>NW_027551575.1:516727-569451 GCF_008692635.1 Crocuta crocuta | reverse complement strand
GGGCTCTGCCTTCTCATCAGTGGAATACTCCGCCTCATCCTGTGCTTGTCTCTGCTTCCTGGATGGACATCAACCCTCACAAGGGACTTTACTGTGGGAGAAGAGGCAAAGTGGGGCTGAAAGGCTCCCACATCATTTTAAGCCTAAGCTGCCCTGGCCAGAGAACTGGTCAAGGGCACTTCATTTTGGGGAATGTAAAATTTGACGTGAGGATGGAAGGCAGAGCTCTGCCTTCACTCTTTTGTGTTCAGGGCCAGAGTTTTTGGATTAGCTTTGGATGAACCACTGACCAGCGAGGGGGTGGGGGGGATATCTTGGCAGAGTCACCGAGCCCCTCTGGCCTTAGAGGTTACCCCTGTAAAATGGAGCTGGGCTTCAGGTCTAAGGGCTCTTGCAGTAACAAGGTTAAAATGAAATAGACAAGGGTGGGAAGAGACTGCCTGTCACTGGATTACTTCAGTGTGTCTTGTTGGCTGCTCCAGCCCCCTGTCTGGTCAGCTGAGGCCTCTGTTGAGGCCTCTGTATCATGACTCAGTCTCTCCCTCTGCCCACCCGTGCCTCCTTCCCTTCCCTTACAGTGTTGGTCCCAAGAGCACTCCTGGTAAACATCCTGCACATTAATCTATGTCTGTCCTCAGGGACTCTGACTTGAGACAGACCCTTTTCTTGCTTCCCCACTTAGTGTCTCTCCGTAGCCCTTATATATTTCTGCCAAGTAGATCAGAGCCCTGAGAACAGTGGCTCCTAAAAAGCCATATAGAAAGCCAGAGTTGGACTCTGGGGAACAATGGGAAGTTTAGGAAGAATAATTGAAGTGGCTTTTGAGTGTATGTTTCAAAAATTAGGAAGGCTTAATCACTCGAATGTTTCCTTGCTGCCCCTGCTTGGGGCTGTTAGAGCATTTTCTTGGAGTCCCTTTACCCTATGAGTCCCCAAGCTCAGAGCAGTGGGGGACTGTGGCAGTGCCTTAGAGCCAATACCATGGGATATTGTAAAATATACAGAGATAAGTATCCTTTTCGGTGTGTGACCTAGAAGATGCCACACAGGTAGGACTCAGCGTAGCCAGGGCTTACACCCAGGTCATCTGATCTGGGCTCTACAGCTGTAACCATTGTACTAAACTATCCCTCCTGTGGCTGTGGCTTGGAGGGGGACAGACCCGTCTCCAAACTGGGAAAAGAGTTAAAAAACATCTACTCTCTGGGCGAGAGCTGGAGAGAAAGAAGATGACAGAGGATTCGCAATAAAGACAAGTAAGGGGCTAGGCTTTGGCACAAGAGTCCTCTGTGAGATTCCTCCGGTTTCCCCCAAAGTTTGAAGTGCACGCCTGACATCTGGCAAGGACACCAGGAGAAGAGGATGAAACTCTGAGCCTCCACGCCCTCCCACAGGGCCTCTGTCTCTCCTTTCCAGAGGCCTGCTCTGAAAGGTCTGCCTTCACTAAATTGCATTTATTCAAATGATCTGTCTCAGAAGGATGCCAGGCCCAGCTGAAACCCTCCTGGGATTTGAACCTGCAGTTCCCCGGAGCAGAAGTATTTCAAACCTGAGGCTTAGGTCACTGAGCCAGGCCCTGAGGGGACCGAATGCAAATTTCGTACTTTAATTTAAATCTGCGCAGGAGAAAAGGTGCCCCAGATGGCTTGTTGCCACCTGGGAATGCTGGAAACCCCCACCTCTTCCTGGTCTTTTGCCTCTGGCAGCAGCAGGCACCCTCGGCAACGGGGAGGCCAAGGAGCCCACGGTGCCCGGGGCTTCCTGCATGCTCCTGCACAGCGCTGGAAGATTCTCCTTCTTCAACCCAATGGCCTTGCATTTAACGAGTAACTACTGTGTTCGGGGCACGTAAGTTCTCTCATGGAAGCCTTGCCACAGCAGTGAAGGAAGTATTATTTGGCAGACAGTTCCGGCTTTATTGAAGTCACATATCTAGTCTGCATTTCAATTATTCTAGTTTTCGTTCTGGTAAATCAGAATGTCACGGGTTGTAAAAACAAAAGCATCCCTGTATTCTTTAGTGCCCTTTCTGGGGCAGACGCACACGGGCTGAAACCTGGGCGAGGCTCTCAGAGGGCAGCGCCCACCACCTTCCTGCAGCTGGTAAACCACCGAGAACTGGGCCTCTGCTGGAGACCGGGATTCCAGCATTCGCGTGCTTGTGCCAATGGACAACTCTCTCATCAGCCCCACCGGGGCTTGCAAAGATCGATGTGTCGTTTGCTTGCTGTTTGGGAGATACATTGTCATTTCTAGCTCTCAAAGTGTTTGTATCAGGAACCGTGTGCCCGGCACCCTAGTTAGGTGCCGGCAGCTTTACCTGCCCCAGGCACTCAGGAAATCCCTCCCGGCCCATCCCCAGCTGCGGATGTGGCCCGTGATCTCGGAGCCTCCTTTCAGCAAGCCCCCTCTCGCTGGACGGAGCCATGGAGATTATATCCTATGTCTGGCTTTTCAAGGTGGATGCTTTCACTTCGGAGCACTATTTGACAATGTCTACAGTGACAGGTTGAGAGGCTCGTAGCAGTGAGGGGCTATAGCAGGACCCAGAAGGGCCTCTGTTGGTCCTTCCTAGGGAATTAGTTCAGGTCCAGCTGAAGGAGCCTACAGGATGGCAAAGGGCAGGTGGTGTGCCCCCTGGCTGCAGGGGGTAGAGGCCCAGGAGGTCCACACTGCCTGGACAGTGGTCCTCTTAAGGGAGGGGCCTCAGGAAGGCAGACTGGGCCGACCCTGTCTGACATCCATGTTCCTTCCTGTGGGAAGCAGTGAGAGGGGCAACATTTCTGCCCCTAGTCAAGGTGGAGAGTGTTACGGGTTGACTTGGGTCCCTCACCCACCCCCAACCACAATTCACAATTCGCTGGAAGTCCTACTCCCAGTACCCAGTATTCTGGCCTTATTAGGAAATAGGGTTATTGGGGCGCCTGGGTGGCTCAGTTAATTAAATGTCCGACTTCGGCTCAGGTCATGATCTCATGGTTTGTGGGTTTGAGCCCCGTGTCGGGTTCTGTGCTGGCAGCTTAGAGCATGGAGCCTGTTTCCAATTCCGTGTCTCCCTCTCTCTGCCCCTCCCCTGTTCATGCTGTCTCTCTCTCTCTCTCAGAAATAAATAAAACATTAAGAAAAAAAAGGAAATAGGGTTATTGCAGATGTCATTATTTGAAATGAGGTATTAGGATGGACCCTCATCCAAAACGACAGGTATTTTTATGAGAAGAAGAAATTGGGACACAGGCACGTAGACAGGAGACACCACGTAAAGACAGAAGTAGAGATGGAGGTGCTGCTTTTACAAGCAGAAGAACCCCAGAATTGCCAGGAAGCCCCTAGAAGCTAGGGCGGAGGCCGAGTCCAGAGCAGATTCTCCCTCATAGTCGTGACAGGGAGCTCACCCTGCTGACACTTTGATCCCAGACTCCTAGCCTCCAGAACTGTGAGACAAGGAAGTTTTGTTGTTGGGCTAGCAAAGCGATCCAGTGTGTCACACTGCTCAGTCCCCAGGGGCCTTCTCCTCTCCCGGGGAAGCATTTCCTGAGAGAGTTCTGGCTCCCTTACTGATGCCAAGGGTAACTTACACTCCTATCTTGTAACAGTAACAGTAACAGTGATTATAATTTTGTTAATTTGATAAAGATTTTTAATGCATGTGAGCATCCACTATTTACCTGGCACTGTTATAGGCACTGAGGGAATAGCAGAGGACAAAACAGCCCTTATGGAACTTACGTTCTGCCAGGCAAGGACAAGTGTAGCAAAGGGACATAAAGCTAGAGAGAGGAGCAAAGATTGCTGGAGGGGCGTGGGGAGCAATTTTTAGGAATGAGCGATCTGAGGTGATACTTAGACAAACCGGAATGAGAGAAGGGTGTGTCGTGAGGACATCCGAAGAAAGAGCATTCCTGGCAGAGGGATCACGTGCAAAGGCCCTGAGCCTGGGACAAGCCTGGCTTCTTTGAGGCCCCATGGAAGCCTGGAGCAACAAGTGGAGTGAGCAGATGAGACTGCAGGGGGAGATGAGTGAGAATGTGCTTTCCCTCTCTGCAGGTGCAAGCCCATGGGCTCCCTGCTGTTCCGTGTCCACAGAGGTGGAAGCTGTGCTGAGGAAAAGGATGCTGTTCGGAACACCTCAGGAAACAGGCCGCTCACCTCTCATACACTAGACCTCTGGCTAGAGTGTCTGGAGATACCTGGGCCTGCCGGTGGGTTCTCTGCCCTGAAAAAGCAAAAAGGTCAGTGTTACTTGGGTACCACCAGGCAAAAGATCCAGTCTTCTGGATCTGATAGGAAGCCATTTTGTGTCGAGCCACATCTCTTCCTTGTAGGAAGAGGTCCCTGGGCCCGTGGGTACCCTCCCACTCAGCCTGCCCAGGGCAGATGGTTGGAACTCGGGCCACTCACAGCCCCCGGGAGAGACAGCGGGCCTGGCTCCATCCATTCTGAGGAGTCAATCTCCATGTGTTGTACTTGGGTAATGATGGTGTTCCAGTGTTTGAGCTTCTACGAGCCATCGTGAGGAACGAATTCATATCTTGTACTTTCCCTTCTGACTGTTGTAAGTCGCTAATACTCACCAAGTCATTCCCTGACTGTCTTCCAGGAGCAGGAGATTTAGAGAGAAGAAAGGACAGGTAGTTTGCTTCGAGGCCACACAGAAGGGACCTCGGAGTATGCTTTTCTTTGCTTTGTTGGTTGTTCCACAGTTGAGGACAAGGAGCCAATACTTAGCCAGAGCCTTCTGGATCTGATAGCGGCGGTGACTGGATGTTATTATTACCTTATCTTAGGAAGTGCAGAGAAAAGGAGTCCCTTCACAGAAAATCAACCCAATTGATCAAATACTTAAGTTGCCTGGGTTGCATCATGCCACACACCACGGAGGAAGGAAAGAAAGCGAGGGTGAAGGTTCTGCTCCCGGGAGTCTCATAGTCCCGTTGGAGTTGCTGGGACTCTGCGTGCACATGGCTTTTGGAGAAAAGGAAGGTGAAAGAGCAGTGAGAGCTGTAAAGAAACCACTGGAGAAAATAAGCAATTTTAAGTCAATTGGACCCTGGAGGGAGTGATTTAGGTTAGGGGAGGAAGAAGGAGAGGATGAGGTTATGTGGGCAATCGCCAACCTGGATGTTCAGACTCCTTGGGGATCCTGTCACCCCAATTTTAAATGCCACAAATGGGGCCCTGAAAGGGCTGGACAGGATCCGTGGTTTGAGTTGCTGAGTCAGGGGCACTTCCCAGACCTCACATTTGGACTTCTTTCCAAAGTTGGCTTTGTCTGCTGCGAGTCTACTTTGTCTTTTAAATGGCTACAGAACCCTCAGACTTTTTGATCCACAGCCATATTTAAAACGCACACACACAGACGTACACATGCGCATGCACACACAGAAACAACTTGGAATTTTTAATGTTTCTTGCCCAGAGCAAAAGAAGTCAGCCCTCCAGAATCCAAGCCATAAACTGTCTTTAGAACGGGTGGATCCAGTCTTCCATTGTGCACTTTGCCGAGGGCTTGGATACCATGTGTGGCTGCTCTCGTTCTGTCCCCTTCTGGTTAACAATGAGCCTGCCCTGAAGCCCAGGAATCTGCCTCATTTCCTGTAGCTCCTATTTCACTCGACCTGTGGTGCATGATTCCTGTAAGTAGCATGATGCAAGCCCAGTGGTTAAGGGAGGTGGCAGTTCAGGAAGGCTAAGGTGACTTCTGCTAAATGACAGGGCATACCTCATCCCTTGGCCCCTTATCCTGTGTCCAGGTGGGGCCGCCTTGGGTGGGAGCATGCCTGCTTGTTTGTGACCATGCTGGAGGATCGGGCCCCAGGTTGGGAGTGGTTAACAGTGGTGGAATTAACAGATGAGGAGACTTCTCTTCATCAGTGAGATGCGCTGGGTCCTTAGGGTCTCATGACTTTAGAAAATTAGGAAATTAAATACAGGAGAAAGTCAAAGGGCAATTCTGTGTTTGAAGAATTTTTGTACGACTACTTGCGACCTTGATAAGCAGCCACCCTGGGTTCTGGTGAACATTTGTTCATTGTTTGACTTTCCCAGTGTGGGAACTTCTCCCAGGCAAAAAATTCTCCCAGGCCAAAAATCATCAGCCAGGCCTCCAGCAAGGTTATTTGTGACACATCTGTGTTTTTTTTGTTTTTGTTTTTTTAATATTTGTTTATTTTTGAGAGAGACAGAGACAGAGAGAGAGGAAGACAGAGGATCCGAGCAGCCTTTGCACTGACAGCAGAGAGCCCAACATGGGGCTCGAACCCATGAATGTGAGATCATGACCTAAGCCAAAGTTGGATGCTCAACCTACTGAGCTACCCAGGTGCCGTTGACCTTAGGACGAATGCCTTTAATTAATAAAGAACAGGGCCATGACTGACTGGCTGAGTCAGTAGAGCATGTGATTCTTAATCTCAAGGTCATGAGTTCAAGCCCCACACTGGGCATGAAACCTACTTGAAAATATCCTTTCAGGGGTACCTGGCTGGCTTAGTCAGTAGAGTATGCAACTGTTAATATCAAGGTCATGAGTTGGAGCTCCATGTTGAATGTAGAGATAACTTTAAAAAACAGTAAGAACAGAGTTAGCTCAGTTTCTGTTTTTTAATGTTTATTTATTTTTGAGAGAGACAGAGAGAGCACAGTGCTAATGGGGGAGGGGCAGAGAGAGAGGGAGACATAGAATCTGAAGTAGGCTCTAGGCTCTGAGCTGTCAGCACAGAGCTCCATGTAGGGCTCGAACTCATAAATGGTGAGATCATGACCTGAGCTGAAGTTGGACACTTAACCAACTGAGCTACCCAGGTGCCCCAGAGTTAGGTCAGTTTCTAATGAATGTTTTGTTTGACACATAGTGGGATGGCTCCTGTGAGGCCTAGTTCCCTAAAACTTTAATCTAAACACATGAAGCAAGATTCCCTCAATTTTCTTATTTTTTTATACAAACCTAGAATCCATAATCCATAAACTTAATTCATTAAATGTGTATTAAGCACTTTATATTAGTTAGAATATGAATGCAGCTGTTCTAAGGCAGACCCAGAGTAACACAGTGGCTTAAATGCAGTGGAAAAGTCTTTCTCGTGCAGTCACTTCTGCGTAAGCAGCTCAGTTGGCTGGACAAGTGGCTCCATGTCATCTGGGACAAGCTCTTTCTGTCATTCTTCTTTCCTGATCCTGTGGTGCTTGCTCACATCTACTTTGACCATGGCTGGCCAGCACATCTTCATTCCAGCCAGAGAAAAGGAGTGCACAGGAAAGAGAAGGGTCACTCCTTCCTTTTAAGGGAAAACCCCAGAGGCTCCATATGCCCTTTGGTGCATTTCTCTTTGGCCGGAACCTAGGCACAGGGTCATAGCAGATACAAAGGAGACTAGAAAATGTAATGTTTATTCTAGGTGGCCATCTGTGCAGCTAAATAGCAGCCCTTCTCTGCAGAGACAAAGACTGGATGTTACAGGACAGTTAGCAATTTCTATCTTACATGTTTGCTCTATAAGTTTCAGGTAAATGCGGAGTAAGGAGAAAGAAGATGGGATCCCCTCACAATAGATGCATTTAATTTAAGGAACCTACAGTCTAGTATACTTTATAGGAAAAGGACAAGGCTGACTTTGAGAAGAATAGAAGAAAGAGAATGGAGGGAAGGAAATCCCTTTTAGGGATTTTGAGAGCTGGGATTTAGAAGGAGGAGAGGCAATTCTGAGCAGCGAGACCAGATTGAGGCCCTGAGGTAGGACAGCTAGTGTCTCTGGGAACAGTGGAGTCAAGTGGCAGGAGCGTAGTTGGGTGTGGATGGATAGAGGGTACACTCAAATGAGGTTGGCTGGTCAGCCTAGGGTGAGCCACCCATGCTTCTGCAGTATTCTCCAGCTACAAAGGGACTTTGTCAGAGCTTCCCTGGTTGGAGATCATTCTGGAAGCAGAGTAGCACTCGGTTGTGGTGGCAGGGCCGTGAGTGAGTGTGTGTGTGTGTGTGTGTGTGTGTGTGTGTGCATAAACACCTATGTTGGGGGAGTGGTGTGGGTAAAAGTGAGAAGGATGTTGGCAGAGAGATAATAAAGAAAACACTGCAAGGTCTTGAGAGCTAGAATTTAAGGGAGGCAGCAGGGAGAAACAGAAGGATGTGCTGGACTCCAGAGACGTTGGTCACTACGGAAGTAAATGTTATTTCTACAGACAGAAAGACCTTTGGGTGGAAGATTAAGGAGTAAGTATTCTTAGACTTCAAGTTCTGACTTTCATGAGATGAATCAAGAAGTTTCATTCACAGATGCACATCCACACTGCTTCTTCCCCTGATTCCTAGTACCATGCCCAGAAGTGCCTCTCCTTCTCTTGAATCCCAACTCTCATGCCAATAGGGATTTCATTTTCTCTTTTTCTCTGTTCTTCAAGAGCTCTTTTCAAAGTCTGTCTTGTACGTTTCTTATAATGTATACTAGATTATAAATTGATTTATGGTAAGATTAGAGAGATGTTTGACTTTGGAATAGATTTTTTTTAACTAATAGAAAGAACTTAGGGTCATATTATTTGGTGAAGAGCATAGCTGTTTGTTCCAAGGAGTTCTCACTTGGGTGAATTGAAGGTCTCTCTATCCTAGGATGTGCTAAAAGCCAGGAGGTTGGAAACATCCAGTGGTATGCTAGACCCACATCTCACCAGCTCACGAGAGTCAGTTGCAAGCATCTCTTCCTGTTCCTCATTTGATGGGGTTTGATTGGTAATATGAAATTGGCCATGATGGGAGCATTTACACCCCAGAAACTGGTATAAATTGGGGCCTTTCTCCTCCCAGAGTGGCCATTAGTTAAACATTTACCAGTACATTGCTAGGGTCACCAATCCAGATTGGCCACTTTTGTTTTGTTGAGACCCCAATTGATTTGGGTGTGTTCCTTTCCATCTCTCCACCATATCTTAAGCTAATTATCTTTTACTACCAGCCACCATCTCCATTGCTCACTCTTTCTTTACTTTTACTCCTTCTCAATTGTTTCATCAGGTCGATTTTAATAGTAGGCCAATTTCAAGGCCATCCCTTAACCTTACAACAGTTATTCACTGGGTTGTTCTGTCTGCTAATAGTTTTCTCTTTTATACTCGTAATAGCAATTGTTGCTACGATTTTCTTGATTTCATCCAAAATAGCTTAGTTAATCAATCTTTCATTAGCCAGCTTTACTCTTGGGCATTATGAGTAGACTAGAAGTTTGTTGGTCTAAGTTCTTTGGTTTATAAGTCATGATATAAACCAAATAACAACCAATTACTGTTGCATTTTGAACTGCACTGGCCAATTCTCTGACATGGATCTCTGGACTAACTTGGGTGATTGACTATTGTAAAGGCAGAGTGTTATGGGTAAAGTATTAAAGAAAGAGTATCATTAAGTATCAGCTTCTTCATCTGTAACCTCAAGGTAAAATATTTATTTTGTATGTTCCTTTGAAGATTAAATAATATATTATTTGAAAAGGACTTAGAAAAGTGCTTTTTACTTAATAATCCCTGTGTAATGTGATATAATATTATTTTGTGAAAATACCTAGCATAGTTTCTGGCGTTTGATAGCAAGCAAACAATTGTTAGTTGACCAATGTACTACCTCATATATATTCATGCCTGTGTTCTTTCTCCACTTAGGATGTCCTTTGCCATCACACCCACTAGGCCAACCCCTACTTAGCTTTCTCCTGGAGGTCTCTTAGGTGGGACTTCGTCTTTGGTGAAAACTGTTATTCTGCATTATTGTCATTTTACTTCTGTGTCCTCCTCTAAACTTTGATATCATTAAAATAATTCATATTCTTCTTGGTTCCCCAATTTGTACCAACAAACTTCACGCATGATAAGGTCTCTATAAATGGTTGGTTAATGAATTAATGGGTGGATGGAGATGTCCGGGCTAGTCCTTGAGTGCAAAGACATCACAGTGAGTCGTTTGCCAAAAGAAGCCACTTGAGGACTTAGGTGTGATTGAGGTCACCAGGGGAATGTAGAATGAAAAGTGAAGAGGATGAAGACAGTACGTGACAAAAACTTGCTGCATGGGAAGAATTGTGCTCAGAGGATGCAGCAGATTAAAAAAAAAGAAAGACAACATTGGGATAGGATCCAGGGAGTGATGAGAGACAGAAATCAAGAAAGGCGAACATAGGGGAATTTAAGGAAGTGTCAGAGTATCAAAACTCTGCATAGTCAGGGAAGATGATTTAGACAATGATATGGATATTTGGAAGTCATTAAGGAGATCTTGAAAGCAGATTCATAAGGCTGGCTAGGAGGAAAGCCAGATTTATTTGTGGAGATAGCAACTATACACTGTTGCTTAGGAAATTCAGCAAAAAATGGGGAGGAAGAGGGATGATAGAAATATTAGAATAGGGAAGGTTGGAGCAGGTATTAGACTACTTATATATACAACTCGCCCTAGTGAGTGGGCTCTCCAAGCTTTCTTCTTTGCTAGGTAAAGTCATGTCATACTTGCTTTTCCTCACTTGCCAGTCTCATGAAGCTTCTTCTGACTTTCTACATATGATAAATTTGCATTCATTACTATGTACTGGTGTCTAATTTTTGTTAATCTTTGTATGTAAATGCATCCAGCTATCCATCTATCTGTCCATCCATACAGCCATATGTGCATCCTACCATACAATAAATATTTATTGGGTCACCATTAAGACCCAGGCACTACTGTAGGAGTTATAGGGAATAAGACTTCCACTGAGGAGTCTTCAGTTGAGAAGATTAGAATACATTGGCTGCCTTCTCTGGAGTTTTCTTTTTTTAACAATGTTTATTTATTTTTGGAAGAGAGACAGAGCACGAGCGGGGAAGGACCAGACAGAGAGGGAGACATAGAATCCAAAGTAGGCTGTGGTCTCTGAACTGTCAGCACAGAGTTTGATGCAGGGCTTGAACCCACGAATCGTGAGATCATGACCTGAGCTGAAGTTAGATGCTTAACCGACTGAGCCATCCAGGTGCCCCTTCTCTGGAGTTTTCTAGTTTCATTATTTTGGGAGCCATCTCTTGGTATTGCAGATTTCCTGGCATGACTCCAGGAATCATGTGCTCTGAACCCACCTAGTGTTTGGCCAGTATAGAGCCCACCCCACATATAGGCACACCCCAAACCAGACTCCACTGAAGTGAATAGTCTGATAATAGGCCAGAACCCAAAGCAACAGGCTGACGGTTCGGGAGCCTCTCCTTGAGACTCATGTGCATTATTCGTGGCTTGTCATTTGTAGTCAGAGAGACAGGCTGCCCTCTGACATCTCTGAAAAAGTTCATGATTTATTGGAGGCATCAGAAGAAATATAAAACTAAATAGTAATATAATCCCCTGGGGGAAGCCTCGCTTCAGTATTTTACATAATATTAGAACCTCAGCAAATAGTTTCCCTGAGATAAAAACTTTGGCAAACATTCAACTGAAATGTTTGAGAAGTGAAACCATTCATGTTTTGATGTCAGGAGACTTGAGTCTCATCTAGCCTTCTAAATATCAAATTTTGAGAAATCCCCCACTACAGAGGAACCGGAAGTCTGTAACTCAAGTACCACAAAGCACACCAGCTCTGACCCCTCTTCTAGAGGCACCGGGCAATTTTGAACTCTTCCTTTTTGCTCCTTTCCCCATCTCACCAGGTCAAGTGCCGACCCTTTTCACTCCTGATCCTTTAGGGTCAGTAGAAAAGAAAGATGCCAAACCTTCAGTGGCTCTGTGGGTTTATACTTGTATAAGTTAGGAGTCAGTTTTGTCACCAGTAATAGAAAACTCACCCAGAAGAGACTTGAACTACCGAGTTGGGCTGTATTTCCCTTCCAGAACAAGCTCTTGGGAGGTGGGCAGCCCAGGGCTGGTACAGCTGCTTTGGGGAGCTACCAGTTCCTTTGTCTCTTGCTGTCCCGTTATTCTTAGAATGTGGCTCTGGGCTTCCTGTTTGCAAGACTGCTTCCAGGCAGGAAGAAGAGGGCATGCCAAAAGCTGTCTTCTCGAGAGGCTTTATTTTTTTATTTGGAAAGGGAAAAGCTACCATGTGGCTTCCACATATATCTCTTTGGCCAGAATAGGGCCCTTCCTGGCTGGCAGGTGGCTAGGGAGGCAAAGTATTTAGCTTTTCAGCCTGTGTGTTGGAGAAAGGTAAGGAAAATAGCAGTTGGGATTAGGTACCAAGTAAGCCATTCTCCAGTATCTGCCACAACACTTTGGAAACCATTTTGGAATGTTTGAAGTACAAGAACTCATGCATGCGCACTGTTTTAAATAAGTCAGTAAATTAAATCCAAAGACTGATAGCTGACCCAAGAGCTGCTATGCTCTGCATACAATAGGGATTTTCATAATGATTGATTAAGGAGCATATTTCAGAATGTTTCAGTTGAACTCAGAACTGGAGATAGAAGATGGTGCGAAAAGGGAAAGGGCAGAATCTCCTGGTTTTCCTGAGAAAATGGAGCTGCCTCTGACTTTAGCTCCTCCCGGTGATAACTCCTGGGCTGAGAGAAGATGAGCCATTTCAGAGTGGTTTGGCAACAGCCCCTGAGAAAAATCTGAAAGGAGGTGTCATAAAAGTTTATTCCTGTGCAAGTCCCCTGTAGGTTTCTACCTGTGCTCCTGGTGACATGTGCCATGGAAATAGAATGACCAGTTGGAGTGCCAAGGCGAGTGTTGCCCAGCTCTGAAGGTTTTGGCAGCACGTGCCACGCTGTCTTGCCTGTACCTGCTGGTACACGTGCTGGCTGTACCCCAACACCTGGTGGGTCGCACATTCTCCACTTTGGATTAGTGGATAATTTGTCACACCCAGGGAACCAGTGACTAAAATATGAGTTTCCTCTGCCCCACATGACCAGGTCTGCTCTTCTTCTGCCTTCCCTCTCTCCCAGGGACCCAGGGGATCAGGACAGAGCCAGGAGGAGCACATTCCTGTGCTCCCAAAAGCTACACTAACAGTTGTCCTTTGAAAGCTGGATTGCATTTGCTTCATCAAAATAATGAAATTCTAGGCGATGGTGTTGGAGAGGCTAAGATGCTGCATCCAGAGAGAGGAAAGAAGATGCCCAGACAGTAGGAGCCCCATGACAAGGCTGAGGGAAGGAGAACTTTGGGACTCACGGCAGGGGAGCCAGGTGAGGGGGGAGGAGTTAAATCTCTCTGAGGTAACTGACTCTTATTTGTTTACCCACTTCGTGAGATCCTTAAAACAGTGGCTTGTAAAACCAGAGTTTCTTTAAATAAAGCAGCATCTTAGCCTTCATTGCAATTGTGTTGTGCAGTTTTTCCTCTGGGGAACTAGCTGGAGAGTAAGGAAAGAGAAGGAAATGAAGGCTACACGCAAACCGTATGATCTAATCTTCACAATAATCCTATTGAGGAAACTGAGGCTCAGAGAAGTTCTATGGCACCTGGTATCACACAGCCAGGGAGGAGTAGTTCAGCATTTGGTCCCTGGTTTGTCTGATGAGAAATCGCACAAGCTCTTCACTAGACTGCCTTTCAGGGTTCCCACTGGGCCAACTGGTTAGGAAACCCCTAAACTTGTAAGTCCTCTAGCCCAGCCAGATGAAAAGTCTCTAAGTGACACGTCAGGGGAGGGATGGTGCAGAAGTGCCCTTTGTCCCTCAGAGCAACACCACCAGGCTGGCAGCCCCCTCAGGAGCAAACATGTTATATTGACTAAAATGGCTACAGAGTTCAGCTCAAGTCACTTTCCTAGTTCCATCTGGAAGCTCTTCAGAGGCATAATTTCATTCCAGCCAAATGTAATTAAGAATTTGATTTGATTAAAAAACAAATCGAAGGAGAGAAATGAGGTTTCTCCTCTTTCCCTCCCTTTCTTCACAAATAGGGGACTCATTAACAAGGCATGTGCACATGATCAGTGCCCAGTTCAAGGGAGGGATGCCCTCTTGCCCCTTGGCCATGCTTCCAAAGGAATTATGGCTGGAGGGGGGGAGAGGGTGGGGAGAGGGGCGCATTTCCCACCAGAGACCAGAGGACTCAGCAAATGAAAGCTAAGGATTTAAAACATTCTAATTTGGCTTCAAGATATTAGCAAAACACAGCAGCTGCACCCCCTCTGCAGGAACGAGATGTCCGCTTAATTAAAGCCTGGCCAGGCGGCGGGCATCTCCCAGGGAGAGAGACGCAGCGATACTGGGTACCAATCAAACTAGACCTGCTGCCAAGAGAAACTGTGGTCAGTGGGGATCATCAGCTTGACTCTCCAAGAAGCTGGGCTCCAAAGCCAATTTGGGTAAAAAAAAAAAAAAAAAGAGAAAAGTAGGGTGAGAGGAAGGGATTTGTGATATTGTATTACTGGCCCTGACCCAAATAATCTGCCTCTGACCTACTCCAGCTTATCTCAGAGGCCCTAATGAGAATTGTGTGGTGAGCTTTTATAAAGGGCAATTCAAAATGAGCACAGGGAGGTCAAATGCTGTGTGGGCTGCTCCTGTCAGATTTCTGCCCAGCACACCCTCTCGCCTGCTCCCCTGTTTATAAGAATGCTCTTTTTTTTTTTCTCATTTTCTGAATCTGCCTCTTTTCCTCTCTTTAAAGAACCTCGTGTGAGAGTATATGCAAACTGAGCTAAGTCAGGAGCTGGAAACTATTTTCCAATGTTTCTATGTAGTCAAATTAAGGCAGAAGTTACTAAAAAGAAATGGAATGTATAACGAAAGTTCCAGAACTCCAATCTGTCATAGGATGGGACTCAAGCATGGACCCTAGGGCTAAGGTGGTTCCTGGAGTCAGTGTAGCTGCTCACAGTGACATCATGGGATCAGGATCTTTCTGTCTTTCCACCAGAATATTGCCTTTTTTCCTCATGTTTGTTGATTCATGGGTGCAGGAGGGCTGCTGTAGTCCAAACATCACATCTACACTCCAGGTAGGAAGGAGGGTGGAAGAAGGGGCACTGGTTTCACCTACTTCATCTTATCAGCAAAGCAAAAACCTTCCCTGAAATCCCAGGAGACTCCTTATATTTAATTGACTGAAACTGTCACATGGTCATTCCTGGTTGCAAAGAAGACTGGAAAAGTGGGTATTTATCCAGGAAGCTTGTTGATCTGACCAAAACTGGAGTTCCATTTACAAGACAGACAGAAGGAATGGTCACTGGGTAAGCAATGAACAGTGTCTCCTATAGGTGCTTAGACTACTGAGTAGTAAGGGAGAATAGAAACTGCTGTAGGTATGTCATACAGACAGAATTCAGTGCAAGGGTTTGGTTTTTTACAAGAAATGTCAGAAGGGCCAAAGGAAAAAAGAGGAAAATGAGGTTAGGAGGAGTTATAGACATTTGGGGTTATGTGGCATCATTATCACCCCTAGGCTATAGACACAGAAAGACATATGGTGTTACTCCAAATGCAGGGTTGTTGAACTCTGGACTACTGGTATACCTGCTGCTGCTGCCACATTGTAGGAAGCCAGAAACCTGTGTTCTCATTGATACTCTAGGAGCCTGGAAAGCTGAGTACCTCTACCCTGCTACAGGGCCAGAGCCCTTGATCACTGTCCTGCCAATTCTGCTGCCACCACTGCCCAGGAGCCCAGGAGGGACCCCTTACCTGCTGCCACTACTGCACTGATGACACCATCAGAAGCAGAAAGAACAAAAAGATGTTGTTTCTCTTCTTCCCTCTTTGCAGTCTCTGCCAGGGCCTGCTATTGACAGAACTTAACTAGGAGCCAGTTGGCATGGGAATCAACCTGGGAAATATTGTTTGCAGGCTTGCAGCCCCATGTGATATAGAGAGGAGCACAGATGGCCGGAATGGCACAAGACAGATGATGACACTGACATCATTCCCTGCAGTAGTGTAAAGAGGCAGGGGTTGATACCATCAGGTTTGTGAGGCAACATGGGTGTGGGCTGAGGAAATGGGAGGGACTGGTGACCAGAGTAACCCAACTTCAAATACTAATATAGTGGGAAATCCAGAAAGAATTCTGTTACTTATCTTTCCAGAGAACTAACTTCAAAACTAAAAGATCCCTTCACTCAGTTCTACTCAAGATGACCAGGAAATTATAGCACTTGAATGGATTTTTTAAATAATTGCCTGCCTTGAACATTGTCTCATGTCTGATGTCACTTGAGAGGGTAGAGACAGCTAAAGGACCTCTCTTGAAGATGTTTCAGGTCAAAGGATTAGTGTCAGTGAACAAACACTGTT
Source organism: Crocuta crocuta (assembly GCF_008692635.1). NCBI lineage: Eukaryota > Metazoa > Chordata > Mammalia > Carnivora > Hyaenidae > Crocuta > Crocuta crocuta. The sequence continues at coordinate 553,251 of NW_027551575.1, read as the reverse complement.
GAAAAATAGTCCCACAGGTCTCTAGCAGTGGGGTTGATAAGCCCATTGGAGAAACAAATTATAGCCAGCTGGTTATGGTTATATTTCCATCCTCATGTCAATCGTGACCCTCTGTTTGAATGTAGGGTTCTGTGGTTTACCATGATAGTGAATGCTTGTCCATAGGAGGATGGATATGCAGATTCTGGCTGGAAAGACCTTAACTTCAGGGACAATTTAGAGCATCTAGTTCTGAGGGCACAAATGGACAGAGGAGTTTGTGTCCATGTCCAGCTGTATGTAGGTATTGGGAAACCCAAGGTTTGAAATGTCAACTGTGAGCAGGATATAGGGATGAGAACCTCAGGTAAGCAACCCCAGGGTTCCCTGTCTGTGATCTTGGCCTCTCTTAAAAGCTCACCTGAAAAATCTGAGAGCCAGACACAGAGCCAAGGCAGAAGATTGCTGTGGGCTGGAACAAGGGCCCAGACTTGCTCTTTGAGAAAAGACAGGAAGGGGAACACAAGAACTCACAATATTAATAATAACTCTTTACATTTGTGGAGTGCTTTATGATTTGTAAGTGCTTTTCTATAATTTTGACAGTTAATCTCACATGGTAATCACTTGCTTTGCAAGTTAGGTGTTCCTATGGTCTATTACTGCATAACACACTTCCCCAGTGTAATGCCTGTACATCTGGAATGGCACATTCCCATGCCTGGCAGTTGATGCTGACTGCTGGCCGGGAGCCCAGTGGGCGTGGTTGCCCAGAACGTGTACAGGTGGGCTCTCCATGTGGCTTGGGCCGGTCAGAATCTGGGGGCTAGGTCCTGAGAGAAAGCATTCCAAAAGCAAGTTGCTCCAAGAGACCTTACTGGAAGACCAAGATGACAAATGATTTAGCCTTGTCATATGTAGAGTGTCACTGCCTTTGTATCCTCTTGGTCAAGGCAGCCATTGAGGATGGCTTGGATATGAGGGGAGGGGAATCAGACGGCATCTCTCAGTGGGAGGAGTAGCAGAGAATGTGGGGCTGTCTTTCATTTACTGCAGTTCATATTATGAGCCTCATTTGGCAGTTTTTACACAAAATTAACTTGCTTGAAGTGCTTTAGTAAGTGCCAGAATTGAATTGCAACACAGGTTTGCTGACTCTAAATCTAGTATTCTTATAAAAATCATGTGTGTGTGTGTGTGTGTGTGTGTGTGTGTGTGTGTGTGTGTGTGGTGTGTGTGTTTAAGCCCAAGCTTTGTGTACCGCATCTCATGACTTCATAGTCATTTGGAGAGTGTAGAACCCTCTAGGTGAGCTGGTCCCTTTCTTGGCTATCTTTTTGTTGCGACGATTCCCCATGCTTCTATTCCAGAGAGGTCCGTCCATAGAAACTAGAGGGCCAGCCATTCTGGGTCCCAGATGCAAATGGGTAGTAGCCCTTCCTGAAATCCGGGAAGTTTGAGTCATGCCCTCACAGGGGCCTGAGCCAGCTACCTGACTTGGCTCCATGTCTGCCCTAAATATCAGACATGGCAGTTCTGATGTTAGACCTGCATCTAATCCTTAAAGGACTCTGCAGCTTACTGAGCAGGCGACAGAGACTCAGAGATGGGGAGAGAGTTGCATCGGGGTCCACAGCTAAGTCAGAGAGAGATGAGACCAGGTCTGGGGTCTGATCCCAACAACGTACAACCCACCCAGCTGCCCTTTCAAGGAACATAGTAGTGGGACCTCTGAACTCCAGCCCCTCTTCCTCATTGCTATTCCTTCTTGGACCCTGTCTTGCCAGCCACAGTTCCCCCCACGTGGGAAGCAGTAGAGAGCAGGCCAATGGCATGAAGGAAAGCAAAAGTTTCCAATGCTAGTAAACGGCAGCTTAGTATTTGCAGAAAGTTTTGCTCTGTATTGTTGTCCTGACTCTGCAGATAGCATTCATGCTTCTGTTTTCAGGGGCGCTCCTGTTGTGTGCTTTCTAAAGATCAACCCTTCTGATACTCAGATTTGCCACCTCTCACCCCTTACCTGTTTTATTTGTGTATGTGCATGTTTGAATCACTCCCAGTGAATATGATGTTAGCTGTCTTTGGAGATTTTTTTTTTTTTTTGCATTCTTAGTTTTATGAGTACATTGTCTGTGCATTAGACTAGTTTACTAAATTGTTTCTGGAAAACAAAACCACAACTTTGGTTTGCTTCACAGTTCATTTAAACAACAAAAAAAGCAGGGGGTGAATATTTAGTCTCTTTTTAGGTTGGCAGCTCAGCTAATTACAGAAGAATGGTTTTCTGTGGTTTTGGGTTTTCTCTTTGAGTCCCCAGCAGAGTCACAGATGTTGGAACAGAGTGGGAGGGGTCCCTAAGTATGGAGGGGAGGGAGTTTCTGAATGAGAAGAGGCAGGTGGCTTGGCTTTGGGGAGGGCAGAGGAAGAGGCACGGAGAGAAACAGACAGAAAGAAGCAGAATTCTGTGGCTGCCCCTCTTAACACAAGGACTTCAAGATCAAAGGGCAGGAGGAGCATTTAAGAAAAAAGATCCATGCTGGTAATGATTGTAAGTTAGTGGTTTAAAAGTTGAAATGGTCTAGGGCCATATTAAGATTTATTTATTGCCCCAGATGTTTCCAGGCAGAATTTGGGAACACCTGTAGCTGCTCATCACTCACTGAGGAACTCTGAAGGACCTGTGTCTGGTTCCATCCTGAGGTCCTAATGCCATCAGTCCAGAGTATGGTCTGGACATCAGGATTTTTAAAAGCCCTGCAGGTGATTCTGAAGTGCAGCCTAGTTTAAGGGCCACTGACTTCAGTGTGAAAAGGCAAAAGAAATTAGCAGTAAAGGGATGAGAAAATTAGGACACTGGGGACATGCGGGTAGGAGGGAGGTGACATCATTAGGGTTTCGTGTCCACGTGACAGTCATGAACATATTTCTCAAGAGAAGCCCCACAATCCCCAGTCCAGAGGTTAAAGACAAATGTCTGTGGCGATTTACCTTAAACAGTGGCTTCTGTGCGGTTTAGCAAATGTCGTCAAGGATCGAAACACACCATCTTCAGTTCTGAAAGCAGAGAATCTTCCCCAGGTGCTTAGTTGGCAGAGTTTTTAAATCAGTTACACACACAGGGCATATTCAGGATGCACCTGGAGCTCTGCTGAGCCCAGGGTAGTTGGTTGACCGTGTGCTATAAAGCTGGAGAAAATCAGGTTCCAAATGTCAGTATGGATTTGAGCGACTCCCATCTTCCTTATCAAATCCCCAGCTTGGATGGATCATCACGGCTCAAGCTTCAAAAAGAGCGTAGTGTGGTGGTGAAGAGTTAAACTTCCTCATTTTGAATTCTAGATCTGCTACTACCAGACTCTGTGGCCCTGGCCATAGTACTTGATATCCCTGGGTCTCAGTTTTTTTTGTCTCTGAAATGGGTTTGACCATGGCAACTGCGATTATGACGCCCTTAGGACGTTTAAGGGAGATAATCCATGTAAATGACTTATAATTATGCCAGCGTGTAGCAGATGTTCAAAAATGTTACCTAATAATTTCAGTTTTATCATCTCCCCTCACTGTTGAGGCAAGCGTCAGGTTTGCCTCACACAGAATTTTCTCAGTGCAGAGACTGACTACAATGAAATTTAAATTTCACACAGTCGTGGTGACCTCTCCTGGTTTACCCCGCCTGGATGGCTTGGGCACTGGTTTACTTGGAAACCTCCGCAGACGACTCTAATGCGTGCAGCCCGGGCTGAGACAAGGTCACGGCCCCTGAGCTGTTGTCCCTGCTCTCTCAGTGGCTTCCTTCCCGCGGCTTGTCACAGCGCTCTTATCTTCTCACTTACCTGGATCTGCTTCAGAATGCCTCTGATTCCAAATGATTGTCCTTTTGTTCTCATACTTACTGGTTTTTTATTCAGCATACATGTATATTCTTACTTCTATGTAAGTAATACATAGAATACATTGTTTTGATTTTGCTAATTACCCTTTCCCCCCCTGATTTTAAGAACTCATGTTCATTCTATTCTAATAGTGCAAATATTATATCTTCATCCGGCCTTTTGCCTGTGTATTTACGTGTGCATAAATATGTTTTAAAATTGAAGAGTTAGTTTTGAAATTTGCTTTTTTTATTTAACTTTATGTCAAAGCACGGTCTCCAGTGCTAGGGATTTGGGGAGTAAAGGGGCTTTTCCTCATTAATCGTTCTCACATCCCTCACTGTATTTTACCATGCTCTGACACCAGCTGTGTTGGTTTCATGAGGCCACCGGAACAAAGTACCCCAGACTAGATGGCTGAAGTCAACAGAGATCTATTGTCACACTTCTGGAGGCTAAAAGTTTAAAATCATGGTGTTGACGTGGATGGCTCCTTCTGGAGACTCAGAGGGAGAATCCCTTCCATGCTGCTCCCCTAGCTTCTGGAAGTTATCCCTAGTCTTTGGTGTTCTTTGGCTTGTAAACACATATCTCTGTTATCTGCCTCCAGCTTCACGTGATGTTCTGTGTCCCTGTGTATCTGTGACAAACTTCCCTTTTCTCATAAGGGTAACAGTCATTGGATTTAGGGCCCACCCTCATCCAGTAGGATCTCATTTTAATTTGGTTCTCTCTGCAAAGACCCTATTTCTTTTTTTTTTTTTTTAACTTTCTAATCTTTATTTTTGAGAGAGAGAGAGAGAGAGAAGGGGAGAGGTGCAGAGAGAGAGGGAGACACAGAATCTGAAGCAGGCTCCAGTATCTAAACTGTCAGCCCAGAGCCAGATGTGGGGCTTGAACCCACGAACCCTGAGATCATGACCTGAGTTGAACTCAGATGCTTAACCGACTGAACCACCCAAGTGCCCTGCAAAGACCCTATTTCTGAATAAGATCATATTCACAGATACTGGAGGTTAGACTCGAAGATAACTGTTTTGGGGATGTAATTCAGTAGCGCCCTTAAGCCATGTGTTACTTATCCACCCATCATTTTAAGAGACTTTTGAAAAAGATTTGACACTTTTTGCTACTTCTGTCTACCCATTTTACAGGTTCAGGCAGGCGTTGAGAAAGCCAAGTCAAGGATAAAAATGGAGCAAAGGGTCAATTTCTGTCCTGTGCAGACATCCACTTTCCCGGGAGCAAGCCAGGCGCCTGCCGCAGGGCAGTCCGGGCTGGGCCAGTGGAGGTAGGGAGGGAAGCCACAGGTGGCGGGGGAGCTGGGCTGTGGGCTCCCTGCAGCTGTTCGGCCAGGTGGCCAGGCAGCTGTCCTCCCTACCAGGGAGCTATGTGAGGCAGGACCTGCCCGGCCTGTCACAGCCTCTGTGAGAGTTACAGGGTGCCAGAATGCCTGGTCAGAGCTGTCAGTTCTGTTGAGCAACTGTTTCGTGGGATGGAGGGGTGGGGTTGGGGGTATGGAATCACTTAACTGGTTGTTTATAGTGACTGCTCAGTTTAGACAGGAACTGATCCAAGTGTAGCCACAGTTACTGGTTCGGCTGCTCGCTCTGGTCCAGGGATCCGCTTACTACAGCCCACTAGCCAAATCTGGCCTGCTGCCGACTTTGCGCAGGGGACTAAGAATGGTCTTTACAAATGAACATTTGCAATTGATTTGATGATGGGGAGCACGAACTTTGAACCCCAAGTGAACAAAACGTGATCCCCTCCAGAAACGAATGTCATTCTTGTTAGGAGACCTATATGATAAAAATGTCATATTCAGTTGTTATCACATTTCAAATATTAGCAATTAAAAATTTCTGGAAATTGGTTTTCTGTCTTGTTATAGAAGTACCTATATTCTGGCCTTAATTTTACCTCTAGGCCTGCAGAGTCTGAAATCTTGACTATCTGGCCCTTAACAGAAAAAGATTGCTAATCCTTGGTCTAGTGAGATAGTTTCAAATACCAGCAAACATCAGAAAAAAAAAAAAACACAAAAAACAAAAAACTACAGGGCTTTTCAAAACAGAGACTTCTGGGCGCTACTCCTGGAGTTTTTGATTCAGTAAGTCAAGGGTAGGGCCCAATAATTTGCATTTCTAACAAGTTCCCAGATGCTGCTGGTCTGGGAGTGACCCTTTGAGAACCACAGGTCTGCCTAGTCAATAATATGTTAACAAAGGTATTTCTAGGAGGCAGCACCCTGTAATGCTCACAAGAATGGGTGCTAGAATCACAGCTGGGTTGTTGCCTGATTCTGCCGCTGACCCTTAATCTTGGGTACGATATTTGTGTGTCCTGAGCCTTCATTTCCTCATCTGTAAAATGGGGATAATGAAAGTGCTTCTCTCACAAGGGTTGTGAACATTTAAATGAAATCAAGCTTGGAAAGTTCTCAGCACACACTAGCTACTTTTAAAACCCCTGCCCTCAGGCAACTTATAGTTTGGGGCTGTGGGGATTTGAGATTAACTTTAGCCAACGGTGTGGAGCAGTGAGGGAGGTGAACAGGAAGGTCAGAGGAGCAGTCTGGGAGGACTTCCTGAAAGAAGTGAAGTATGAGCTAATCATATAAGAAGGATGGGAAGACTGAGGAGACAACTTAGGGGGACCTGGAGATGAGACGGAGAGTGGGAAGCTTTTTGGACAGAGAGGAACCCCGACTTCCCAGTGGGTGGAAAGAGGTGCCAAGTGGCCCAGGAGGCAGGGCCATTGTAGTGGCAGCTCTAGGGGTCCAGTGAAAATCTCACAGTGTACATGCAGTATGTGTGGGCAGGGGCCTTGGAGTCCCACAAACTGCTCTTGGAATTCAGTTAAAACCTGGGAGCTTTGGGGAAGCTGAAGCATCCTGCGTGTTTCTGAAACCCCGATACCACTTCTTGGGGCTGCCCAGAGGCGGGCCTCATCCCCGTGTCTCCGTTCTGTTTACCCCGCAGGCATTCCTGTCATTTGGTAAGAACTGCTGCCTGGCAGAGAAACCTTGGGAAGCTCTGCTCTGTCTTCTAAGAAACAGGAAGTCATTATTTGCCCAAAGCAAACAAATTCACAAACTGCAGGGTTCACTTTCAGTCCCAAGCTACAGTCCCAAGAGGTGTGGGCTGAGGACATGGGGACCCAAGCAAAGAATCCTTTCCCCTCCCCCTCTCCCCTGGTCAAATAAACAGCTACCATAATTTCACAGCCGTGACTTGCAGGAAGCCTGAGGTAAGTAGCTCCCACGCGATGTATAGACGCTGAGCTGAGTTTTCTTCCCCAGACAGAATCCATTCCCAAGTGGGTCTCCTCTTCCCATGACATCAGCAAAACCATTTCCATTATTCCTGGAATTGGAGGATAGTTAACCTTGCACATGCCCTGTTTCTTTACCATGAGGGAAGAAGGGAGCAAGCATTTATCAGAAGCCCACAGTGTGCCTGTACTTGGCACCAAGCCTCGCCTTGGCTCTTTCATTTAACTCTTGCAACAACCCTGTCAAATGGGTGCTGCTGTCTGAATTTTACAGATGCAGATCACCAAGGCTCTGAAAAGAGGGTCACTTCCCCACGTCACCGGGTAGAACTGCCCTATGAATTCAAGTTTGGCCAACACTACATGTGCTCAAAGCCACCGGCTCCTCTGTTACTTTTAGAGTCCCTGCTAATGCCCATTGCACTGTCCCGACTTCCTTTAATAAGTTGTGTCCTGAGCCTTCAAAAATGTGCCTTACAGCTTTTCTGCAGCACACACAGTTGATGAAGTGAATGGAATGGCTGTACCATACTTATGCGGGGCTTGCAGAAGAAAACTGGGAGTGAATTGTGGTGCCCTGAAGCACATCTCCAAATAGAAGGGACGCTACAGAGGACACAGACCCTTAACCAACACGGGTTTGAACTGCACAGGCCCACTTATATGCAATTTTCCCCCATAAATACAGTACCGTACTTTATCTTTTTCTTCCTTATGATTTTCTTAACATTTTCTTTTCTCTAGCTTGCTGTATTATCAGAATGCAGTACAGAATACATATAACATACAAAGTATGTGTTAATTGGCTATTTAGGTGGTCAGTGAGTCTTCAGTTTCGGGGGAGTCAAAAGTTACACACGGAGACGTCAGCTGTCTTTACCTTATTCAGGCTATGCATGCCACAGTGTGTGAGGAGGACAGAGGAAGCCGCAGGCAGAGGGGATGATGAAAGCACGTCTCTAATCTCCTGGCGGGGTGAAGGCCTGTTCCTGATCTAGACTTATGTAACTAGGTTTGTTCAAAGTGTGATGTTCTGAACGATACAGCATAGTGGCTTCTGGAGCCAGAGCGCTCGGGTCCGGATCTTGGACTTACCACTTCCTTAGCTGTGTGCCCTTTCAGCTCCTCAGTTTCTTCATCTGTAAAATGGGGATAATAAAAAACATATTTCACAGGTAGTAAAGTGCTTACCCATCGGGGGCCGCTGGAATGCAGAAAGAGGGCAGCCTCTGCAGCCAGCCTGGGGGTGGGCGAGCCTTCCCCATACCCATGCAACTTCTCTGGCTCTGGGCCCCAAACCCGTCTCAACACCCAAGCAGATCAAGTGAGCATGAGCAGTGAGGCTGAATCTTTCCTGCTGACAGATGTTTGGACTATCATAGGGAAATCTCTTGGGCCAGACCCTTGAAATATTTAAGGATGTGTCTTCCAACCAAGGAATCACTGAATCACAGGCCTCAACATTGTATCAGTTTCTTCATGCAGGCTTCAAGAAAAAGGCAACGAAGATTGGGAAAAAAAAAAAAAAAAAAGACAAAAAGGTCTCCTCTGTACATGTCTTCCCAACCTTGATAACCAGGCCCTCCTGTGGCGGACTTCCCCATCTTCTCTGTGCTTACCTAGGAAGCCCCATGGCAAGGGACACTAGAAGGGATCATTTGCACCGAGGGCTGGCTGGGGTCTTCAGCTATCCTCTGCTCTGGGAGAGCCTCACACTGGGTGGAGGCCTGGCCCCTGTAGCTGTGCCTGGGACACTGAGGTGGCCTTCTTTTGACACCTCACTTCTCTACCTATACCTAAAGAGTTCTTAGGTTAGGAATATACTACTTGTAATTATATGACACACCATGTCTTCATAATGTGCATTGCTGGTCAGTAGCACGAATAATAAGGTTGCTGATGGTTGGAGATTTTGAGTCCTTACTATGTCCCAAGCATCGTGCGAAGCCTCTTGAAGTATGAATGAGGTCTTCCTTTTGCAAGTCACAGAGGACCTGGCTATAGCAGATGCCGCTGGTCCCATCGTTTCATAAACACCCACCCCACTTCCAGCTGCCTGCTCCCTCAACTCTGTCTGAGGGTCTTTTCTAGAAGCAGAAGCCTGCTTTCCCTGTGCTCGGGTCAGGCCAGCTGTGCTAGGGAGGTATTGCCCTCTGTCCCTCTTCCCAGAGCTTCTCCATGGGATTACACCCCAGCTGCCTGCAGTGAAACATCCTGGACAATATCCCCTTCCCTGGCTCACCCTTCTACCCCATAATTCTTCCTATGCTTCCTGTAGTAATTTCTTACATGAACCACTTGCAGGTCACTCTTTGTCTTAGGGTCTGCTTCTGGGCAAAATCAACAAAGAGGACCCTCAAATCTAAAGTAAAAAAGGAATTTATTGGCTCATTCATTGAAAGTCTGGCTTCAGGACTGGCTTGATTCAGACTTCATATGATGTCCACTCCCTCCCCTTAAGTCTGCTCTTGGCTCTGTCTTCCCTGGTTTGGCTCTATCCTCCAATCTTTCTAGCTGCCCTCAGGCTCACACTATCACAGTGCCCACGCCAGGGGAGGAAAGAAACCACTTCCCTGACAACTTAAAATCATGAAGAATTGGGTCTTTACGGTTTCCTGTTGCCCAGACTTGAGCCACGTGCCATCCTTGAAGCACTCAGTGGCCAGTCAGGTGGTGGCATGAGGATTGCCTACCCTGACTCGGGTGTTCTGCCCCTGAAAGGTCATAGAATGAGCATGGGGTGGGTTCCTCACAAAGAAATGAAAGTAGCCATCCCCCACCAGAGGGCCGAGTGGATGCTGCATTGAAAACACAGTGGAAGTCACCACTATCTGTGCTTTGAGGTTTTTCCTCACACAAGGTTTGTTCCCATTTACAGGGAGGATTCTGAGATTCGCAATAGGAATTCATCCACAGTTGCCCAGCTGGAAAGGGACAGAGTGAGCTGGGCACTCTGATTTATTTAGCTGTTTCCAAGGCTTTCCCTGCTACCGATATGGCACAACTGCATTTAAAAAAAATTTTTTTTTAACGTTTTGTTTATTTCGGAGAAAGAAACAGCATGAGCAGGGGAGGGTCAGAGAGAGAGGGAGACACAGGATCCAAAACAAGCTCCAGGCTCTGACCTAGCTGTCAGCACGGAGCCCTACGTGGGGTTGGAACCCACTAATGGCGAGATCATGACCTGAGCCCAAGTCAGACGCTTAACCGACTGAGCCACGCAGGCGCCCCCACAACTGCATTTTAACTTAAAACATATGAATGGGGCGCCTGGGTGGCTCAGTCGGTTAAGCGTCTGACTTCGGCTCAGGTCATGATCTCGCGGTTCGTGGGTTCGCGCCCTGCATCAGGCTCTGTGCTGACAGCCAGCTCAGAGCCGGGAGCCTGTTTTGGATCCTGTGTCTTGGTTTCTGTCTCTGTCCCTCCCCTGCTCATGCTTTGTCTCTCTCTCTCTCTCTCTCTCTCTCTCTCAAAAAATAAATAAATTTTAAAAAATAAAACAAACATAAACATATGGATACACATCCCTTCCCCACCCCTTTGGTTTAGGACCAAAGCCTTGTGTTCAGGTGTGGGCTCTGCCGACTCCAGAGCCGCCACAGTGCCTTGCCGCCGTCCCAACTCCAGTGTCTTTAGACCAGGAACTTAAAACCCGCGGTGAGCCATCTGAGCACGGCATCCTTCCACGTTTTCCTGTGCCTCTCCTCAGTGTTTCACATCGCTCTCCACTGCTATCTAATTTGACAGTCATCTTTTCTGGAAACGTGCCTTCATTGAGCTTTTCCAAAGCAATCAAGTTCATTTTCATGGAAACAAAAGTTCTCTTTTGTTTTGCATTTCACCAGTTTACAGGATAGTTAATTAAATTACTTGATCGCAGTGACACGCGCAGCTGGCGGCAGTAGGTTTGGGAACGCACAGCGCTGACTCGGGGTTGGCACGCGGCTCCGCTGGCAGAAGTGGCACGTACGGCGTCCCGGAGAGGCGGTCCGCCAGCCGAGAGGGCCGGCCTGCTGTGGGCCGCAGACGGGAGGTTTTCCGGAGAGCGGAGCCCCGGCCAGCGGCCAGCGCGTCTCCCTGAGTGCCTAGAACAGCGTCTGGGACGCCGAGGGGGTTCGGTCGCGCTGGCTGCTGCTGGGCTAGACCGGATTGGCTATGGAATGTTCCTTCTGTGGCAGCGGCTCCCCGCCTAATGGTGTGAGGTGGTACAGGATGTTAAGGGGCCACACACCTTCATTGTCCTTAAGGCTCGGAAAGAACTTGTTCCTCACGTGACTGGAGAGCTTCACTGTGAAACAGACTGAGGGTGGAGTTGTCAAAGCCATCCCGCCCCCACTCTAGAAAGACAGGATGACCTATGACCTTGTGACCTGTCAGGGGTTGCAGACTGAGTATGCATTTGATGTTTTGTTATGTGTACTGGAGGGTGAAGGGCATAGTTTTTAGGGTCACCACTGCCTGTGTGTGCTTTTGTGCAAATTAGAAAAAGGAGGTACTCCCTTTGGGTGGATGAATAGTAAAAGGTGCCCTCGCTGGATACACAAACCCCTTTTTCCAGGCCAGCACGGCCCCTTGGCAGAGCACATGGCTTGGCGAGTAGAGCATGAACTCAATTACCACGTGCTTCATCCCGTCCTCCAAGTGCCTTTGGGCAGTGCACAAACTGTGCAGCCACACAAGGCAGGCCTTCGGAATGTCTAATCCCCTCCAGGTTTGAATAGTCTAGACTGAGGGACAGAGTGTGGCAGTAAGACAGTGCTCTTCCAAGTGTGGAGCTGGCCCCTGGGAACTTGCTAGAAATGCAAACGAACGGACCTTGCCCCAGACCTGCTGACTCAGAATCCCTGGGGAGGGGGTCCAGACATGTGTGTTTTAACAAGCCCGTCAGGTGTTCCTGCTGCTTACTGCTCACCTACTTGCAGCCACTGAACACAGCCGCATCTGTCCTTCCCTCTGTAGCCTGCGGATTTGAGTCCACCCAGGCTGGCTTCCCCTGGCTGCTGGGCGCTCCCGCTTGTGCGGGTCAGGACTTGGGAATATCACCACCACACCCGTCTCAACAAGCACAACCTCTGTGTTTCTCATGACATTTCTACTTGGTGGGAACGAGGGAAAGTATTCACTTCCTGGAGCCGAGGAGCTCTGCCAAGTCCAGGCAGAGCTGGGCCTCCTGGTCCAGGAGCTTGAAGGATTGAATGCCCCTCAGAATTGGGTCCAGAGGGGAGGAGAGCTGGAAGGGGAGCGTTTGTGGATGTGGGGAGGTCAATTCCCACACCCCTGGCAAGTTCATCCTACCGTTGTTAACCTCGAACCAAGGCAGAGGCTCGGGGGATGCTCAGCTCCCCTCAGCCCCAGAGAAAATGCAGTTTCTTTATTTTCTGGTGAGTCTGGTGTCCTTGTGAGCTCGAGATCATTTCTCCTCCGCTCTCCCACTCCTCTGGGTAGCAAGGATGAAGCACGTTTCGTCAGTCAGTGGTTTCTCTGCCTTGCATGTGTAAACTGTCTCCATCTGGTAAACATTCGGTCTCTTTCAAATTTGAGCTCCAGTGGAGGCTGCTGCATCCTTCTGCTTGCTTCTTTCTAAGATGAGGTCTGGGCGTGCAGGAGATTGTGGTCATCTGTCAGCCCAGTGCTTTGGGGATGACGATTAGGGCATCTTCAGGTGAAATAATGCCTCCCAGAGGCAGAGGAACTGCTGTTTGAGTACAGGGCACCAGCAGTCTATGTTACAAACTCAGTGAGGTCTAGTACACATTTTAGTATGTGAAGCAATGAGAATTAGAAGCATAAAGAGCAAAGCAAAGCAAAGCAAAACAAAGCTCTTTATATGTGCAAAGGGGAAGAATTAGGCTAGCTTTCTCCTGCTTTTTCCCCTGCGAATGAGATTTGAAGGAGTTGATTGCATTGCAGAAATCGAGAGAAGCGTCTACCCACCCAAAGTGGTGGGCCTGGTGGACGTATCCTGAGGGGGTGCCTGCCAGATAGCCCTGGACCCTGTGCTGGAGAGAGGGCTTTGTCACCAGAGACCTGGGAAATCAGTGGGTGCCACTTTTACATGCTGTGTGACCTTGAGCAACTTTCTTAACTTCGCTGACACTATCAGTCAGATAGTTCACATTACTGCACAGTAGTATCAAATAGGCATGTGGTACAAGGAGGGTAAGAAATGGGAGGATGTGCTTGAAGTCCTGGCACACAGTAGGCATTCAGATGTTAGCTCTTTTCCTTTACTCTTGTCTTTCAAACATACTTGATGTTGTGATGGAGTGTGGACAGGGCCTACTGAGTGCTGACTGAGAGTTGGTGCTCCTGGAGACCGAGGTCAGGATTCAGGCTCTACGTGTTTCTAGCGGTGTGAACTCATTTTCTCTCAACCACGGTTTGTTCCTTCATAGGAATAGAGATTATTTTAGGACTTACCTTAGATGAGGAGTAGCTAAAATAACGTGTGTAGAATTGTGCTTAGAACAGAGCCAGGCGTGTGGTGATAGCAGAGGGCTATTAATGTAATTATGATAATCAAGCACGTAAGACTCCCTGGAGCTGTGACTGACTATGCACCAAGCTCTTTTGGGTGTCGTAAACACAGAGACCAAGGAGCCACAGTTTGGGGCTGCAGGGATCTTCCAGTCTGGTTAGGGAGACAGCAGGTGAAGCCCATGATTCTCATAGCAGGTGGGCGATGATAGCCGTGGGCCAGGTCAGGGCATACGGGAGGGTCCCAGGTATGGAGGGCGTGGGGGGGAGGGGGGAGGGCCACAGAGGGATGGCATGAGAAGGGCGCTCTAGGGAAGGGGAGCTCAGAGGCAGAGGTGGGAGGCTGCAAGGCGAGATGAGGCATGGAAGCTGTCAAGTTCAGGTGGAGCCGGGATCCTGTTCCGTGCTGAGGAGGAGGCAGAGGGGAAGGCAACCTAGACTGTCAGCTCCCACAGGCACGCACTGCTGTCTGCTCTGTTCACTGCTGTCTCCTGAGACCCCACAGCACTGCCTGGCATGTAGGAAACCATGCATCATTGGTAGACTAGAGGAACATGAAAGAAGAGGCTGAGAACGGAGGCAAGAGGGATCATACCCCAAGAACATGTCTGGCAGAGATGAGGTCTAGCCCAGTGTGATAGAACATTATAAAGGAATGGAGTTGGTGCCTAGCCTTCCCTCTGCCAGGAGTGTGGAGGCGGGCACACCTGGGCCACAGCTCCCTGGGCAGCAGTGAGTGCGCAGGATGGAGAGAGTGGGCGGGGCCCTGCCTCAGGTGGTGTGTGGTCCAGGCAAGTGCCCCCGGGAGGCTGCAGTTTTGATACAGCAGTTGTGCCAGTGGGAGGAGAGCCTCTAGGAAACTGGGGGTGCCGCTGAGCGTCCAGAGTGAGGTGGAGCCTGAAGCTGAGGGGCTTTTCTCTCACTGCCATCTGCTGACTGTGTGGGTGCAAGGAAAGCGACCAGGGTTGGGGGTCTGTCAAAGCTTCACACGTCACTGGGTTTGGGCAGGGAACCAAGTGATGGGCCATGGTGCCTGGCCTGGGAAGAGAAAGGCAGGAGACAGGAAGGTTCGGGCCAAGTGACAAAGAAGGAGGTCAGGAAGATAAGGCCAAAGCAGGGATACAAGAGGGCCCATCTCAATACTCAGGTGCAGCTTTCGTGCCTTTGCCAGGAATTCACTGCTATCTCTGTGTATGTAGTTTTCTCATCCTTCAAGGCTTTGCTCAAACACCGTTTGAGCATCTCATGGGGCAAATGTCTCCCTCTCTCCAGCTGTCCTCTTTAGGGTTCTAATTATTTGCCCAGACTGCTTGATTCCCTCATGAAAATGTCATCTCTTAGATGGGGCTTCTGGGTGGCTTAGTCAGTTAAGCGTCTGACGCTTGATTATGGCTCAGGTCATGATCTTGCGGTTCATGAGCTCAAGCCCTACATGGGGCTCTGCGCTGGCAGACGGGAGCCTGCTTAGGATTCTTCCCCCTCACCCCGCCCCTCCCCTGCTTGTGTGTGTGTGTGCATGCTCTCTCTCTCTCTCAAAAATAAACAAACTTCAAAACAAAAAAGAAAATGTCACCTCCTAGCGACCACTATAGGCTTCACTCCCCTTGGTCTCTGTATGTAGAGTCTGCTGATGTTTGTCTCGTGTAGCATAGGTGAATACATAGTTTTGAAATGAACGGACAGATCATTCTATTTCTGACCGATGTTTCCTTAGAATTAAAAAAAAATAGTAATTCAATCTGTAGATTCTCTTTCTGTAGAAAAGCAACATTGTATGGGAAAAACACAATGGCTTTGAGATGTGGAGTTCCTCGTTGTGAAATGCATCTGATGGCCTAGGGATCAGAAATAATATATTAACCAGTGAGCTTCTAGCCCAGTGTGATAGAACATTATAAAGACACCCCTTGCTCTGGGATGACACAGTCTGCTCAGGGACAAAGGGTTCAGCATGTGCATTTTAGTCTCCGCTTGCCCCTCAGCCGGCCACCTTTGTGCAGGGCACATCTGGAGACTGTGGCTTTGCTGAAATGCCTGGGACGCAGTAGGCATTAAAAGAAAGCGGCAATTATATTTATAGTTATTATTAATACAATATTATTATTATTGTGCACGGTGCCCACCTGGCACTGCACACAGGCAGATTCTTTGGTTAATATTTCTCTACAGTTGGAATTTCTCTCTTTTAAAGATCCAAGACATAGGCACACAGGAGTGCAGTCTGTCTTGAAGAAGGAAAATGAAAAGGTGTTGTAAATGATGCTATTAGAATTGTACTTTCCTCATTACAGAAGTAATATGACCCTGCTTTAGGGCTCCAACTTCTCACGGATGCTGAAATTTAAAAGCCAGAGCCTAGAACTGAGCCCTAGAGTATAAGGAATGATTGTAGAAAGCCATATAAATGGATTTGATCTCTTGTTAGTGGTCTGTATTCTCTTGGTAGGGCTAGGGGAGCCAACTTATTATCAATAAAAAAGAATAAACACTTTATAGGAAGCTATTTTCTCTGTCACCAAACGTTTTATGTACCTGTCAATAATTGTAACTGTTAAATATGACATATTGATGAATGTAGTGGGACAACAGGATGCTTTTTCCTGATTAGGGTGGAAAGACTTTATAGTCTTTATTTTATGGGTGGAAGCAATCCAACTCACACACTTCAGCTATCCATAATCCTCTATGGGAAGGCAAGGAAAGAAAAAGAAAATTCTGCAAGGAACTCCTTTTGCCAGGAGCCCAGCCCTGCGGACCTGACCTTTCTTACTGAACCTGTAGAACTGGCTTGCCAGTCTACCTGGAGGGTGTCTGGATAATCCCAGCCCCTGTTTCTTGGTCAGGCCCCTGGGTAGGTTCTGCCTGGTGACTGTGTGGTTGGGAGGGGGACCTTCTCTGGGCAATTGTCCATCACTATCTCATGCACATGATCTTTGCGTCTGGCTTGACCAGACGTCGCAGTCGGAAGGTCTCTGGTTGGAAGAGAGAACTGTTTGAAAGGCAGAGAGAAACACATCTGAAGGTGAGGAGGTGGGTTCCTGTGACTGTCTGGTTCATCAATCTGTCCTCAGTATCTCCATCTCTCTTGTCTTCACATGCATCGTGAAGTTCTGCCCATTTTCCTTTATAGATACGTGCATCTCTCCATGTCCCTTCATCCCAGCCACCACCCCAGTCCAGGCTACCTCCACCTTGCGCCTGCCAGTGCTGCAATAGTCAGAGAGTGCCCTCAAGTAGGGAGGCCTGGAATCCACAGTGAGTCCCTGATTGATCTGCCTCTTAGGCCCTCTTAGGTAGGCCAGGGTGTTGGGCAAGACCTCAGAGAGCCCCTTTCCCTTCCCAAGGTGTTTGGCCCTGCTCTCTCTCCCGCACTCTCTCCACTGCCCTTCTTCACTCATTTGACTCCAGCTCACTTTTTGCTTTTAGGTTGAACCCTCCCTCCATCAGGGAGATTTTCCCTGACATCCCCTGAAACTGCCATGTTACGTGGCTTTGTTCTCTTCCCCTCCTTCAATAGAATCATGAAAGGGAAAATAGGTATTTATTGATGAATCCAGTAAGTGGGAATGAGAGTTCTGCTTTAAAGAGTGGTTGCCTGAGAAGGGATATAGTTCAGACTGATGATTCATTTAATAGCAGATGCAAGAACTTGAAGAAAATCTGTGAATTGATGTGGGTAGAGCTTACACCCTAACCAAAAAGCAGCATGATAACAATTCAGGCTGTGCTTGGACTTTTTTTGGATGTAGGTCTAAAAGGTCTAAACGGCACCTCATCAGAGGTCTATGTCAGAGCTTGGAGTCAGAGAATGCAGGAGTCTTGAGGGCTGAGGCTTTGTCCCTTTTGAGAGTCTGAATTTTAAAGGGGTGGTTGCAGAAGGCACTGTTATGAATGTGTGTGTGTGTGTGTGTATGCGCGCACACACGTATGTGCACTTCCTATTGGTTCTTTTTCTCTGGAGAATCCTGACTAATACAGAATAGGTAGTGTGGCACAGCCTTAGTTTTCTGGATCATATTTTATTATATCTAGTTGGTGGGGAGATGAATAACTGATCACAGGAATAATTTGTGGCAAGAACTCAGAGGTCTCTGTAAGGAATCTTATTATCTTCAAGTCAAACAAAATTAAAATAATACCTTTCAGTTAGTAAGCCTTCAATCTCCATTTTTAAGAGCTTAGTTTTCCCAAGGTCACTGATTTCTACTATGCACCAGAAACTGTTCTAAGTGCTTGTTGTATTCTCCCATTCCTTACTACATTCTTTTTTTAATGTTTACTTATTTATTTTGAGAAAGAGAGAGAGAGGGAGAGAGAAGGAGAGAGATTGAGTATGGGAGGGGCAGGGAGAGAGGGGGAGAGAGAGAAACCCAAACAGGCTCCTCGTTGTCAGCACAGAACCCAATGCAGGGCTTGATCTCAGAAACCATGAGACCGTGACCTGATCAGAAGTCGAGTCGGACACTCAACTCACTGAGCCACCTAGACACCCCCAATGCTCACTACATTCTTAAGTGATATGTATTGTTGTTACCCTCCTTGTTCAGATGGAGAAACTGAGGAACCAAGAGGTTAAGCGTTCATCCCAAGATGACCCAGAGAGGGAGTGGCCGAGCTGGGACTAGAACCCTGGCAGTCCAACCCTCGAGTCCAGACTTGCTTGCTTACGTGACTTTTTACATTTTTAAAGAATGGTAGAATGGGATTCATAGACCCACCCCTGGTTTCAGGAACTAGAAAATTACTAATGATTTGCATCTTCCTTTCGGTTTCTCCCCCCTCCTAGTCCTTTGCCTTTCCCCTTCCCCACACCCACATCTGTCCAGTCTACTGGCTGGTTAGAGTCAGTGGCCATTTTGGTTGGCACTGACAGGTTGTGTTTTGAATATCAGTTGTATACAGAGGTAATAACTATCCTGAATTTTGTGTATCTTTCTTCTCAAAAATGTATGCTTGTTTAAACAATAATTGTTTAGTTGTGTTTGTTTTTGAACTTTTTATCCAGTCTGACAGTCTTGTATATAGTCTTCTGGGGCTTGTTTTTATTTCTACACTTCAGCCATGTTGTTTGTGTAGCTGCACTTTGGTTATTTTAACTGCTGTGTAGTATTCCCTTGTATGATTTTTTTTTTTTTTTACCTTAATTAAATTGTCATTCTGCCTCAGTGGACTATTTTCCCCCAGTTTCTTCCTATATCAATCTGTGCTCCTTAGAACAATCTTATGCCTCTTTGTGTCCATGTGCAATGGTTTCTATAGGACATTTACTTAGAACTCAATTCTTGGGTTATCGCATATGCAAATGTTCAGCCTAAAGCCTTTATTTAAAAAGTAACACTAGCTGCTGTAAAAGAAAACAGACAAAATCTCAGGGACACAAAGGAAAGATTTTTATTCACACAAAGCCTTCAGATGCGATGGGGGTGGGGTGAGAGTTGCGCTGCACCCCACCCCATCATTCAGGAGTTCAGGATGATGGAAGTGCCCTGGCTTGAAAATGAGGCATCCAAATGCACTCTGAGAGCATACAAAATAACTAACAGATGAGGAAGTGAGAGGTACAAAGGAGGTTTTATTGTCAAGTCAGGGAAGTGGCTCCAATCATTTCTGCTTACATTCCATTGGCTCAGAACTCAGTCAGAGGGCCATACCTAAGTGCAAAGGAGACTGGGAAATGTAGTCTTTCTGTGTCCTCAGGATGAAAGTGAAATGGATTTGGTGAACAGCTAGTGTAAAGCAGTCCTGAATTGTTTTCTAAAGTGATCTTTAGAATCTGATTTGGCAGGACATAAGTGTTGCTGATGTTCATTTTCTCCACCATGTACTGTTAACTTCTTAAATTTTTCCAGTGTAAATATAAAGTGTTATGTTATTATGGTCTTAATTTCTATTTCCCTGATCTCTGTTGAGGTTGAGCATCTTTTCAGATATGTGTGAGCTACATATTTCCTCTACTCTAAAATACTTGTTTATGTATTTTGCCCAATTTTCTGTTGTGTAGTGTAGAGAACATTTTTTAAATGTTCTAGGTACCAAATCATAGTAGATTTTGTGTGTTGCAAATATCTTCTCTGGATTTTGACTTGACTTTTCAGTTTTTAAAGTTTAATTTGAGGGACGCCTGGGTGGCTCAGTCGGTTAAGCTTCTGACTTCAGCTCAGGTCATGATCTCACAGTTCATGGGTTCGAGCCCTGCGTCAGGCTGTGTGCTGACAGCCAGCCTGGAGCCTGCTTCAGATTCTGTATCTCCCTCTCTCTGACCCTCCCCAGCTCACACTGCCTCTCTCTCTCAGAAATAAATAAAACATGAAGAAAAAATTAAAGTTTAATTTGATGAAAGAAATTCTTAATTACAGTGTAATATAATTGACCAATACTTCATTTACGGTTAGTGT
This sequence comes from Crocuta crocuta, assembly GCF_008692635.1. NCBI lineage: Eukaryota > Metazoa > Chordata > Mammalia > Carnivora > Hyaenidae > Crocuta > Crocuta crocuta. The sequence goes on along the minus strand of NW_027551575.1, from coordinate 533,252 downwards.
GTTTGGTGTTTTGTTTAAACTCTGCTTTCCTACCTCTAATGTCAGAAAGATATTCTTCTGTATTTTAAAACTCCCATCTTTATTTGCTAAACAGATTCCTTCCCCACTCCCTACAGCTTGTTATTTTAAGTATTTCAGACCTACAGATGGGGATGTCAGAAATACAAAGGACATTTTGGTTGCAAAGTTACAAGAATAGTGCAACAAGCACCCATTTATCCTTCATTGGACCCATCAACTGTTGGTATTTTGCCAGATTAGTTTTATCTCTCTGTATGCATATGCACATTTTTATTATTTGCTAAACCGTTTGAAAGTAAGTTGCAGACTTTACTCCTCAAATACTTCAGCATGTATCTCCCAAGAACAAGGACATTCTCTTATAATAAACCCACAATACAATTATAAAATTTTCTAAATGTTTAAATTAAAATTTCTTTAAATATCTATTTATTTTTGAGAGAGATAGAGACAGAGCGTGAGTGGAGGAGAGGCAGAGAGAGAGGGAGACACAGAATCTGAATCAGGCTCCAGGCTCTGAGCTGTCAGCACAGAGCCCAACCTGGGGCTCCAACTCATGGACCGCGAGATCATGACCTGAGCCAAAGTCAGATGTTTAACCAATCACCCAGACACACCCAAATTTTTGAAATTTAACATTGATCCAATACTACAGTCGATCACACAGTCCTGTTTTAGTGTCCTTTGACTTTAGAACAGTCCCTGAGTCATGACATAGACATTTCTGAGAAGCAGAGCCTAGTTGTTTTGTAGAATTCCCTCAGTTTGGGTTTATATAGTATTTCCTTACAATTCAGCCCTGCTTATGCCTGTTTTGGCAGGAATATCACATAAGTGGCATTCTCTCCTTCTGAGTGCATCATATTAGGAAGCACGTGATATCTGTTTGTCCCATTATTGGTGATGTTAAGTTTGATCATGTGGTTACGGTGGTGTCTACTTTCATGGTTAATAAATAGTTTGCAGAGAGATAGAAAGCACGTTTTAAACTAAACACACTTTTATAGTTGGATACTGTTGACTAAACCTTGAGAAAATCCAGCCCATTGCAGCTGCTGGTAAGAAGTTGTAGAAAGTAAATTCTCTCTCTTTAAAACTAGAAAAGTAGAAGTACCTTTTCTTTTCAAAAATGGAGAAATAAAAATCTTTTGCTTTTTAAAAATCTGTAGGGGAGGAAATACAGAGAAGGCAATGTGTCGATACAGGTGAAACTGCAGTATGTGAATTTTGGTGCTCCAGCCTGTGGCACTCAGGCCAGAGTAGCTGAACGATGGGGGTGTGCCTTGCAAAGGTATACAATCTCTGTGATGAGTGCAGAGAGTAGTGGATGCTCCCAGCCAGGTCGTTTCAGTAACAACAGGGGACAGGAGACCACACTCCCAGACGAACGGCGTCTTGCAGGCTGAAGAGCTTCCCCCGTCTCTCGGCTTCCACACTGATTAGAAGTGCTGGAGATCCATCATAACAGTGTCAGCACAGTGTTTATGGGGGAAATTGTCACTGTCTCTCCCTTGTGGAAGGTGACATAATGGAATTTCCTTCCTTTGTCCTGGTGGCAGGATGATGAGCCCTGTCTGGGCTCCAGTTCTGCTCGCTTTGCCATTCATGTATCCTGGCTCAGCTGAGAAGCCAGAGCTGAAGGAGAAGGTGTGGTGGGTCACTGCGAGGGTGTGGGGCCGTATGAAAGAGCGCTTAGAAGTCATTGTCGACCAAATGAAAGGGGGAGGGTATGGGCAGCAAAAACGGGGACAGGGAGCAGTCTTACTATTCCTGTGAGGAATCTGAGACTAAAGACCCGGAAGGCTTTGGGATCGGTGCCTAGGGCGCCTTCATTAGCGTAGGTATCTAGGTACAGATACCTTTATAAGGCTTGTCACTGCCTCCCCCAACCCCCCAATCCCAAGTCACTCACACGACTTATCTCTGTATTAATAACATGTCTTGTTCCAGAAAGAGTTTAGGAAGTCTAGCTGTGATATGTTATTAAGAGTTGAGCTGAGTATTTAAATTGAGACAAATTAAACCATATGTTTATGTGAGGGCTGTGAGTGAGGGGACAAAGAGATGGAGAGAGAGAGAGAGAGAGGAAGGGAGGGAGGGAGAAAAGAGTCCTCATTTACCTTGTCACTTTGTCCAAGTAAACTAGATCTTGTCTACCAGTATTCCAGGGAAAAGGATGACGTAGCAGAAAAATAAACAAATTAAAAGAGCCCTATTGTAAGTGCAACTGGCTAAAGCATTTTTAAAGATTGTTTGACACTTAGCAGCATCTGCCTTGATCACTGCAGAAGCCTTCTCCCTGGTCTTGCTGCTGACACTTACCTGTCCAGTCAGTGATTGGTGCTGCCAGAGTGAGATTTCAGGTCCACAGATCAGGACAGATAATTCTTCTAATGAACATGTCATGGCATCTCATTGCCTACTGTCTAAAGGCCAAACTCCATACAGTGGTTTGTAATAATAACAGTGATGGTGAGGATGGTCGTGATAACAGCAGCCTATTGCCACCATTATTGCTATCCTGTGTTTATTGAGGAGTATGTGTCTGCTTCTATTTTCAGTGCATGAATTCTGTAATTAATTCCTCACAACAACCCCAGTGAAGTGGTAAAGTAGTTATTATTAGATGTTCCCATTTATATACTAGTAAACTGAGGCTCAGAAGTTGAGTAACTTGTCTGAGATGACTGGCTGGTAGGTGGCTGGGCACTGTCCTGATCAATCTGAGTTGAGAACCTCCACCAATCCCATTAGGTCATGCTTTGCCACCTGGAGGCCAAGTGTCTCCTGGCATCTGCATGGAGCAATACCATTAATAGCTAGTATTTACTGGGCATGGAATATGTATGGGGCACTGATTTAAGTGTGTTATACCGATTTACACAATTATGCATGAGGCAGATGCTATTGTTATCATCTGTCCATTTCACAGATGGAGAAATTGAGGCCCACAGCTCACCCACAGTTTATAGGCAGCAGAGTAGCCTGGATCCAGAGACTGCACTTCCATTCTCCCGCCATGCTGTTCCTAGCACCTGACTTCGGGTTTCCAGTGCCAGGTGTCTGCACATGCAGATGTCTTACAAGGGATATCTATGTTAGCAAAAATAAAGTGATGCTTGAAAGTCCGCAGCTAGCAGGACCCTCTAGCAGTCACCTGGCTGTGTCCCCAGAGTCGAGCCAACTTTACTCCTGGTTCCTTACAAACAAATGGTCATGGGTGTTAAGTGTTCCCCCAGGATGGAGCTTCTGCACCCCCTTTGGTCTCCGACCCCAGTGTTTCATCTCCTCAGGATGCCACCAGCCAGACGTCTTCAAGTCTCTCGGCTGGAAAAATGACTATGAATAAAAGGAATGAAAGTCTCTGTGATGGAAGCTCCTGATGGCGCCTGCAGTGGGGTATTGCCCAGTGTCTGTCTCTCACCATGTCGAGATCACCTTTTTATTGCCCAAAGCTTTTGCTCCTGCTTTGTCGCCGGCCACTAAGCACTGGCCGCTCAGGTGCCAGAAGTCCAGAGCTGCCTCATTATTCAGTGCAGTGGATGTTACACCCCAGACTGCAGTACATTGTCATTCAAATGAGCCAGCCACAATGGAAGGGAAAAAATGCACTCTGATTTCTCTCCAACGTCCTTTCCCCAGCACCCCCTAATTACAGCCAGCAGTTGATTGGGGCAGTTGAACATGGAGGCTGACGGGGCAGCCCTGGTGTTCCCGTCTAAGCAAAACACAAACAACGCATAAACTCGCCACCACCGTTTAGGTAAGCAGGATTTTATTCACAGCTCAGTGGTGTCACAGTGCTCTGCATTTATCAGTCAGTGGTCTATTGTAGCATCTCTCTTCTTGGTTCCATATTTTTGGTTGTCTCTCCTTTTTTTTTTTTAACTGCTTTATTAGTGACCTTGACGTATCCCTACTCTTCATTTTCCTTATCTTTCCTCAGACTGCTTTTATGATGGCTTTTTCCTACCTACTGCTCAGTGTTTTTCTGAGGATAAATGAACTCCCATGCTGTACTCTCTGTGTGTTTACTCATTCATGCATCCATTCATTCAGATAACAAATGTTTAGTGAACACCTACTAAGTGCTAGGACATTGTGCTGGGCTTTGGGGATATAAAACAGTCCTTCTTGCCCTTGTCATAGCTTAAAGGCTGGTAGCGGTTAGATATTCAACAAATAACTACTCAACTAAGTATGCTTTTGTCAACTGTGGTAAGTGCACTAAATAAAAAGAAGAGGCTTTTCATATTCTTGCGTATGGAATCTAAATGTTTAGAAGACTAATCCTCAGCACTAATCAATGACATCCAGCATTCTTCTCCAGGTAACATTTTTCTTAAGAGTATACCCATCATACCTTGAAAAAACTGCATTAACTTTCAAAGCACTCCATGCTTTTCTGATGAAGAATTTTTTTATTGGTGAAGCTCTTTGCATGACAACCTCGTGTACTTCCTCTAACCCCTTTATGGGCTTTCAGTTATGTTGTGTGATGTTCTGCATCTCTCTGGCACTGGCTGGTACTTGGAGTGGTTGCCTGTATAACAGGAGGAGGAGGGCTTTCCTTTGCTTATGTGGCATTTGTCTTTCCTCAGCACCTGTCACACAGGCTTTATCATCGATGAGCTCAGATAATTTTTAATACATTGTGGTGAGTGCTGTTATTAATTCACCAAACACTTATTAAGCATCTGCTTCATGGTAATGCATGGCTCTGGAGATCTCAGGGTGAAACAAATCAAGTCCTTCCTTTCCCAGAGCATAAGGTGCACCAAACTTATGGAGAAGGAATCAAGCATTTATTGTGTGGCCAGAAACATGCTACAGGATGATAGCATAGGACGGAGGGGCAGAGGGATATTAAGGGAGTCCTTGGACTTGGAAGCGCATGGGGGTCAAGGACAAGTTGTGAAGGAGGCAGCACTTTAGTTGAATAGATAGTGTGCAGCTGTGACTAGAAGTGGGCGTGCAAGAATGGAGGGAGCAGCAAATACGGAGGTAAGGGAGAAAACGTGATACATTGCAAGGATGGAGATTTTATTGTGGCGGATAGAGGAGATATGTGGCAGATAAGACTGGACATGGAAGCGGATTCAGGAATGACTTTCTAGGTTCTGCTGAAGAGTTGGGAATGGCGAGCATTGATGGGATGTGGTGGTGGGGGCAGTGCAGTGGTGGGATCTGCATGTATGGATGCATCCTGAATCCTGGGTTGCAGGGGTCCTCGGGAAGCTACTGCATCAGGGATGGAAGTGCATGGATTTGGAGACATTAGGGAGATGAAATCGACCAGACTAAGGTCCTTCTGTTGGTTGTGAGGGTTGAGAGACAAAGAAGAGGCCACTAAGGGACAGGAGGGGCATAGAAATAAGGACATTAGCCTTGGGTCACGCTTGCCTTTTCCACTTACAGCAGTACATACGAGAGCTGTTGTTTGGCCGTTTTCCTCTTAGAATCTCACGAGCTCTGTGCCTGTGCTCGCTGCATGCAGCCAGAACTCCATGCCCTTGGCAAACAGTCCTTTTCCTCTTTCTTAAATTAGGAAGTGTGTGACGGGCACTTGCATCAGTTCCTGTTGGCCACCAAGCAACACGAGGTACCCACACTGTTGCTCATGATTTATGATAAAAGCATTTGTTCGCTGAAAAAGGAGTTTTATCCCCAGAGGACCCTGTGAAGTAGCATTATTAATTTGGAAGCATTAACCACCCTGTTGTGGACATCCCCAGAATGACTTTGTGTTATGGGAGAGGAAAGAGACAATGGGGGCCATGAGTGAGAAGACATGGACTCTAGCCCTGCCTCAGTGACTGAATATTTGGTACCATGAGTGCCTTTCACATCTTTGTAGACTCGTTTTCCTCACCTATAAAACCAAGAGCCTTACTTTCTAAGGTTTTTTCTCTGAGAACCCTATGCATCTCTGAAAGGTAATTAAGTCAAAACTGAGGTTTCAATGTCCCTCCCATTGGAAAAGAGTCATTAGTCACAAGTAACATAAGAACTCAGGTGGCATTTAACCCAAAAGTCAGAAAAAGTGATTTCCGTCTGAAACACGTTCAGCTACACCTTTTTGTCATCTCTGGTATGCCAAACAGAGGGTCTGAGAGATGATGCCTTTAAATGTGCGTTTCCAACTGCTCTGGAATGAAGAGTTTCACAGAGGACAAGTGCCCCAAAGCCCCAGCTGTTCATGGGATATACCGTTCTGAGAGGGGGCTCCGTGGGGCATTGTTTTCCACTTGGAGTCATTCTCTATGCTTGGCATCTGTGGAGCCGAGCTGATGAGAGAGCGAAGGGGAGGACCCTGGAGGGAAGGGGAAATGCCCAACTGGCCTGGACATTTGTGTTCCAGAAGCCCTGGAATGGGCTTTTATAATGGGCTTCATGGCTTTGAGCCCTCTCAGCTCTCTGACCGGCAGCTGAAGGCAGAATTCCATGTCTATAGACTCAGCTGACTCCTGGCTGCACTGGGCTTGATCCTAGGTTTTTTGTGGGGCAGGGGGGAAGGATTAGATAGAGCTCTCATCAGATCAGTGTTGAGTGTGGTCGTGGGTCCACTCCAGCCTTAGTGTCCCAGCTTCCCTAGCTCAGGTCCTTGTATCAGTTAAGGTGCTCTAAGGGGCAATTAACAGAAAACCCCACTCAGATCAGCTCAGATAAATGACATGTATTATCTTACATAACTTGAAGATCCAGGTTGGGTAAATACCAGGCTTGGCTGCTTCTTTTAAAAATGTTTTAAATTATATTTATTTATTTTTTGAGAGAGAGAGTGAGACAGAGCATGAGCAGGGGAGGGGGAGAGAGACGGAGACACAGAATCTGAAGCAGGCTCCAGGCTCTGAGCAGGCGTTCAGCACAGAGCCTGACTCACGAACCATGAGATCATTACCTGAGCCAAAGTCGGACACTTAACTGACTGAGCCACCCAGGCATTCCATAGGCTTGGCTGTTTTTTAATTAACGATGTCATCAAGGACCCATATTCTTTGTGCTTCTCCCCTCTGCCATCTTTGTTATTAACTTCATCATCTGGCTGGTAGCAAGATGGTTGCAGCTGTTCCAGCCATCACATTTGGATGTGATGATATCTAAGATATCTAAAGGAAGAAGAGGGACTGTCCCTTTCTGGGCTCTCTTAAGAGGTGGGGAAACTAAAATTCCCCTATGGCTCATAGGCTTCCGTCACAGGTCTGCTGGAATTATTTGACTGACATAGGTTAATCGTTTAAAGTGGACTAGATTTGGAGGAGGCAACCCAACGTCCACCATGTTTTCTAGTGNGTTGTTTGTTTTTCGGGCGTGGAGTTTGGTGAGTTCCTTATAGATTCTGGATATTAACCCTTTATCTGATATGTCATTTGCAACTATCTTTTCCCATTCCGTTGGTTGCCTATTAATTTTCTGGGTTGTTTCCTTGGCTGTGCAGAAGCTTAGTGCTATCTTTTTTATTGCTTGGTAATCTATCTGCTTTCTTGCTTGTTCAGTCTTCATATCTTTAGCTATGCCACCTATTACTCCCCTTTTTATCCTCTAGCTCCATTGCAAGCACCCTCTGAATTTGTTTCAGGTGGGCACCCCAAACCTACACTCTGTTGAGGCCAGAGATGACAGGACTCACATATGGTCTGTCATCTTTCTTGGCTTGATACATCCACCTGCTGAACTCTGGTCCCCCTGTTCCCATTCTGTGGGATTGGACTTTCGACAGTGCCATAGCATGGGTGAACGTGGAACAGTGAGGCAGGTGGGAAGAGAGTCAGAACGAGGCTCAGACTGAACCTCCTGGTTGGGTGATGTCTCACAGGTCATGATCCCTTTCTGCCTTCCTTTATTTTCTGATCACATTGATCACTTGTAACTGGAACTGAAAGGTAACATCATTTCAATCCCTCCACCATGTACACCTGGCCAATTCCCTGCTCTCATTAACTCCTTGCTCCAGTAGTGACCTGATACAGGGTTTAGAAGGAAAGGTGCAGATTTTGTGCTCATGAAGCTTTGCTGTTTTGGGAATCCCACCATGGCTTGCAATCACCAGGACATGGGAAATCAGCCTTTCTGCCAAGGGAAGAAGCCAGGAATCGGAAAGATAAGACCCTCTACGTGTTCTGGGAAACCGCAGTTCTCCATCTAGAAGATCATGGCCAGGGCTTGAGAGAACTGAATCTGTTAACTTTCTCTCCTTCACCCTTACCTTTTCTTCCTTCCTCCCTCCCTTATATTCTGGGGTTCTTCTGGTGGTGGGTGCTCTCCAGTAAGGGCAGTGCACAGCTGGAGGCCCCTGAGTCTGCAGGCACCTGCCACTACTGAATGCAAGTGATGTTTGCCAAACTGCTCACTCAGGGGTTCCTCAGAAGAGCCAGGAGGAGGGGAAGGGGCTGGGGCAGAATGGCACCTAGCTTCTGTAAGTCCCATTTTATTTGTAAAACATGCAGAAAATAAATCATTTGGTTCACAGAATGTGCTCTGTGAGATAGGCAGCAAAGGTATTACCATCCCTGTTTTATAGCTGAGGAAATGGAGGTTCAGAAAAAGCAAGCCATTCCCTTGCAGTGCAGAAAGTTAATGATGTATTCTTTCCACTGCCCTCCATAAGCCAGCCTGGCTAAGGTGACTGCTCAAGGTCACACTGGTCATTAGTGATGGATTTGAACTCATGAGCACCCAGCAATCCCTGCTGGCCATGCTGTATGGTGCTCAAGAGTGGCACACAACTGAAGTGTGCCGGTGCTCTGTGACCCAAGTGTGTCTTGACCCTCTAATCATAGTGTCTTGTCTTCTGACCATGCCCGCTGGCATCAGGGCACATGGAACTGAGCTGTGCCCATAAGCAGAAATATGTGGACTCTTAACGCCTGTTCTGGGAGTCTGTCAGTGAGCAGTCCTGTGGTTGGAGCAAACTGCATTCCTCTGGGCATGAGTGCACGTGAGTGTGCATATACTGCAAATGGGCATGAGCTCTGGGTAGGTGCCCAAATGGCCCTGTAAACACGCCTGGCTGTGTGTGTGTCATGCCTTGCTGTGCTGGTCTCCCAGATTCCTGGGCAACACTTGGTACATTCTGCAAAGCTTTGGGGGCTGGCTTGTGATGCTCTTTTAAGAAATAAAATTGCCTTCCAGATGCTTCTTTCACTTGTTTTTTTCCTCCACTTGACAGAGCTGCCTAAACTTCTCATTCAGGGGCCCTGAAGAAGAGTGTATCATTTCATGCTCCCTTGTTTAGCTTCTCCAGATCCAAAGCCAAAGCTGGCACAGCTACTGATTAGCAGAAATCAAAAGCAAAGGCTGGGCTTTTGATGGGAAAACTGCTACATTAGAGAGGGCTGGTTGTTTTACAATTGCAGGGTAAGGTCCATAATATTACCCACCGCTGAATGGCCATTAGATTGCAAATTACCGGTCACTTTGCTGGACGGCTCAACCATCCTGTAATCAGGATCATAATATCCCCCATAATGGTCAGGCCCAGGCACCTACCAGGAGTCTGGCTGCTGAGGCGCCAAATTGCTGGGCTGCCTACAGTAATGATTATCACAGCAGGAAGGAAGGAAAGCTGCCTCAAAGTCCAGGGTTGTGTGGCATTCTGTGCCACTTTCCCATTCAGAAGCACAAGGGACCATCGGAATTACTCCAGTGTACTCTGCCCCCAAGGATCTACCCATTGAGGGTCTAACTTTGTGGAGCTATCAGTCTCTATGGCTTTTCCAATACATGGTCTCTTGGATCAGATGTGCCAGCTGGGGTGCGACAAGTGGAAAAGGGAGGTGGTTGGCTGTCCCCCAGCTTTTGCTATGATGAACTGTGCGTATGCGTGTATGACTACAGATTTGACTAAAACACACAGGAAGTTTCGGATGTGAAGGCGATCTGGCTGTGACATCTGTCACCCCATTGATGGCCAGGATTGATTTGGCTGGCCAAGCGGGTGTCCCCTTTCTCCTCCACTGTTCTATTGCATCCCTCCTGAAGCTGACCATGCTTGGAGAGGATGACCCTTCTGATACAGGAGGACCACTCTTCGGTCAAGGGTATACGAATAGCTGCTAGAGCCACCAAATAAGCTCCCAGGGTCCATTTGCAGAGAGTGTAAGATAGTCAATGTTCTGAGACTCTGGACACATCCAAATGAGGCACTGCATGTGGCAGTCTGCCTTTCTTTAATTTTTTCTTTTCTATGTATTTATTGTTGAGAGACAGAAAAAGAATGCAAGCAGGGGAAGGGCAGAGAGAGAGGCAGACACAGAATCCGAAGCAAGTCTGCCTTTCTTTAAAAAAGAAAACCAACCACACAGAAAATTTCAAATGCATTGATACTCTTGTGTACTTTCGAGTTGGGTGATGGCTTCATATCTTATGTTTATATTTTATGTATTCTTTTGTGGTACAAATATGCCAAAGAAAAAGAGAAAGCAAAGCTGACAGCACAGTGAGCCCTTGGTCCAAGGGTAACCTATAGGGAAGAGATGGTGTCTCAAGTGGGGTGGCTGAAGGGAGTCAGGGGCCATTGAGCAAGTCCTGAGCAGCATTAAGGGAAAGTACCGGTGGCTAGTAATAGGAAGAGGCCATGCTCACTCCTACGCCTGCAGGGATCAACTAAGTGAACTAAGGCTGAGAAAGGAGCTTTCTGACAGAAGCTATGGCTCTAGGAAAATGGACCCAGGACGGGAGTGGGGATGAGACCACGGAACTAAACTCCTTGACTTCATTTGAGCTTTGTGCTCCATTCTCATGATATTGCCTCCTATTGGCCAATGCAAACAGAAGTCAGAGGGCAGTAGAAACCCTTCTTGTACGTCTACAAAGGGCAGAGACAGCTAGACAATGGGGAAGGATATTTAGAGAGGTAAAGTGCCTCACCTGACACAAATTTGTTCAGGGCTATCTAGGCACGGATTGGCTGATTGTGCCTCTTAGGCCCTGGATGGATTGGATATTCCAACCTTGGAATTCCCTATCCTGTGCTGCCTGGGAGTTAAGTGGGGGACTCTAGACTTGTCTTTCAGGTTGTTTTCCTGGTCCATGGGGCCAGTGATTCCTCAGCTCGCACCCCAGTGGCTGTTACTGCCCATCAGTTTAGCTCCTATGGCTGTGGCTTCTGGGCCTGGGGAAATGGTCTCAGCTGACTTACCGGCATTGCCCAGCTGATCAGCAGTGGTGCCCTGAGTGCCGACCTGGGATTCCACAGGGCTGGGAGGTGTGTGGGGGTGTTCTATGTAGGAGCTGGGAGGCAGCTGGGTGGGTAAAGGAGCCTACTGCAGGCTCAGGGTCAGCAAAAGTTTTGGCCATGGCTTGCATGGAGGCCCTGGGCCGGGCCCCTCTCAGTGCTTCACTTTTCTCTCCTATCCGGGAGAAATAACATCCTGCCAAATTTTGTAAGGAACTCCAGACCCCTTGCCAGGCCTCCTTCCCAGCACAGGAGAATGCTAGTTGAGAAGGGAATAAGGTTGGCATTATGTTCAATTCCCCCAGAAAAATACCATTCTCTGCCCTGTGAGAGTCTGTTTGCCAAATTGCTTTTAGCAAGGCTGAACTGGTGACAGGAAAAAGACTCAGATGGCATTCTGTAAAAGTAAAAAGCACTATGAAAATAGCAAATGCTGATAGTGTGCCCACCCTGTGCTAGGTGTGTTCTAAATGCTTCCCATAAGCTCTTTCATTTAATCCTCATGACAACCCCATGAAGCAGGTACTAAAGCTATTTCCAGTTTTCAGATGAGGAAACTGAGGCACAGGGAGATGAAATAGCTTGCCAGTGTCACACAGGCGGTAAGTAGAGGGCTGGGATTCAAACCTGGGCATCGTGGCTCCAGAGTTGTGATGCCTGCCTTTCTTTCTTGGCTAACGTCTCCTCAGTATATACCAGGAGGCAGGACAGGACACTCCTAAATAGAAGTGAAGTGTAAAGCTGGCAATAGCTTTGGAGGTTCGTGTAGCCCAGCCTCTGTGTTCTTACAGAGGGGGAGACTGAGGGCCCATGAGGTTCAGGGATCAGGTCTCAGGAGCCGTGATCTAATGTGAGTAATTTACTCAGCAGTTCTGGAAACACTGGGGGACTCAAAAGTGGCTGGCTGTGCCTAGTGATATTCTGGCAATTTTCCTAGTGTTGTTTAGCAAGTAAATTTCTTTGAAGCAAAGTTCCTTTTATCCAAGAAGCAGTGTGACCTCAAATCTTGTTTTCATAAAACATCTCTGACGTTAGCTGCATGAGGCAAAAGCCCTGAAGGTGTCTGTGCTGCCCTTGTGCTCCCTGAATCTGATGCTGCCTCTGGCATTGACTTAGGAACTGTTTCTACTGTGAATAACAGTCAAGCATCAGGTCGTGGGGGGCCCAGAGTCCAGGTGAGCTGGGCATGCCGGGGGCACAGATGAGAGGAGAGAGGCTCTTTCATCAATTTCCAGGGGGTTCAGGGGGCACCTGAAGTATCTTTGTCTGCAGAGGTCCTCGGCCCACCCAGCCACGCTGCTGTCACAAAGAACAGAGTGTTTTGGGCCATGTGACCATAGGGGAAGCTGCCCAGGCCTCCAAGGGGGCTGCCAGCTTCTGAGCTGTTGATTCCATGACTCTGGGACCCAGAGCTGCAGAGAAAGGGCAGCATTCTTCCTGTGGAGGCTTGGTCCAAATGGCCCCATGGCTTTCTTTTCTCTGGGATCAGCAGCCTACTGTTGGGAGGGACAATTGAGGTTGTTGTCCTGGCCTGGCCCAGAAGCACCGCTGGCAGATGCAGGGCTGGCTTCCTGGGCCATCCTTGCCGCACCTGCCCTCCCGATTGCGTGCTTGTGGGCCAGCGCCTACGGGGGCTCTGTTCTTTCCCATCTCCTGGCAGCTGAAGCCTGGGACAGCATATCTCCCCCCTGCCCAACCCAGATGGCCCGGGGGCCAGTCAAGAGGGCTCCCCCTTCTCCCATGCAGCCAACATATTTCACTTCTTTTTCTAGATACACAATAATTAAGATGGAGATACTCTGAGAAAGCAGTTTGGTACTAAATTAGAAGACACCCGTTTGTCTTTCTTTTCTAGATAGTGCACTTAGTAAGGGGTTAACATGTCAATATTTTCATCTTCCATCCTTGTGGCTTAAGTAATAAAGGAGACAGAATTTGCTGTCATGGGGGGCAGGGAAGATTGCATTATCTCTTGTCTCTCATGGAAGCTTTTTTAAAATTCTCAATCATGCCTGTTTTGAGAAGTCCAGGCATGGCCCAGACAACCTCTACTCTTGGTATTGGGGCAAATGCTTTCACATGTTGTAAGTAGGAGATCTCAGGCCTGGGTGTGGTTTTTGGGGGAGAAATATATAGAGATAGGATACCGTGATCAGTTTGGTTCAAGGCACTTTAGCTTATTGGGTGTTTGGTCAAAGGATGGAGGGATTCCTAAATCCTGTCCTAGACCAGCTACCCTTTTCCTTCAAATGATTTCTCATATCACTGAATGATTTCAGTGTCTAGTAGAAAACTGATGACTTTCATGGGAGCTCTGGACTAGACCCTTCGCTGTGGGATGGCATACCCAAACTGAGTAATTTTAGGAGATTTTAATAAAGGGGTCATATGAAACTGTGGGCAGGATGTGGGCAAACCAGGGAGGGATGGCTCAGTATTCTGGAGCTAGAAGCTGCAGGAAGCCCTGACACCCCTGGGTCTCCAAGAGGAGGGCACAGTTAGTACACACCAGCGAGCTGTCGTTCTGAGGAACAGCCTCCTGTCCACGGGCTTTTGCCTGTGGAAGATAGAATCAAACAAACACAGTCTGGCAGTGGGAGACCCAGAGTAATCAGTCTCACCCTCTTCTCACATATCCATTGGCCTGTTCCTTCTACTGACCAAACCCAACCAGAAGCCAGAGAGAGAGAGAGAGAGAGCATGTTGATGGGATCTGTCAATACCACCCGTCAGAACAAACTTCCTGAGGCACACAGCAGGGTGAAGAGAGGTGGCAGGTGGATTTGTAGGGGTGAATGGAAATTACCCAGCACAACATCTTAATGTCACCTGAATCCTACCATATCTTTACCTCCTGATACATACATATATATTCTTCAAATGGCTTCCATGTTTATGTTTTGTGCCTTCTTTTTCCCTTTCCATAGTTTTGACTTCTCCCTCTCATTTTATTTGTTGGCATTTTTTTTTTTATGTGTATTTATTTTTGATAGATAGAGAGACAAAGTACAAGCAGGGGAGGGGCAGAGAGAGAGGGAGACACAGAATCTGAAGCAAGCTCCAGGCTCTGAGCTCTCAGGATAGAGCCCAACATGGGGCTCAAACTCACGAACTGCGAGATCATGACCTCAGCTGAAGTCAGATGTTTAACCGACTGAGCTACCGAGGTGCCCCATGTCTGGCAATGTTTTTTGTTTTTAAATGCTATTTATATTTTATAATCTTATTAAACATAGAAAGAAGTTGTTACATCTTTCAGAAATATCAGATTTCAGCATCTAATAGAATGGTCCTCAACTGGGAATGATTTGGCTCCTCCCCGGGAAACATTAGGCAATCGGAGACATTTTTGGTTGTCACAACTCAGGATGGGATGCTACTGGCACTTAGTAGACAGAGGCCAGGATTGCTGCTAAACATCGTACAGGGCACAGTTCAGCCCCCCCAGGGGCTGAGGTTGAGAAATCTTGTTCTAAGTGGAGACATCCTGCTGTAAGGAAGGTTTTGGCTCTGTTAATGGGAATCAGAGAGCAGGTGAAAAAGAGAGAAGATTTTTGTGTGTTTTTGTTTGTTTGGGTTTGCTTGTTTTGATTGGGTGGGAGGACTCTATCACAGAGGAACTTTCCACACTGTCCTTGGGGAGGACGGTCCCCCGTCGGGGTCTGGTTGGGCTCTTAGGCTCACTCACAGACCATCTTGGGAATCAGCAGGACTATAAGATTGAGCATCTGAGAATCAGGGTTGAGAGCTTCTAGGGGGGATGTTTTTGACCATGTAGAGATGACCCTCTGAGTTTCCCTGCTCTGTGTGGTTGTTTGAAGTGGTACAGCCGACTCTAAAGAGCTATTTCAAGATGGTTCAGCCAGACCCAAAGGTCTGGTAGAGTTCTTGCTTTCCCAGGTTTTGGGGTTCTCTTCTTTTCAGCTCAAAGCTCTTAGAATGTTAGTAAGTAGGGGTGCCTCGGTGGCTCAGTCGGTTAAGCGTCTGACTTTGGCTCAGGTCATGATCTCACGGTTTGTGGGTTTGAGCCCTGTATCGGGCTCTGTGCTGACAGCTAGCTCAGAGCCTGGAGCCTGCTTCGGATTCTGTGTCTCTCTCTCTCTCTGACCCTCTCTGCGCGCTCTCTCTCTCTCAGAAATAAATAAAACATTAAAAAAAAAAAAAGAATGTTAACATGCAGGGACTTACAAAATCCTGAAATAGTTTGCAGGACACAAAGGAAATGTCCCAGCTTAAAAAGTAAACAGATATAGTCAGCTGTCTTTTGTCAACATGCTGTTTAAACCTGGTATTTGCTTCTTTTTTCTCTTCCTTCTTATATCCCATTTTCGGGTCATTTCCCTGCCGGTTTGTGCATATGGTAGAGAGGAGGAGCAGGCCAAGAAAACTCTGTATCAGCTTCCTTGGGCAAGCTGTTAACAGACTCCATGAAAAGATGAGGAAGTAATCAAAAGTAACCATTAACTGTGCTATCCTTCCCACGACCACCAACTCTTGACTTGTCTATATTACAGCTTAAGTGACTTGAATATTTATTACATTTTGTTTGTTTTTTAAACAAGCAATTTATTAAAATTTACTTGTTTTTTTACAAACAAAATGACAAAGGATTTAGACACACAGGGGACAGTCTCTTTCCTACCCCCCCACCAGTCATGCCCCAAAGGCAATATCCAGCCAGATATTCAAAGACTATACAAACAAATATGTATATACATGTTTCTTTTATTTTTTCACCCCATGCAAATAGTAGTATATTTATTTAGTCAGAAAAGAAAATTATCTTGGAAATCCTTTCACATCAATAAAGAACTTTTTTTTTTTTAATGGTCCCATGGTATCAGGGATAAACCTTACTATATTTGGCCAAAAGTGACTTGGTTTTGAAAAGGCTTCTGAATCTTTCAACCAGAAAGAATGCTCAACTAAAAAACAAAACAACACAACATAGCACTTGTTTGAAAGTTTAAGCATAAAAGGCCACGTCTATCATCTTGAAAAGACTTCATTCTCTCATCTTATTGAGATTTTTAGACTTTTGTTGTTGTTGTTGTTCTACATTTGCCCCTTAACTTAAAACCTCTATCGAATAGCTGTTCAGAACCAAAGAGTGTGCTAGGAGTTTTTGATATTGCCTGAGATTTAAACCGTGTCTGTTTTTGTTTTTGTTTCTAAATTACTGAACATGTCTTATGGAAAGCCAGCCTGAGCCAGTGCAATGCTGTTAGCACCAGAAGAACCTGTCTTGGCTTGGGAGAAGACAGGGCGCCTCTCTGTTCTCCAGTTTTCCTATTAAAAAAAAAAAAAAAAAAAAAATTGGGAATTTTC
>NW_027551575.1:511234-516722 GCF_008692635.1 Crocuta crocuta | reverse complement strand
GGGTAGTATCCGGGAGCCTTCGCAGCTTTGAAGCTTTGTGCCGGGCAGGACTACCTCGGATTCAGAAGTAAGAACCTATTTATCTCTACTGCATTACTGTGGTATGGCCAGGACCTGTGTATTTTAAGTAACAACGGAGTTTGCTGCATTTGGAAGCCAAAGAGAGGGCAGGCAGAAGAATCGTCCGGGTGTACAGCGTTCTGGGGCTCCGGGGCTTTTGAAATCCTTTCCAGGGTTGTCACTTGAATGTCGAACACGTTATTCTCAGTGGACACTAAAGAGAAGTACAGGTATCGTGGGCTCCAGGGGGATTCATTATTCAAGGCACAAAATTTCCTACTCTGGCCTGCAACACATTATAATTCAAATGAGCCCAGCACAATAGAAGAAAAATATGCAAGCAGATTTCTCTCCGTCGTGTTTTTTTCCTCCTCTCTGAAGCCCTGTAATTACTGCAGGCAGGTGGAGCATCTGGGGTGTGGGGGAGTCCACTGTATTTTTACCTTCCCAGGAACGCGACTTGCCTACCGCATCAATAGATTTTATTTTTAATTAAGCGCTTATTGCAAAATCTAAGTCCCTGCGCGAAAGCCTGATTCACAACTTTTTTTTTTCTGCTGTTCCCTGAGATAGATGCGGCTGCTATTACTGTCTCAAATTTCCTTTCTTAAAATGTACTGTTTTAGTACATTAGTTCTGTCCTTCCGTGAGCACGGCAGCCCGGCGGAGGCCAGACTGCCGGGCCTTCGCCTCATTTTCCCGGTCCACAGTCCAGGGTCACTTTCTCGGCGCGCCCAGCAGCGCCACGTGCCGGGAGTGCGCGGTCCAGGCGTGGGAGCCCGGTCCCCTCCACTCTGTACCCCTGTCATGACGGGTCCGGGCGGCGCTGTGCTCCTGAGAGACCTCCATTCCTGCGGTGGGGTGGCAGAGGCCACCAGACTAAGAGACTTCAGCGCCCGCAACGCCGGGGCCTCGGGGGCTCCGGTGCAGGAGAGGGGGGAGGCGGGATCCGAGACTCCTAGGCTGGTTAACCCGGGTGGGTGCGAGGAAGCCGTCTTGGTGACTGCGCGCCGGGCCGGGGAGGGAATGCGGGAGGACCGAACAGGCGCCGGGGCCCCCGCGGGAGGGTCCCCGCCTCTCTCTGCCGACGCGGGCCGCAGAGGGAGAGGAGCCCGAGCAGCGCCAGGGTCTTGGCGGAGCGTGGCTTTCCGATCCTGAAAGTCAGCGGCTCCAGGCGGGGCGGAACCTCGCGTCCCGGGACGACCTCTCCCGGAGACCCGTGACCGACTTGCTGGCAGGAAGGGAGCTCCCGGGGTTCGGGAGGGGAAAATGAAGCGGCCCCGCGCCCTGTCGCGTCCAGCGGTTGGCCAGGCCTCTGCGGGGTCCCTGCGAGCTGGATGCCAGGGCAGAGTGCGCCTCCCCGAGCTCCTGGCTCGATGAACCCAGGTCTCCTTCTACGGGATCCAGTAACTGGATGCAAAAGGGTTTCCAGCAATCCGCCGGGCCCTGCCCAAGCCCGCCGGCCCGGCCAGCGTGGCTCTCGGCCACCGCGCAGGCACTCCGCAGCGTGGCTGTTAGCTGGTATTTCTGCCTCCCAGGGACAATTTGAGGCGTGGTCAGGGTTGGCCAGGGACAGTGGAGGGAAATTGAGAGGCGGCAGCCAAAAGGCTGGTGGGTCTGTTGGCACTTGCAGAGAAAGGCGGTCCCCTTCAGTCACCATTGAATCTTAAGCGCAAGAGAGTCAAAAGGGTCTTTTAAGGCAGGTCCAAGGGAGAGAAACCTATCTCAGGAAAACACCCACCTGTGTTCAAAAGAGAGGCCAAGCCTGGAGTGAGTGCCTTGTCCTTCCTGCCCCTTTGAGCCTCCCCAGGTGCAGACTTTATCTGCCCCACCTTGTTTCTTCAGTAGCCTCTACAGGGCAGGGATCCATGCTGGGGGCTCACATCTCTGTGAAGAAGGGCACAGAGAAAGAGGTGTGTGTGTGTGTGTGTGTGTGTGTGTGTGTGTGTGTGTGTACATGGCTGCTGGTTGGGCCTCAGGGCCCCCATTCGGCCAGCAAGGTGTTGAGAGGGCCAGACATTCCTATTTCCCTCTCAGGAGAGGATGGGTCACTTCCATCCAACCCTTTCATTATTGGTCACCAGAGACTAGGACTGGGGCTCTTTGAGTCCCTTTTTACCTCTCTTAATGTATTTTTCATTCTCATCACAAAAGTGGTACATGTTTATTGAACTAATGAAAAATTAATTGTACTGATGAAGAATTAATGAAAAATGCAGACATGCAAAAGGCAGAAAATCAAACCCCCAAACACTCCCAATACCTAGAGACAAACCTTTCTTGTGTATCCTGAGTGCAAACACAGTTATTCTGTGGGACAAGTGACTTCTTCTTTTCTGCACAAAATACTGTGAACGTCTTTCCATGTGAGCATCCTTACAATGAGTATAGTTCAATAAGTAGACTCTTTCCTTAATGACTACACAGTACTTCCACTGCAGGGATGTGGTGTGATATTTTCAACCATTCCTTTACTGGTCTTTTAGGGTGTTATAACATTTTTTATTTCTGTCCACACCATTCCTGGGTCATTCTCCTGCTGGGTCACTATGCATGTCCTTAATTATTTCCTTAAGATCTATTCCTCAAAACAGCTGGGTTAACTGTTCTGCATTTTAGAAAAGTTTTACTACATTTTGTCAAACTGACCTTTAGAAAGGTTATGTCAATTCATAATTCCACCTGCAAAGAATGTAAAATCTGTTGCCGGTATTCATCATCATCAATCATGAATATTGTCTTCTTTTTATTCTTCTATGTTTTGCTCATTTTTAAATAGGAGTGTTCATCTTTTTCTTCCTGGTTTGTAAGATTGTTTTGTATATTCTATTAATTATTTGTCATATGCTTTGCAACTTTCTTCAATTTGTCAATTGCCTTTCACATTTAAATTTACATTCAAAATTGTTGTGTGGTTGAAATTCTTAATATGTTAATGGGAGTGCCTGGGTAGGTCAGTTGATTGAGCATCCGACTTCGGCTCAGGTCGTGATCTCACAATTTGTGGGTTCGAGCCCCGCTTAGGGCTCTGTGCTGACAGCTCAGAGCCTGGAGCCTGCTTCCGATTCTGTGTGTCCCTCTCTCTCTCCCCCTCCCCTGCTCATGATCTGTCTCTCTCTGTCTCTCAAAAATAAATAAATGTTTAAAAAAATTTTAAAAAAGAAATTCTTAATATGTTAATGTATGGGCTCTGCCTTTGGTGTCATTCTAAGAAGTCCCTCTCTATCTCTGGATGTTCTAACTATTCACCTACAAATATTTCTCGTACTTCAATGGTTTCATTAAAATTTTTAATTCGTACGTAATTGATTTGGGTATATGGTATAAAATAGGAACCTGAATTTACCCCTGCTCCACTACCTTGTCCCTTTGTTGGTTCCAAATTCTTTTGGCTCTGGCAGATACTACAGCCAATTCCTAAACAAGCAGAGCCAGAAAGGAAAATGTGGTGGCAGACATCTTGCTCTAGGAAGTGCAGAGGCTTGAGGTGAGGGATTAGGAAACTTCCAAAGACAGGACCAGGACCCATTTTGTAGACATAGCTGACTGGATTTGGATGAAATCCAGTTTCTGCCACTTGCATCATATAGATCCTGGAGCAAATACTTTAACTTATTGAAACTTCAGGTTTGTATTTGTAAAATGGGTATACAAATGGCAAGTACCTGCCTCTGAAGATGGATATTGGAATAACACGATAATGTGTTTGGCACATAGCAGGCAATCAATATTATTATTAGTAGGAAGTGAAGAGAGGATGAGGAAGGTGTATGCAGCTGTTAAAAAGAAACAAAGACTATCCATAATTATAGAAATAAAGGTGATGAATCCAAGCAATAGGGGGCTTTCCCACGGGGAAAAATAAGGGCTTTATTCCTATTGCCAGGGTCTTCTGGAGTCTGGACTTAAAATGAACTCAGACTTTTCAAAGGACTCCAGTAACATTTCTGTTCTCAAACCTGTTCCAAGGCTTTCTGATGGACCTGCCTGGGTTGAAGAGAATCAGTGCAATGAGCCAGCATTTGGAGAACTCACAGGATAGAGAGCACGGGGGCTCAGGGCTCTAAGTAGGCAGCCATCTCCCTCCTGGCTCTCCCCCAGCTGAGGATTGCTACAAAGAGAAATAGTCACTGGACAGGATCCAGGGGCACCAGTCAGCTTAACCAAAGGAATCAATGAACACTGTGTTTTCCCTCTGCAAATGAGGAAAATGACATGGTGAGAAGACATATGCCTTGTCCAGAATCACAAATCCCAGAGGCAGAGAAAGCATAGAGAAACAGTGCCTCAGAAGGAGCCATTTCCATCCCAGGGATGCCAGAGCCTGGCCTCGATAACAAAGAGGATGGGAATGCTGCTTTTGAGCTCCCTGGCTGTGGGGGCCCAACATATTTTTATGAGGCATGGACAATGAGTAGCCATTCAAAAGGCCAAAGCTGCCTCTTCTTAGTAAAAGGCAAATATTTTAGGAATCCCTTGTTACGAGGCAAATGGCTGATTGCTCTTTAGGGGAGTGAGACCCAGCTTGATGCTGTCTTTAGGGCTTTAAGCTTTGATTCTGAACTTTGCTCTGGTGAAACAGTGGTTCTCAATCTGGCTGAGCACTGGAATTAGCAGTGAGGCTCTTAAAAATACAGATGCCCAGGCCCCACCTCCAGAAGGCTGGAATAAATTGGCCTGCGGTAGGACCAAATTGTCAGTGTTGGTAGAAAAAAGTTCCTTACTGATTCTAATACATAGTTTAGGATTGAGAGGAAGCTCCCTTTTGGGTTGCTGTACTTTCTCTCTTCTGAGTTGGTGACAACTAGGTTATAAGACAAAACTATCCTAGCACAATGTTTCTTGAACTCTAAGGAATTATCTGGGGATCTTGTTAAAATGCAGGTTGTGATTTAGGGCATCTGGGGTGGGACCTAAGATTCTGCATTTCTAACAAACCACCGATGCCGCTCACGCAGCTGTTTTCAAGACCATGTCTAGAGTCTAGATGTGGTCCTTACATTTCAAAGACCATAACAATGACCATGCTAAGCCTCTTGAAAAGGCAGATTCCTGGACTGATTTAGAGTGTTGGGGATGGGGTCCAGCAATCTGCATTTTTCAACGAGTCCTCAGGTGAATCGATGCACTCGATAGTTCAAAGGCCACACTTAGAGAATGCAGTCAGCCTGCCTATGGTTTCCTCAGGCATTTATGATTTTAGCACATCCTGCAGTCAACACTTGGCTGGAAGATCTCGAGTCACTTGGCTGGGAGCTGAAGCTGAGCAGAGAGCCCATTTTGCGTGGCTCCTGGGCCTGAACTGCAGCTCACTGCCTTTAAGATGCCTTCCTGTGGAGGCCAAATTCCATTATCACAGGATAGTTACAAGTCCTTGTACTTTCTTGGAATAAAGGAGCCATCTATTTAGGTTTTGATTGTAAAGTTA
>NW_027551575.1:336296-510819 GCF_008692635.1 Crocuta crocuta | reverse complement strand
CCCCGCCCCAGAAATGTAACTAATGTCAGAGAAGAGATTCTGGGAGAATGAAAGGCAGAAGGTTTTAAAGATGCCTTCCACCCAAGGAAAACCTCAAGCAGGCATGTGAAAGATGGTATAAAAAAATCAGTGTTACATAAGGTCTTGAAGACATCAAATAAGAAGTCTCCACCAAATTAATGTGCTCTTTTTTTTTTTTTTTCCCTTCGCTGAGACGATCTGTGAAGCAGAACAAACCCAGGACCTGGAATGTGGATCTGAAAGAAAATTGACCTATCTCCCTCTTCTCTCGTTTGGCCACTGTTAGGCCTGCCATTCTCCAAGTACTTGTTATTTGGGTTGTGGATGATTCTGGGCCTTCGTTTTTCGCTTGCTTCTTCTCTCCTATTTCTCCTTATTTGGACCATTTCACTGCTTATTAGTGGCTCCACCCGAGATGGAATGGAAATGAACCCCATATGAGACAGGATAACATCTGCCAGTAGGTCTGCTTAGAGGTTGGATGAGGAGAAAGAGAGAATTAATTATTATTGCAGGTCTTAAGGAATTCACCTCAACGTGCTGTCTAGATCTACTTTAATATGGCAACTTCAAGCCTTATATCAAGAACAGAACACCTTCTCCATAGTTCCACAACTGTCAGCAATAATTTGCTAGAAAAATTATTACTTGGAAAATGCTTACTTCTTTTACTTATTCAGATGTACTTAATACTTTATATGCTTCTTATTCTCTTGGTTGTCTGGTAAAACTGTTGTAGATGGGGGACACGAATTTACTACCACGTATGTGTGACTTTCATGTTTAAGAAAGGCTTTTTTCATCTATTTCTTCTAGCTACTTACAATATATTATGTAACAAAGCATACATCCTATTCCCATTACTTGGTATAATAAATATCTTGGTGAAATTTCTTACAGGGTTTGATTACTCAGTCAAAACCTAAGTATCCTGTTGGGAGAACAACAATCATTTTAGTGATACTGTTCTATGCTTTGGTTGAATTGAATAGTTACTAATCCAGCCAGAGAAGAAAGAGGCAGGTAATTGGAATTGAGCAAACACACTGAGCCCCTCAAAAACAGACTCCCGAGAAGTGTAAAATTTCTCATCAAACATCTATCTTTCTATTTTCTCCTTACTTACAATAGTCATTGCAGCTGTAGGAAATAACTCTAGGGGCCTGGTCTACATTAGGAGAAAACTGCTATTTCTCATTCAACTGATTTGGAAATGAGTTTAAACAGACACAATCTGCCAGTGGTCAATGTTAGGTCAGTGACTCTAATAGCCAATTCAAACTTTCTTTTTAAAAAAAATGCCATACCCCCATCCACCACTTTACCTCTCACTGTGTAACACTCTAAGATTTGCTTAGATTGTCCAAGGGTATAAAACAGGGAGGTAGGTTGGCCAATTTTCATGTAACTTTCATAAATCAATAGCAACCTTTTTCTCTCATTCGTTTGTGTAAGCCAAACTATCAGAACTCAATTCTCCAATAGTGGTAAGAAGGGTTAAAGAAAAGGGACTGACTGCCTTGTTTGTGATACGGTCAAGATCCTCTTGAAAGGATGCTTCATGGTGTTCTCTGATGCTCTGCAGGGCTGTATCCCTTGTGTATAGCACTGTGCTTGGTTCAGGCGAGGCATATCGATTGGCAGTCTGGGTCTATACCATATTGGACAACCGGTGAGTTTTTAATTTCTGGATTTTTAGAGCTAAAAGGGATCTTGGGAGAATAGAGCTCACTATAAATTTCCCATCCATCTGCAATTTCTTCCATTCTCCTTCTACACAGACTCATGCTTTCGTTCAGTTGTCTTCCCTCTCCTGTACCCTGTGCTCTCAGGAGAGACTGAAACAATCCTTCCCAAAGGGTCCTCTTTCCAGTAATTGGTTCAGAAATGGGTATGTGTGGCTCACTGATGGCCAGTGCTATGCGAGGAGAGGACTGCTGGGGGTTTCTCTCTCCTTTTCCTCTGGATGCTTCATGTCTGACTGTGATACCTAGAATTACAGCAATCATCATACTGTCAGTGTAAGGACTGAGCAGATTCTCAGGATGGCAAGAATGGAGAGAAAGAGAGTAAGAGCCCAGGTCATTGATGACGTCATCAAACCACTGTGTCAATCAACCCTTGTCATGGTTAACTTTGTGTTTCACCCTTAGTGGGCTCAGGGATCTCCACATGGCTGGTAAAACATGATTTCTGGGTGCGTCTGTGAAGATGCTTCCCCAAGAGATTAGCAGTTGAGTCTGTAGACTGGGGAAAGATCATCCTCACCAGTGTGGGTGGGCATCATCCAATCTGTTGAGGGCCTGAGTAGAACAAAAAGGCAGGGGAAGGGTTAATTCTCTCTTTTACTTGAGCTGAG
This sequence comes from Crocuta crocuta, assembly GCF_008692635.1. Taxonomy (NCBI): domain Eukaryota; kingdom Metazoa; phylum Chordata; class Mammalia; order Carnivora; family Hyaenidae; genus Crocuta; species Crocuta crocuta. Next base: position 508,439 of record NW_027551575.1, on the reverse strand, counting down.
GCATCATCTTCTTCTTGCCTCCGGCATCGGTGCTCCTGGTTTCCGGGCCTTCAGACTCGGACTTGGACTTACACCATTGGATCCCCCAGTTCCTAGGCCTTGGGGTTTGGAATTATAGTACCAGCTTTTCTGAGCCCCCAGCTTGCAGACATCAGATCCCAGGACTTCTTAACCTTCATAATTGTGAGGCAATCCCTGGTAATAAATCTCATTCTGTATATATCTTCTCTTGGCTCTGTTTCTCTGGGGAACCTTGTCTAGTTCAGCCTTTAAGCTGCCCTGCCACTCAACTTTCTGTTTTGCAGGATAATGCGTTTCCTTAATGTTTAAATCAGTTTGAATCAAGATTTCTGTTGCCTGTGGCCCAAAGCATCTTAAATGATTAAGCGAATTTTAAGCCCAGTTCTCCTTTCATAGGAGATCTAACAGAATTTGCTCAATGTCATGTTTTGGGTGATAATAGAACTCAGGACTAGAGGCTGGGTCTTTTGCCTCAAAGTCATTTTTTTAAAATATGCTGCCTCTTTCACAGTTTACTTAGTTATAAATCAAAGGTGACTTAAAAACCTATCTCTGAACACACTGTGCTTGTATTTAACAAAATTGCCCCGCCTGGGTCAAAGTCTGGAATTCTCTTCCAAATTTTCCTTATTTGGATATGCTGGATCAAACTGGCCACACACACATACAAAGAGTGTGCTTGTTGACTTTGAAGAACTGAAACCACTTTGTTCCTCATTGCTGCGGAGCACTGGCCTGGGAGACTTGATATGCTGGATAGCTGTGGGCAAGAAAGACAAATTATACCTGTGTGGGTCAAAACTTGCCATCTGTAAGGTAAGGGAGAACACAGGATGTTGTCTAAGGCCTTTGCCAAGACTTCAGTTGGAAGATTTAATGGAATCCGCAGGCAGNGGCCTGGAATCTGGCTTATTCTTTCTGTTCCTAGTGGCATTTCATATACCAGGCCATTCCCCATCTGCAAGGCCTTCGCTTTGCCTCCAGTATTACCCCAGCATGCCCACGCGTTAGGGCCCAGGTTAAGCTGTACTTTCTCCACCAAATCTTCTCTGCGCACTGCAATCTGCACCAGTAATTCTTTCTCAGAATACACATTTCCTGAACCCCTTAGTCATTCATTAAGCATATCATGTTATTTTGGAATATTTCTTTTAACATTTCACTCATTTTGCCCCTAGATGTTATCTTTAGAGAGAACATTAGCAAAGAAGAAAGGGCATAGTCTTTAAGGACATGCTGACTTGGTTAGACTCCGGCTCTGCGACCCCTGCTTTGCAGAACTCCAGGGGCCAGGGAGACAATGTGGCAACCCTGCTGGGTTCTGCCACTTGGAAGAGACCTTCCCGGGCCACCTCAAGTCCTCTGTGGAATGCAACTGGGCCAGGTATGAATAGGCACACTGTGTTAGTTTTCTATTGCTGCTCAACAAATTACTGTATCTTAAAACACTGCGCATTTCTTACCATATCGTTCTGGAAGTCAGAAGTCTAATGTGTCAAGAAGGCTGGTATCTTCAGGAGACTCCAGGGGGAATCCACTTCCTTGCCATTTCTAGCTTCTAGCTCCTGCCTGCACTTTTTGGCTTGTGGCCCCACATCACTCCAGCTGGTTTCTTCTTCCATATCTCTGTTGCTCTGACCTTCCTACCTACCTGTCATAAAAGCCTTTGATATTACCTTGGTGCCCATCCGATAATTCAGGAGAGTCTCCCCATCTCAGGATTTTGTAACTTCATCACTTCTACCAAGTCCTTCCCTGCCCCCTTACCCCTTGTGAAGTAACATTTACAGGGATTAGGACATGGGCATCTTGGGGACATAATTCTGCCTGCCACTTATATGCTCTTTGGATGCCATTTTCCTTATCTATAAAATGGAACTGCTACTATCTGTCTTACAGGGTTATTTAGGTGATTAAATGAGATAACTTTTTTAAATATTTTGTTTATTTCTGAGAGAGAGAGAGAGAGCATGAGCAGGGGAGGGTCAGAGAGAGAGATACAGAATCTGAAACAGGCTCCAGGCTCTGAGCTGGCTGTCAGCACAGAGCCCGATGTGGGGCTCAAACCCACGAACCATGAGATCATGACCTGAGCCAAAGTTGGATGCTTAACCAACTGAGCCACCCAGACACCTCCAAATGAGATAATTTAAGGGTGTAAATTCCCAGTCTCGTGCCTGGCACAGTGCAGGTGGTTGATTCTGGTCGGTTTTCTCTTCTAAGTGGGTTGTTGTGAGATGGAGGCCAAGCACAGTGACTTCTACCTCTTTCTAACCCTTTTGTTTCGGGCTTGTACTGGGTCCTGAAGAGGAAATCACCGAGTATAATAACTATCCCAATCGACGACAATACCTTGCATATAATAAGATCTCTAAAATGATTTGTTGATTGTTATTTTGTTAGCAGTGGGTGGGGGACATCTGATTAAATGCTGTCAGATCCAAAATCTCAATTTGGGATTCTTCTGCCACACTCTTACCTAATTACCCTAAACACTAGTGGGAGCGTGGAAGTAGTTCACAATACAATTTAAGGGGAGAAAAATTCTTGCTGTCACGGACTTTTCTCCTTGGTCTGGAAACTTCTTGGTTTCCTAGGGTGCAGCTGACTGCTCGCTCTGCAACTGAAAAATCTCTCCAAGGGCCCTGTCCAGTTAGGTCACACAAAGCCAGGCTTATTATTTAGAGAGCACACAATGCCCCCTCACATGGGGCACAGAGAGGAAGGAATTTTTTTTAAGCCAATTCCAGTCCCCTGGAGCTGCAAACTGCCCTCGGGGCAAAGAAGCCTGCAGGATAATTGGGAGGAGTCTGGCAGGAGAAAAGCCGTCCATGGAAGTTAAAGCTGCATCTTTCTCTCTATATAGAGGGATGCCAAGCCACTTTTTAAGTATTTCCCTCTGGGACAAACCTGTATGTCAAAATAAACAATTAAATCATATGCAGGGGCCAAATCAGGAAAATTGCAGCCCCAGCCCAAGAAAATCACACTGGGAAGCATCAGCCGCCTGCCACGGTGAAGGTGAGGACACAGATTCCGGAGATTCTGCAAGAGAACTGGGTCAGGGAGGAGGTGCTGTCTGCTTAGAATATGCTTCAGGCCCCTTGAACTTGGTACGTTCATGCTTTCCCAAGATCATAAGGTGGAAAATGACCTTACAGTATCTCTCTATCAAGCCAGAGTGCAGCTGCCCCAGGAACCCGACACACTCGTGGATAATTTATCTAGAGTGAGAGGAACCGGAGACCAGACCCCAGAACTGTGAGAGGGAGGGTCATGAGAGAAGCACAGACCATTAGATGAGACCCTGTGCCCTTAGGACCGGATAGGGACCACAAGGAGAGGTTTCTGTACACTGTCGTCTCTGGAGCGTCATCCTGGGCTTCTGCGACATTGTACTTGGGCCAGCAAGGGCTAAAGGATGGTCAGATGGACCTACGTGGTCACAACACTCTGATCTACTAGTACATGGGGGTAGAACTTGTCTCAGGGACTTTTTGGGGACAAGGAGGAAGCATTATTTGTATAGTATGTGACCAAAATAGAGAATTCACAGTCCTGTGTGATGGCATGGACAGAACTGAATGATCTTAGTGTCTCGTCTTCTTGCGCAGAGCAGGCCAGCAGGGTCTGGGGAGTCAGGCTGGCTAAGGTGGCATTCTTAAGAGGCCTGAGCAAATCCCATCAGTAACACCCAGGAACGTAGCCACTGGTGTCCAGGGCAAACAGCCCTGTGCTGGCATTGGGTCACTAAGGTTGTATTAAGCCAGAGAAGGGTGGGTCAGGTGAGCATGCAAGAGCATCTGGGAGCATCTGAGCTCATGAGCGCGGGCTGAGAGCCGAGCTTAGAAAAGCATGGTCCAAAGGAGACTCCTGGGTGTCACCTGCAGGGGATCCCTGCACCCATACCTGGGGGCTCCTTGCAGCGTCCGTAACTAGGGCATCCACATCTTAGGACTTAAGGACATAGCTCAGGAGTGGAGGATAAGAAATATTTGGCACAGATTGGCCCTTCGGAAAAACTGAGATATACTCAACTTTAGGAAGGGCGATGAGGCTAAGCAGAGAGCCATACTTTTGGTCTCTTTGCCACAAAATAGAAGGTGATCTTTAAATCTGGCCTTGTCTAATAATCCCTATGTCAGGCCAACTCCACTCTACAGAGGGCTTTTAGGTATATGCTCTCATGCAAAAGGCTTCATACTTTTTTTGGGTAGGGTAGAAGCAAATCCCACTCTGAGAAGTCCCAGTGGGGGTCTTAACATTGGATTACAACCCAAGGAAGCTTGGTGTTCATACACTGTGACAGAAGAGGGATGCCAGATTTAGCAAATAAAAATATAGGACGCTCAGTGAAATTTGAATTTCAGAAAAACAGTGAATAGATTTCTTAGCATACATATATCCCAAACACTGCCTAGAACATACGCATACTGCAAATTATTTGTTCTTTTTCTGAAATTCAAGTTAAACCTGGCATCTTGTGTCTTATCTGATCACACTATTGTGGAGGCTTCTATAGAACAGCAGGCCCACGACAAGCCCAGATGCTAGGTCAAAGCAAATCAGGCAGGTGTTGTCCCTGGACTCAACCTCTACCAAAGTCCATTTTCAAGGGCCGAGCCTGAGTCAGCAGAACAAGCATATGTATTGAATAAAATATTACTTATGACTAAAAGTCCTTTGCATTTAGTTTGTAGTTGACTCATTGACATACCACTCATCAATGTGCCTTAAACAAGTTGGTAACTATCCACAACTAGGGGTGTCTGAGTGGCTCAGTCAGTTAAACGTGCGACTCTTGATTTCCACTCGGGTCATGATCTCACAGTTCATGAGTTCGAGCCCCACCTTGGGGTTGTCAGCACAGAGCCTGCTTGGGGTTCTCTCTCTCCCTCTCTCTCTCTGCCCCTCCCCCTGCTCGCTCACCCACATGGGCATACTCTCTCTCTCAAAATAAATAAATAAACAAAAATAAATAAATAAACATACACAATTAGAGCTGCTGTGGAGATACAGACAAAGTCTGATGCAGACACAGCATGCAAAACCCCATTGTTTTGTGGCTTTCAGAAAGCTTGCTGATATCTTTCTTTTTCTTCTGTCTTGAAAGCTCTGTAGAAAAATCCACTGAGGGAGAAAGCCATGACTGCTCTCACTGGGCCAGAAGTTCCAGGCTGAAATGACCCAGGGGTAGCAGGCAGGCGTGACAATCTGTCAGTTTCTGGATAGTGTTACTCGTCAATCACTCATTCCTGCTAAATTGCACAAACTCCTTTTTCTTTTTTTGTCTTCTTAAACTCCTTTTTCTTTATATCAGACTTTATTTGCTCCTGATGCAGTTATAGCTCAGTTTCTGGAATGTCTAGTGGGAACTGGGTACCACCCCATCCACTTGGTCACAGGGAAACCATTAAGTCAGCCCAAGGACTTAGCTTCTTTTTCTTCTCATCTGAGACTAAACCTCTGGGCTCTCTCCAGATTCTTTGTATTACTTTTATGCTCTGATCTCATTTTGGCTGTAGCCACATTACAACTTCTTTTATTCCTTGAATGTGCTATGCTCATTTCTCCAAAAGGGCATTTGGAATGTTCTTCCCCCAATGCTCCCACAGCTGCTCCCTGTCACCTCCTCCCTGGCTCTGTGGTCTAATCTCTCTCTACTGCCTCATTGGCTTAAAAAAAAAAAAACCTCTCATAACACTTATCACTAATTTTTTCCCCCGGTGTATGTGTTTGTTCATATATTTATTCTGTATCTCTCCTCTGGAATGGAAGCCCCTGGTCTCAGCATAGTGCCTGGTGCATACTAAGTGCACCACAAATGTTCAAGAGTGAATGGCTCTCCAGGAGGAGAATGAAGAGCTTCCCTGATCAGTTCTTTTCTCCCTCTGGGCCTTGGGCAGGTCTTCCTGGGATCCCTCTAGCCTTCTACCACACCCACGGGCTGAGAGAGTAACCTCAGGAGGGCAGTGCTCTGACTGTTTTACATGTATAGATAAGAAGCAACTAAAACTTGGTCCTCTGCTCTATGGGGATGAAAACGAAGTAGTATTTTATTCAAGAAGAATGTGTATAATAACAGTAATCTGAAAATAATGACATCTATGAGGCCCTGGCAAAGCCACCCAGGAAAAGAAAAACAATAGATGTGAAAGCTTCAGTGAGTCATGACACCGCCTTTCAGCATCAGACTGCCCTGGAATCAGATTCAGATAAACTGGTTTCATCAACTCTAGACTCAGCTGTACACGTCGTTTTTGATTCCCAGCGCCAGTTGCACATTCTCCAGATAATGGCAAGGTATTGGATCTCCTTCAAAACATTCAACTGTGCAGGGAAAGAATGAAAAGGATTCCTTGTCAGCTTCTTAAGGTCTAAACACAAAAATTATCTCTCTTCCTGGGTCTGCCCAGTGGGCTTCCTTTTTCCTCTGGTATTTCCTCTACAAAGGGCTGGACCAGTATTTGTCAAAGGTGGTCTATGGCCCACCCCAGCAGGATTATTTTAAATGCAGATTTATGGGACTTACCAGATGCCTAGTGACTCTCAACTCCTGGGTAGAGCCCAGGAATCTACATTTTAAATGACTTCATACCCACAGGATTCTTAGGCACGTTCTCAGGGTGTGGGGGTTGGTCCGGTCCTATGGCCTCACTTTCTCCTGTGTGTGAATGTCTCTTCTTCCCAATACAACTCTAAGGGCAGGGGATACATTCAACATTTCTTTCTTATCTGCTTCAGTGCTGAATTCACCATAGGGTATTCAAAAAGATATTTATTGAATGAAAGGCCTGAAATTATTTCCCTTTGCCTTGAACTTGTTCAAAGACATTCCCCCCCAAAGATTGGATTATGAATTTGCCAATTTGATATTTAAGACAAGTTGATGTGTGTGTGTGTGTGTGTGTGTGTGTGTGTAAGTATTGCTCTCCTGAATAAATGTTTTGCATCAAAGACCCCCCCCCCCCCTTTGTTCAAAGAAGGATGACAAGGTACATATGGCTGGGCAAAATCATCTAACCCAAAAGGTAGAGGCCATTTTTGCCCTTTCCTAGAATGCTTGTGTGAAAAGATTCATGAAGATTTCAGGGTAAGGGAAGTCCTAGGGGAATAGGCGGACACGGGCAAGGTGTGCTTGAGGGGCAACTAGAAGGCCCGCCTGACCAGCTGCACCTGGCATTTTGGTGCGTCTCAATGTGTGCAAATAGCATCCGTTGTTTTGAAGCCCAGAGTCCAGCCCAGTTCATCAGAGTGTCTAATCCCGGAGAGCTGAGCACCGGAGGGCGGGGTGGCCTGGGCAGATGGGTTCTAAAGGAGGTAGAGGTCCTGGGTGTGGTGGGGCGAGGAGGGCAGGCCCTGTGGGCAGTGCGGTGGAGGTGGAGGCCAGCGGGACAGTGCGGGGCCCCTGGTGGGGAGGGAGCAGGGGTAGAGGACACAGTGGCCCCAGGGGCCGTGGCACCTATAGGGCAAGCAGCACCTTTTTCTGCTCTTCTCAGACTTGCTCCTGAGGGGAAAGCCATGACGAGGCTGTATCACCAATGTGAAGATTGGGAGCAGCAGGGGTGAGGGGGAGGAAAACGGAGCTGGGAACACTCTGAGCCCCATCTACACTTAGTTCGATGTCCCTCAGGAATTAGGAATCTGACCTACAACCCGCTGGGCACCTGTCTGAGTCATCGGAGGACGCTCACTCCCTCACAGTCCCTGCAGGGGTTCAAAGGCACCTTCACGGACTGAGGTACAATCCGCTCCTCGAAGTTTTGTGCCCTTTCCTCGTTCTCCGTCTCCCTCCTTCCTTTTCTAGGCTCTCCTTCCTCATAGACATTTATGTACGTGAAGGGAGCTCCTAGTCCCCCTCAGTTTTCTGCAGGTTGAACATCCCAAGTAACTCCCACCTCTCCCCATATGACTTGCTTTCCTGCCTCCTCTGTCTTCAGCTTGCTGGAGCTCTGATGTCAAGCCGCCTCTGCCTCTCGATGAGGCCCTGTTTCTGTCTGCGGCACCTTCATCTTCCCATCACCCAGGCTTGAACAATGCATTCAGCCTTGCCTCCTCCTCCTTTCTTACCCTCAAGCTGTTGGAAGTTTTGTAGGGGTGGGAGTTGCATTTTCACACATCTTGTGACCGTTTTTGTCCTGGAGAAGTCCTGGGGCTGCAAATGGAAGTGTATGTGGTATGAGCTTGAGATAGATCATATTTCAGGCTGGGCTCTCTCAGGGAGAGTCTGTGCTCACACCCGACTGCTCACCACAGCTGAGGTGAGGTGATGAGGGGCGCCAAAGTGGCTGCCGTACAAAATCCTTACCCGCTTAAAACCTTGCAGAGACATGTTTTCCATTGCTTCCGGTGTGAGTTTAAACTTGCTGTTTTGGCATTCAAGGCCCTACATGATCTGGCTCAGTGCATCTCTCCAGGTCATCTCTTGCCCCTCCGTGAAGGATGCTTTGTGCTGCAGCCATTCTGAATGCTCCATGGTTTTTTTTGTTTTGTTTTGTTTTGTTTTTTTCTAACAGAACCTGATAAATGAAGATGTTTGGTTTGGTCCTATTAGTAATGTGGGATCGTGAGCACTTTTAAAAGCTGCGGAGGTGAAGGTAACTTGAGGGTAACCAGAGAAAGCTGGTTTGAGGTTGGAGGATAAATGAGAAGGGAGTGAAGCAGTAGAAGAAGTTTGTTGGGGCTCAACTTTACCCTCAGGGTCACGAGGGAGTCATGAGTGTGTTTCTTAAGCAGAATGGTGAAGTAATCATAGTCATTCGTTAGGTGACTCTGGCTATCTGGTAAAGCATGGATTTGACGATGCCTGATTGGGTGTGGGGATATAGAAGGAGCCAAGGGCGATGCCCCAGCATCTAGCCTGAGCAAAATGGTAGATGGCAGCGCCATTCATTGATATAGAGGCCGAGGGATGAAGAACAGATGAGGTGGGAGACAGTGATTTTGTTTGTTTTTGAATATGAGTTTGAGGTAGATTTGGGACGAATAGAATTGTCTAGAAGTCTGTTTAAGAGGGAGAGCTGGGCTGGAGCTATAGATTAGGAATCATTAAAGGCTATAAATGGTCGAGTCCAGAGAAAGTATTTATTGAAAACAAGGAGCATCTTGGGTTGAACCTCAAGGTATCCCAGCATTTAAGAGATGAGGAACTCACCAAGGAGGTTGAAAAGGAGAGACCTGAGAGGTAGGGGAAGATGGCCAGGGTATGGTGTCATGGAAATTGAGGGGAGAAGCTGTTTCTAGGGACTGATCGGCAGTGTCAAATGCTGCTGAAATTCACATGAGCCGAAGACAGAGAAGTGTTTGTTGGCATTAGTAACAAGCAGGCAGTTGGCAATATGAGTAAGAGAGGGGCTTCTGTGGGTGGTGAGGTCAGAGGCTGGTTGCAGTGGGTTGAAGACTGAGTAGGAGTTGAGGAGGTGGAGACAAATACAAAAATACATTTTGCTTTTAAAGAAGTCTGATTGTGAGGGGGAGGGGAGGAGGGGCCAGTGGCTTGAGAGATGCTTGAGAAATGATATTAGAACACAACGAACACAATGACGTGTGTTTAACGGTGAATATGAAGGATCCAGTAGAGGAGGCCCGTGCACCAGTGAGGGTGCGGGCAGAAATGGTGGGAGGAATTCCGCCTGGTGACTTCCCTTTTTCCTTTGAGAAGCGGGAGGCAAGGTCTCCTGATGAGGGTGGGGGGACAGGTATAGCCAGCCAGGTTTGAGGACAGTATACACGGTTTAAATAGCTGCGTGGGGGAACCAGAGAGCACCTGCAGGAAGCCCCATCTTCATGCAGTGCGGGGGCTCAGGTGATTCCCAGGAACCTTCCAGTACTCTTTCTCCATGGGAGTGACCTCCATCCCCCTCACACGGGCACTGTCTTGCATTATCTGTGCCTCTCCCTGGGGGCTTGCGTACTTCCCTCTTTCTAACTCTGTACACAGTTATTTGCGGGCCTCTTCGCTCTCCTGTGAGACTGTCTGTTGTCACCCCCACAAAGGCAGGCTTTGTCTTTCTATTACTCACAGCCCTGTGACAGTGCACGGAACACAGAAGGGGATCAAAACGCATTTGTGGAATGAGTGAGTGCGGCCTGACCCTGCAGAACATAGCAGGACACTTACTCTGTGATCTGGCCAATCTATCTTTGGAAGGCAGGGCTGTATCTAGTGTGCTCTGGGGGTGGGACACGTAGCTGGAGATACAGGTTTAGGAGTCATTAGAGTGTATAAATGACCAAGGGCAGAGAAATTGGACTCTGGCGCCTTATTCCCATCCAGATGCTCCCGAGTTCACCACACCCGATTACTGAATGCCAGGAATCTTGAAGCAGCATTCTCAAACCCTACCAGCCACAACACCCTCCTTCATTAAAATATGTTTTGTAACTCCCATTTTACTTTCTTGAGGTGAAATTCATTGGTCACATAACCCACCTTTTACATATAATTAAAACATTAATATAATGCCATAATGGAATGGAGAGGAGAAATGAAAGGAATGTCATTTATAATAAAAAAATACTTTCTCAGTGCTTTTTCATACCTAATGTAGAAGAGAGCTTAGCAAACTTTTATGTGAGTCTACATCATCTGTAAGTCTTAATAAATGCAGACCAAGAGTCAGTAGATCCACAGGGGGAGCCTGAGATCCTCCCTTTCACAAGGATGCTGGTGGTCTGTGGACCTCCCTTTGGGCAGCAAGGAATAAGGCTCATAAAGAAGTACCCGGATGCCTTCTTCGTCATCTAACACACGTATCTGGATTTAAGAGAGAGGTAAAACAACATCTATCTGAATATCGATGGCACTTTTCTTTAGAGTGGCATTTCGAAATAAGACAGATATATACATGTATAATCATCATGAATGTGACAGTCTCAAAGGCAGCTTTATACATGTCCTATGGGTGACTCAAATACCATGATATGATTTGGGGAAATGATGACTAATGCTGGGAAAAGTTTTGGAGAAAGCAAAGTAAATTCTTCCCCAATTTCCACTACAGTTTCATTATGGAATAATTAAGGATATATTGAAACCGTGTGAAAAAATTTTGGGGGTTTATACGCAGAACATAGGTAAGCTCTAGCCACAGAGAACTGTCAATAGGATTTTCACCTGCATCCATGCCTGGTGGCACTTCAGTCATGGGGAACACTGGGCAGTTCTTTGCTGTGACTGTCTCAGACACAGTGGAAAGTCTGCATCTCTGTCCCTGCCCAGTAAATGCTGACAGTGCTTCCCAGTCATTGATACACCAAACACATGTCCTCAAGCTTCCGCAATAGCCCTGCTGAGAACCACTAGCCTCGAGGGACTGAGGAAGAAGAGTGACAGTGGACGGAGCCTTCCTGAAGCACATTGGATGAGGACCCGCTGCCCAGAACGGGAGGTGCATTTCCCTGGGAAGCAGCCCCAGCCAGATTGCCTCCACTAAGCCGAGTGTGCAAATCCACGATTGCTGAGTGGACACAGATGGCTCGTGTTCTGTGTCACAAAGACAGAAGCTGCTTTCCCAGAAGAAATTTTCAAGATGCTGAGACATAATTACACATCTTTCTAGGCACAAATTAGCGCCACTGGTGTCTCCATTCTAATAGTCAAGTGAGGCCAAGGTCATGGCCTTGTTGTTCCTGTTCACCGTGGAGGAGAGGCAGAAGTAGGTTCGGTAGGGCTGGCTCCTCCTGGCTGCCACCCATTTCTCCGGCTTCATCAGGTGCCAACCCTCTTCACGTTTACTCTGTTTGTTAATTTGTTTTTGCTTTTGCTTTTGGGGTTTCTAAAAGCTTTTGAAGGTCTCAGTGGTCTCTTATATATTTCTCTCTGTGCCTACGACGTTCTCCTTTCTTATTCAGTTTAAATGACCCTTCCTTACAGAGGGACCCCCCAAGACCAAGTCACAAATAGGCCTTCCTTTCATGGTGTCCTGTTTCCCTGAACTTCTCCTTTATAACTTCAGCCACAATACTAACCACACAGTGATTCTTACTTAAAGTCTGCCTTCCCTTTTACATGGAAACTCGTGCCACTTCCCAGCACAGTGCTTGACACCAAGCAGACACTCAGCTCTTGTTTGTTTTTATTTATTTATTTTTTAAGTGTTTTATTTATTATTGAGACAGAGAGAAACAGAGCATGAGCGGGAAAGGGGCAGAGAGACACACACACAGAATCTGAAGCAGGCTCCAGGCTCTGAGCTGTCAGCACAGAGCCTAACGTGGGGCTTGAACTCATGAACCGTGAGATCATGACCTGAGCTGAAGTCAGACGCTCAATTGAGTGAGCCACCCAGACGCCCCAACTCAGCCCTTGTTTGATGAATGCATGTGAGTCAAAGCGGAGGGATTTAATTAATTAATTAATTACATGTTAATTTATTTTGAGAAAGCAAGTGCACACACATGCATGAGAGAGAGAAAGGGTGGGGAGGGCAGAGAGATAAACCCAGCAGACTCCACACTGTCAGCACTGAGCCCAATGTTGGGCTTCATCTCATGAAGTGAGATCATGACTTGAACCGAAATTGAGAATCAGACTCTTAACTGCTGGAGCCACCCAGGCTCCCCTATTAATTTATTTTCATAAATAATGGTGAGTTTGGAGGCCAGGAGTCTATGGTAGGATTGAGATAACCCTAAGAAATACAGTGAAGCATGGGGTGCCTGGGTAGCTTAGTTGGTTAAGCTTCTGACTCTTGATTTCAGTTCAGGTCATGATCTCATGTTTCCTGAGTCCGAGCCCCGCAGTCTGTGCTGACTGCAGAGCCTGCTTGAGATTCTCTTTCTCTTTCTCTCCTTGTCTCTATCCTGCTCACATTCTCTCTCTCTCTTTAAAAAATAAATAAAGATTATGGGGCATCTGGGTGGCTTAGTCGGTTAAGCATCCGACTTTCGCTTAGGTCATGATCTCGCGGTTCGTGGGTTCGAGCCCCGCGTCGAGCTCTGTGCTGACTGCCAGCTCAGAGCCTGGAGCCTGTTTCAGAGTCTGTGACTCCCTCTCTCTCTGCCCCTCCCCTGTTCACCCTGTCTCTCTCTCTCCTAGAAATAAATAAAACATTAAATAAATAAATAAATAAATAAATAAAGATTAAAATAAAGAAATACATTGAGGCAAAAGTGATTTCTTCTGAAAGAAAAGGGAAACTATGAGATGTGAAGAAGTTTCCTGACAACTATACAACTGGCTGCCTGACTGTCTCCCTTTCTGCTGGGTGTGGTGTGGGTGGATTACACACGTGGTTCTGTAAATCATCAGGAAAAAGAGATGTGTGGACAGAGTGAGAGCAATTCCAGAGAGTTCAATGCAAATTCCAGGGGGTACAGATTAGTAGATCTGTTCATGAGCTGGAAGGAGCGTTCCTTCACTGGGAAGTGACTTCATATAAGGCAGGGCTGTGGCTTGCTTTCCAGTGTCTGTTGTTTCTGGACTTTGGAGAAGTTAATGAAGTCCCTTCACCTTCAGGTGCCTCCCCTGTGAGTGAGGACATTCCCTATATCAGAGAATATTGAGGAGGATAGAGCATGGGGTCTGAGCAAGGTCTTTGTACATTGTAAAGTATTCCACAAGTATTACTTATTACTCTCTTTACGTCCCGAGCGGCTTCCTCCACACCGTCTGCGATGCACCTGGAAACCCTGGAGAGGCCCGCACAGTGGTGCCGTTGTTCAGTGACTATGCTCAGCTCTCTACTGAGCACCCGCTGCAGGCCAGGATCTCCTCTAGGCCTGGAGAACGAGAACGTAGGGTGGACAAAGCAAAGCAGGTGGCGGCTAAGTGGCGCAAAGCAATTTCAAGTGAGGTGAGGGGCCAGAGATGGATGGAGGTGGGGTGTGACATTTTGGCTGGGGCCATCAGTGACCCCTGAGTAGAGCGACCTGGCCAAGTGAGTGAATGAGCCATGAGATATTGGATCAGGATATGAATGGGGTTGTTATTTAGTTGAATCTTTTCAATGATCCTAGAAGGCAGGTATTTTTATATGAGGGAATGTGGAAGCAGAGAAAGGGAAGCAAGGTGCCTGAGCGAGCAGGGCTGGGGAGTGCGGGGCATGTCTCGTCCTGCGGCGCTGAGCCGCATCCCGTGCCCACACTGCCTCTGTCTTCCCATCCTCAGCTACATCATCCTGTCCTCCTCTTTTTCTTCCCACCCTGATGACACGGGCCTTTCTTCAACTTTCTGGGGGTGCCGATTTAAGCTCCGAACCGGATCTCACACATGCTCATTCCTCTCCACCTCTCTGCCACCCTCCTCATCCAGGTCATCATCCTCTCTCGCTAGCAGAGGCTCCTAGCTGCCCTCCGTGCTTCCACTTCGTTCTCTGAGCAACAGCTCAGGTGATCTTCTGCAAATGTAAATTGGATTGTGTCACTCTGTGTTGAAAACCCTCCAGTGGCTTCCCACTTGTGCCCAGAATAAAACTCACACTTCTCGCCCTGACTCTAGCCTGGCGCATTCCCACCTCTGCCTACCTTTCCAACTTCATCTTGTGCCACCTTCCCCCTAATGCACTCAGATCTTTTCTCAGTTCCTTAAACATGTCAAGCTCTATGCTCTTTACATTCTTCTTCAAGCACATGTACCCACTGAGCTCCAGCTAACTTTTCTTCATTTTGAGTCTCCAAATTAAATGTCATTGGTGCAGATAGGCCTCCTCTAGTCCCCAACCTAAATTAGATCTCTTTTGCTGGGATGGACTACGAAGCCATGAAAACAGAGGCTGACCATGTTAGGCAGGCTTCACTGGAGCCCCAGTGATCCCACCTCCTGGCTCTCACAAGCTCAGGTAATTCTTTCCCCTTCGGTGTCCTCTGAACCCGGTGATTTGATTTGAATCAATAGAAGATGGCAAAGGTGCAAAGATATCACTTCTTCAATTAAGTTACAGGAGACCATGACCGTTGCCTTGCATTCTTGGCTTGCACACTTTGTGGAAGCAAGTTTCCGTATTGGAGAGACCCAGGTGGCAAGGAACTGGTGGCGGCTTCTGGTCAACAACCATCCAGGAACTTGGGCCCTTGAGAAAACTGAGGACTTGGAACTGGGGTTGGAAGTAGATCTTTCCTTGGATGAGCCTTCAGGAGAACCACAGACTGACTGACATCCCCAGTGCAGCCTTGTGAGAGGTTGTGAAGCAGAGGCCCCAGGTATGCAGCACATGGTTTCTGATCCACAGAAACTGCGAGATAATAAATGTGTGTTATTTTTAGCTATTCAGTTTTGGACTCATCTGTTATACCACAACAGGTAACTCTTACACGGTCTGAACATTCATTCATAAACATCTTTTTAATGAGCGAATGATTGCCTCTTTCATGCTGTGGACATTTTAAGCAGGATTGGGGAAGGAAGTGTCCCAAGGTACCAAGATCAAGCTTATTATCTTTGTAGCTCTCAGATCTCACAGGGTTTTATTTCCCAGGCCACATAGCAAACTGAATAAAAGGCCCGTTGGCTTCCTGAAAAGCTAGTTTTAAGCAAATGACCTTACCTTTGACAATTCTCAAGACTGCCTATTCATCTTCTCAGGGTCTGGTGTTCTAATAAGGTAAATTCCAAAACCTGACTTGCATTGTTTCTGACAGTGCATGAATTCTCTAACTGCACAAACAACCCCACCCTTTTTCCTAGTTATCACTGATGCCATGCTCATGTGATAATGCCCCGAAATGAATAATTTATGGTTTATGAGTACACTTCATGAATATACAGAATGCCATATAAAATAACATAAATGTTTCCTAATAGAATTAATACACTTTCCAAGCAGTTCAGCTCGAGGCAATTATTGCACTTCCTGGGAGATACAAATTACTTTGCCCTCAGCCTCATGCCAAATAACCCCCCTAAGACACACACTAATTACCCAGAAATACACTGCCTGCCATAGCTCATTGACTAATTGACAATCAGTTTAAAACTTCAGCAAAATATCTTAAAACTTAGGCATCGCATTTAGCAAGGAAACCAATTTTGTTTATCTCCCCATTTTGGTCTGCCTCATTGGCAGAGTTGTAGCTTGGTTTGTCAGTAATGACTGAGCAGGCTTATTATAATGATCAATGGTAAAGGAACAGCATTCCATCATACCATATAGCATTTCCATCTCTCGTTTCTGTGATTCTATTAAGAACAATTACCAATATTATATCCGTTAATATGGGACAAAAATAGAATGCAACAGTTATTGCTAATGTGGTCTATGAAGCTCATGGTACAGCTGCAGCCACCTGCTTTCTCTTGCACTTGGAAGATGTGCCTTTCCGTAGCCTGTGCCCTTTACCTTCTGATCTGGGCACACGCACCCAGAGTTCATGCTGCACCTTCACGCCTTCCTCCTGCCTCAGACAGAAGCTCTGGGCAAAAGCCAAGGCCTTGGGAATGATTCCACATTACATTCTTCCTATCTACAAGTCACTGTTGGCAACCTCCATTCTTTAGCAAGTGTATGCACCTCACTGTGCTTGAGTCTTCTTTCAGATCGTTCCAAGAGTTGATATGGCATTTCAAAGCTTTTGCTGGATCTTCTAGGACAGTCCAATCTTGTAAGGGATGTGTACCCAAATTTCAAACAACTGATTTGTAATGAAATATCCGGGACATGGCCCATTCATGCACTGGAGATGGCTGTCATGGGTGGTGTGGAACAGATCTGGAGGGGTACAGAGCTAGGAGATGACAATTGTTGTGGGATCATTAGACTGCCACGTCATCGGGTTGCAGCCACAGAATAGTCAAACAGGAGTGGCTTGAACAATTAGGAAATTATCTTTCTCACAGAACAAGATTTCCAAAGGCAAGAAGAAGTCAGGGGCTGGTGTTGCGGCTCACTAATGGCATCAAAGACCTTGCTCCTATTTTTCTCCTCTTCCGTACTTGGCATGGTGTAGGTTGTCTTCTGCTCTGGAAGTAGGGGAGCAGTCTGCACCAGCTGTGTCTAATGCTTCGGTTGGGAAAGCACAAGCTCTGCTCTACACACCCATCACCCTCCTGCTTAGGCCTCAATAGCTAAAACTGTCACACTGGCCAATTTGGCTAGAATGGAGGCCTGGAAATGGTATTTAGCTGGGCTTGGTGCTGTCCCTAATAAATCAGGGTTCGCTTAGCAAGGGTTACATGGACACAGAGGTGGGGGCATGAGTGAGTTTGTCATAAGTGGGGTAGTTCTGAGAGAAGAAGGGATTGTCTAAGCTGGAATGTGAGGGATGGGTAAGATTTAGGCAGGAGACGGAGAGAAAAAGGGATCTTTGGTAAAGTTACAGTGAGTAACTCTGTGTAAGGAAGTATGAGTGGCATGTCTAGGAGACTGTGGAGACACTGCTCCCAGAAATTTTGTTCTGAGAAGTTGGAAAAAAGTCAGCCCAGTGAGGTGTATCCAGTTCCGGGAGGAACCTCCCACCCTCCCTGCCCCCAACATATCCTCCCTCGTGCTCCCTTCTGGAGCCTCCTTAGTCAGATTTATGTGGACTTTCTGATCAATAAGAATGAAATTGTAAGGGGATTTTACTCCCTGTACTTTGATCTCTCTTCTAAGCCAATCGTTCTCAACACTGGCTACACATTGGAATAACTCGGAAGAAGTTGTAAAAATCCTGATACCAAGGCCATTCCCCAGACTAATTAAGTCAGACTCTGAGAGTGGGGTCAGTGGAGTGCTGGTAAAAGTTTAATAACTGGCTTCCCCCCCAAAAACCCCACCCATGTATATACATACCTAAATTTATTATAAATTTTACTGATATAAAGAATGTGTAGCCTACCTTACAAATGATAATAAAATAGACAGTACTCTTCATTACAGAATGTTCTTTAGTCCATTGATTCTCAGAGAGTGCTTTCCTTTTTTTTTTTCCCTGAGCTCTTGTGTCTGTAGTTAACTTATGGCTGTGATTTGACTGTGATTTCACACAATCAGACTACACACGAATGCTTGGTTACTGTCCAAACTCACCCATTGACTCATGGATGTAGTTCCACCATAATGTTAGTTGACATTTTCATTTACATTGGCAAAGAATATGAACATGAAACAATAAAGCTGTATGTGGAACTTCACTTGTTCATCCATGACATCAGACACTTCTTTGCCGATAGGGCCACAGTTTTCAAATACTGGAGGAATATTTCCTTAGTTTTCTGTGCCATTCACCATGTGGCAGTTAGAGATATGATTCCCTTTTAAGTTTAATTTGCATTATTAGCACCTTACCTGTCCCTTTCTTAAGTCTAGACCAGGGGCTGGCTAAGTGTTTCCACTAACAGGCCAGATAGTACCTATTTTATGTTTTGTGGACCACATCTTTTTCTCTCTGCCCCACTTTTTCTTTTTCTTTTATTATTTTTATTTATTTATTTATTTATTTAATGTTTATTTATTTCTGAGAAGGAGAGAGAGAGGGAGAGGGAGAGAGAGAGGGAAAGAGAAAGAGGGAGAGGGAGAGACAAGGAGCGCGAGCAGGGGAGGGGCAGAGAGGGAGACACAGAATCCAAAGTAGGCTTCCAGGCTCTGAGCTGTCAGCACAGAGCCTGACACAGGGCTCAAACTTACAACTGCAAGATCATGACCTGACCTGAAGTTAGAGGCTCAACCAACTCAGTCACCCAGGCGCCCCTCTCCCCTCCTTTTCAAAACAACCTTTTAAAAATGTAAAAACTCATGAGTCATGCAGAACCAGACTGCAGGCCAGACTTGGCCTGTGCACTGTAGTATGCCTATCCCTAATCCAGACATCAACACAGCAAATCAAGCTCTGATTTATAGTATTTGCTGATTCCTGTGGTGTAAAGATTCCATAAGCCACCCAGGGACAGCAGTGAATGTGAAGCTGGACAGAGATGCATGGCGGCACATCATTAGGTAGTGTTTCCACTGTTCAGGTGCAACAGACAACCTCAAGAGCACAGATAGTAACAAAATCATCAGAAAGTGATGAATGTTGAGTATTTACCACCTTTATTTTATTTTTTTAAATTTTTAAATGATTTTTTAATATTTTCTTTCATTTATTTGGGGGGGAGGCAGAGAGAGAATCCCAAGCAGGCTCCTTGCTCAGTGTAGAACTTGACACAGAGCTCAGTCTCACGACCGTGAGATCATGACTTTAGCTGAAATCAAGAGTCAGATGCTTAGCTGACTGAGCCACCCAGGTGCCACAACTACCTTTATTTTTAATAAGACTTATTTATTTGTGTGCTTATATAATCTGTTTTTGAATAGTGGCTGTGTTCAACAACTGCCTCTGGAAATGTAACAGGTTCTTGTGAGCTGCGAAGAACTGGCTCTAGTACACCAATAGATGGGATTCAGGTGTCTGTCTAAGGGGGGAGGGTATTATTTTCATAGACTTTAATTTTTAGAGTTGTTTTAGGTTCATAGGAATATTGAGCATAAGATACAGAGATTTCCCATATACTCTCTGCCCCCACATGGGCATAGTCTTCCTTTTATTATCCATCCCCCGCCCCCCCCCCCCGGCAGGGTGCTGCATTTATTACTGTTGATGAACCTCCACTGTCACGTCATTATCACCCAGAGTCCATGGTTTACATTACAGTTCCCTCTTGGTGTGGTACATTCTGTGGGTTGGACAAATTTATAATGACACATATCTACCATTACAGTATCATGCAGAGTTTTGCTGCCCTAAAAATCCTCTGTGCTCTGCCTATTCGTCCCTCCCTTCCCTCCCGTCCCCACATCCCTTGGCAACCACTGATTTTTTTTTTTTTACTGTCTCCATAGTTTTGCCTTTTCTGGCAAGTCATACAGTTGGGCTCATGCAGTATGTAGCATTTCAGTTGACTTCTTTCACTTAGTAATCTGCATTCTCTCTCTGCCTTTCCCAGTAATAAACTCCCGGTCTTATCGCACCTGAGTTACTGCTGCTGTGCCAGCCTAACAGAGCCTCCTGTGGTCACCTGCTCTCATTAACCACCCTGCCTACTTTGCTGCCCACACAGGTAAGTCAACAGCCTCAGTCTTGATTATTTATTTGCAACTCCAGGGCTGCACTCCTCCGTCTTCCTCCTGAAGCTAGTGCCTGGCACACAGTCAGTACATAATAGGTATTAGAAGAATGAGTTTTCCAAGGACAATCCAGGCTCCACCACGGCTCTGTAGGCAGGTGAAACCGGGTCATGGAGGGCTTTCATGAAAGTCATTTACCTGTTTGATCTCAGATCCATCATCCACCTCCCTTGCTTTGAATCTCGACATTGTGACCTCCTGCAAGCTTCCTTGTCATCTGGCTTTGGAGACAGTGTGGTGTGTGGAAGACTGGAGAGCAACAGGAGAAAAGGAGCCAGAATATTCCCCACCCTTTCTTCCTGCACTGGGCAGCATCACTGCAGTGGCTGCACCGTCTTCCACACTCCAGCCCCTACTTACCAGTGCCTTCTACGATCACAGCCCCCTGGACGGCCTTGGCTCTGGGGCTATGCTCTTTGTTTCTCCGGCCCCAGGTACTGGCCCACTGGCTCATTTGCCGTACCATCCCTTTCACCTCGTTCAACATCTTTGTAACAACTTCCCTGTGTTCCTTCTCTTGAGGTCCTTTCTTAACAGGACCTTGTCGGATGCAGCCTGATATGCTTGGCTGAGGATTCTGGGCTTCATGCTTTATGAAGGGTGGTAGGACAACGCTGAAGGTTTCTGAGGAGGAAATGGATGTGATCAAATGGGTCTTTTAGGAGGATTCATTTATCAGAGGTGGACGGAGTGGTCTACAGGGTCTATGGGCCCCTAGAAGATGCATAGATAGCCTTTATGAGTCTGTGGATATTCTACAGCTGTATACAAAATTTTGTGTCGATGTGTGTAAGTGTAAGTGAATTTTTTCTGTGGAGGGAGGCCATGCTTTTCATAACATTCTCTGTAAGATTCTAATTATGTTAAGAACTACTGCACTAGAAGTGGGGAGGCCAGTAAGGAAACTAAGTACTTCAGTGTGTCACTGAGAGTTCTGGCAAAAAATAGCATTCACCCAAGAATGTTTCCATGGCAGCCTTAAAGAAGGGAGTGCATTCAGAAATATGGGCAGGGTTAGATGAATGAGCAAGAAATATTGGGGCACCCAGATATTCCCATCAGTAGGAAGCTGTTAGCCCCCCAGGACTACAGGGCAAGGGGATGAGACTGAGTGAAGGGGGCTCCTGACAGCTGCAGCCCCAGAGGAGAGGCCGTTCTGTGGGAGCAGGAATGCTGGAGGGAGCAGCCTCTTCGGAAGTGGGGGATCAAAGCAGGGAGCCAGGAAGGAAGGGACACGCTGGCCTCTCTCCTCCCACTCTCTGGTCGACCCTCATCAGGGTCTCCCCATGGTCTCTAACCACCAAGGTTAGAGAAGCTAACCTTCCAAGTGAGGCTGGGTGATATGCTCAGCAGGGCCAGCACAGGGCAGCCAGTGTGTGTAAATGGATGGACTGAGACAGAGCAGTGTCCCAGAAAATAACTAACACACAGAGAACATGTTACTTAAAACTTCCAGAATGTCCAGGAAGAGACTTGACAAAGTCATGTTTGGTAGCTCTGGGCACCATCGGTCACCATCTGATCTCTGAATTCTGCTTTTGTATCACACTCGCCTACACGAGGTTGGCCCTACCCAACAACACCAGGTAAAGAGAAGCAAAATACAGAGGATTTTGTTGCTGTTGTTGTTGTTGTTAACTTTGTCCTTCCACTACTGCTTACAAGCTCTTTGACAGTGCAAGTCACAACGTGTCCCTGAGCCTCCCTCATCCATAAAGTCTGAAAGTTGCATTTGATGTTCTCCATGGTGCCTTCTGGCTTGAAAGTTTAATGATGCTGTAAGTGGGGGTTGGCTTCCTTCCTATGAAGGGCATTCAGTGTTCTGGCTCCTTCCAAATAGGTGAGCAACGTTCCCTTGCCTGCCATCATCTGCGAAGCCTGGAGACTAGCAAAGGCAGCAGTACCCTGTCCCTCTGAGGAGCCGGCTGCAGGCTGTTAGCATTTTATTGGCTTTGGCTCTGCTGTTAGTTTTTAGGATTTGTAATGCGACGCTCTCATAGATGTTTGAGTCCAAGTGTTACCCGGGCTGAAGGAGCATAATTTTGAAGATGTGTTTGCATTCTGTCTGTGTTCTAGAGAGACCTAATATAAAGAAATAACCCAGCCTCTCTGCTTGCGAGGTGGGTGGAGGGATTGAGGAGAGTTGCTGAAGGGGGCTTGCTTTTGTACGCATTTCAGAGATTTAATTTTATTAGCTGATGCAAATGATCTGTTCCACACATGTAAAACAAAAGGACAAGAAAATGATCCCTGTGTCAACATCAGGATGTCTGACTTAAAATCCCCTTCAAATATCTCCCTAAAAATGATCAGACACTGAATACATTATTTTCCTGACTTTGACAAAACCAGTCTGCACAAAGAAGCAGCCCCATGAGGTTATGGATAAACCAGCCACGTTAAAACTCCAGCATTTTCATGTCAGTCACAGATTTTCTTAAGGGCCAACTCACTGTTTAAGGACTAATGTGTTTGGAGAGGGGGAAAAAAATCGCACTGTGTTATTAGGCAGAATCCCCTTTATATACAGGGATTGGATCAGTTTGACCCTGATTGTGTTGCCTGCTTTATTGTCCTACTTCAAACACGGGGCCCTGGGCATCATCTTAAGGAAGGGCTGATTGAACTGTCGGCCTGACACTTGTCAGCTGTGGATAATACGGGTTTCAGTCCGTCATGCTCACACATAAATGAACCATGACAGAGATAGACTGTTGAATAGAAAAAGCAGTTTTACTGTGGATAACCTTTCTTGAATAAATGCAACAAATAATAAAGTCTGAAGAAGGGGACATGTACCTTAGGAGAGCAGTGACGTTCCGAACCAAATGGTTATTATCTTTTGGGGCCCTCAAAAATTGCCCGTTTATTGGAGCATGTGATGGAGAGAAAAGGGAGAAGCGTTATATGATTATAAGAAAAATGATGGCAGTTGAGTCCATGCCGCCTTCAGTGTGATGTCACATCACAAAACCCCGTTCCAGCTCACCGGGGTTAAAAAGGAGGCATTGTTTGCGTACCAAACGGACTCCACAATTGTTCGTAGAAGATGGTGGCACACATCTTAATTATACCGGCAGAAAAAGAATCTGAAACTCTTTATTTCTCCCCAACGTTTTGCCCTTTTTATTTAAAAAAGAAAAGAACTCCCTGCAGAAATGGCGGAAAGTCTACATTTCAATCAAGACGGTCCAAAGAATGATTTGAATTTACAGGCCTGTAATTGGAACAAATTGGAAACAAAAGAAGAGCTGGTTGGAGCCACGTGATGTGGTTACTGTGTACAGTAGTCTGCTAGAGAAAAAAATCATGTTTCTTTAAAGCGAAGCTAACTCCACTGCAAAGCTCCAAGCGATTTGCATAAATGTCTCTACCATGATTTTTTTTTATTTATGGGCCCTAAGTTTCTAATTAAATACTAATTAATACTATCACCAGAATTGTCTCCCATCCTCAGCTCTTCATAGCTTTGTCACTTTGATTAATGCATAGTCATTTATTAACTTATTTAACAAGCCGGGGTGCCTCATGACAAACTAGATTAAATTATCCTCATAACAGTCTCATTACTGAAAAAAAGGGAGTTTTAAACTTAATAAAAATTATCCTCAATAACGTTAAAGCTTTTCCACCGCACCCTTAAAAGATAGAAATAGGTTTCTTGTTTGATTTATAATATATGGAGTTGTATAAAGCATCCATTAATAAAATTTATAAGTTCATTTAAGCTTGCACATTACAGTAGTGCTGTAGCCTTGGGTGCTTATTATTTAACTTTTGCTGTAGTTATGAAGATAATTAATGTCCTGACCAGACAGGGACTAAAATACCCACTAGAATGAGGTAATTAGAGACATAAATAATGTTTAGGTTCTTGTGTGCTGCTTTTGAAATTAATTGTTTTGTTTTCCACCCAAACTTGATAAAGAAGAAAATAAGAGTTTACCAAGGAACTATACAGCGAAGGTGAGATGTTTGTTTCCGGCAGAGCTCAAAACTGTTAAGAAGCCTCACAGTTTCTGGCCTGGAGGAGGGAGCTGGGTGTGCCTGGGGATTCCGCGCCTCCTGGGGAAACCGGGGGCCCTCCTTGCTCTCTGGCGCACTCCGGTGGCCAGGTCCTGGAGGCGAGCACACCTTGCAGAAGGCCTGCGGACCAGTGGACCCCAGAAGCCCAAGGGGGTGAGTCAGAAATGAGAACTGAAGGAAGTGTCTTCATAAAGCGATGGTGTAAGCTTCTCAGTCAGACTCCGAGGAGGGGAGCCCCAGAGGGAGTGGGACAAGCCTATGGCAGCAGATCTTTCATGCTGACGATGCAGAACGTGAGAAGCTGTGACAAGAGGTCCTGCTGGTCTCGGAACAAGTATGTGTCAAAGCATTAGAACATATGTGGAGCTCTGACCCGCGGTGGGGGTGTGTTACCATAGGGATGCAGCATGTTCTCGGGCTTATTCTGTCTCGTTTTTGGTTTCTTGCTAAAATAGCACTCTCGTTGAGATTCCTAGGTAATGTGGCGCGAGGGCGGTGGAAACGCATTTGCCGACGGGAGCGTGTTTGCTAGTTGAGCTTCCTTATGGCCTGTGGTGTCTCGAGTCTTTGGGTGGGGGTGTTGGAAAGGGGCGCGAGCTCCCTGGTTGCAGGTAGAGAGCAGACGCCCTATGTGGATACCCCTTCACCATTTGCGAAGCCCTTTGACATGCATGCTGGGTCCCCCCAGAATCCCGTGAGACCAGAGGGAGGGCCTCTTACTGAGGTTGCTGAGGACTCACAAGGTGCTTGGATCCACACACTGGCCCATCCGTTACTCTGGCCCTGAGACGAGTGCCTTGTTCCTTTCCTTTCGGTTTCCCGTGTCTCTCCTGCACTGCTGCACCTCACTTCCATTTCTTATCCCTCATGCCCTCCTTCTCCGTCTCACCTTTCCCTTTAGTCCTTGATGCAGAGCAGAGATAACAATAGCTCTACCTGTTCGTGTACAAAAATAGCTCACTTGTCAGAGCTGCACAGGGACGGTGCCTCAGAAACTCTGTGAGTGGAAGAATGGTTCAGAGAATTTTCTTCAGGTTTAGGGTGTTTCGTGGTCATCGCCATCTCCAGCTCACATCCCATCCTCAGGAGGTAAGTGGATGGCAAATGTCCTTATTATTTATAACGCTTGTTTAACATTGATTAACATTTCCATCTTGGCAAGTCTATTAGTAGAGACCTATTAGTAGACGTGGCGTTGGCCCAAAATAGATCAACATTAGGCCAGATCTCAGGTCCCTGATTTGCTCAGTTTCCTCTTGGCAACTTTGAGTTCAGTGTACCAAGTACCCGGCTTGCCCAGTATTCATTTTGGGCAAGTGGGCCGAATTAAGTTAAGCAGGGCTCCTAAGAACCACGTGAGATGTCGGAGGTTAATTAAAATAAAGTACAGTAAGGGAGGAGCTTGCAGTCAGCACAGGAGGGTGAGAACCTGGTGGGTCTCATTCCCGCTAGGCCCTTCCATTTGTGTCTCCCTGGGCTTTATCACGATGGCCTGAGATGTGGAGTGGTAGAGGGAGGACAGTGGCAAGATGAGAGGGGATTAAGGCTTAAAGACACACAGCTGGGAAGAATAGAGGAGAAGTAACTGTTTTCAATGGTTCTCAAACTTTCATGGGCAAAGCAATGCAGATTCTATGGCTCCGGTTTCAGAGTTTCTGATTCCATTTGTCTGAGGCCCAGGAATCTGCATTCCTAATAGGCCTGTGACTCTGCTGTAGGGATCAGTCCATGGACCCCTGGTTATAGAACATTGGTCTAGGTGGGGGTTGGGGGGCAAGGAGAAGATGGAAGAACTGACAGGAGGAGAGGGAATGTTGCCCAAATCATCTTCAGCCGTCTGAGAAAGTGCCGTAGCTGTTGTGTGTACTTCTAAAGGCCCAGCTTACCTGGGGATGCGTCTCCAGGTGGCAGGTGGCAGGCAGGGGACAGGGAATGGACAGAGGAAAAAGATTCCCTCACCAGAGGAGAGTTGGGTCACAAGCACATCTCCTTGGCTCTCCCCGGCACGTCTGCTAAGTGTTTACTGGTCTCCATATTGCATCCACTGAGGATGCAATAAAAATTTGTCACTCTCCTGTCCACTGTTTCCTTCTGACAGCCAAGGAGTCCTTCTGTGAAGGGAAGTCTGAAGGAAATGGGGGTGCAGTAGGGCCCTGAGCCCAGGCTGCTCCTGGACAAAGAGAAGACTGTCTGGAGGGGCCCTATTGCCTGCCCCCACAGCACCCCGCCCCCCTCTAGGATAGGCAAGGTGAGGAAGGGGATTTGATGAAGTTGCCTCAGGTGCACATGGCCTAAGTCAGGCTGAGGTCAGTTGCGCAGTGTCTGGCTTCTGAAAACCAGTCTGTTGGGTGGGTCAGTGTGCGACAGGTGCTGTGAGAGCAAGTGTGCCTCACACCGTTTCAGAACTGAGCACGCACCCAGCCGGGACCTGCTCACCCGCTGGGCTTTCTCCACGTGCTCTTCATGCCTTTACAACGATGCAACTGGAGTGGTGGGCGTGATACATGTGTACACAGTTCAGCACAAAAAACACTAATGGGTCACAGGCGAGTGCCAGGCACTGTGCCAGGTCCTGGTGATACAAAGGTGAAGGGTTTTTTTTGCCATTTGTCTGGAGTGTACCCCCAGAGGCTATCAGTGATATTGACCTGAGGAAAAATGCTAAGTCTGGAGAGGTCACCAGGGGCTCAGCCATCCCCCCAGCATCATGCAGCCACCTGGTAAAGAACGAGACACTCATGGCTAGATGGATTCAGGTTTGGCTTGCAGGGTGAATGTGACCGAGGGGAAAAAAGTGACAAGACTTGGGACTGTGGTTCCCAGACTGGGGTGTGCAAACCTCCAGGGGCCGCATGAGACAGCCCACCGGGAATGCGCCGAGAATACCAAAGCTCTTACTGTACTGGTTGTTCGAAATCTTGTCATATATGCCTTTCTATTTTTGTGGAATGGTCTAAAACGAAGGAATGTCAGTCCAGGAGTAAACTTTATGCAATTTATGAAGGAAGGAGGAAAGGGAGAGAGGAAGGAAGGAATGTCAGAGATAGGTGGTTAGTTATATTTCTTGTTTCACCACTGGATGTGCATCGTGACGTGAATTCATAGGCCATGCGTTAGAGTGTTGTCAAAACAGTGTCTGAAGCTCTGGGTCCTGGAGTCTGGGCTGGAAGGGGAAGGAAGCAAAACCTTGAGGGGGCTGAGAGGATGGGGAATGCGGAGAGAATGGGGGATGGCAGAGCTCCAGCAGATGGGAAGTCAGTTAGTGGATTTAAGGGAACGAGGTCTCAGGAGAGGAAGATGAGATCAGAGAGCCTGAGGAGGAGTGAAGTCGCCTCGGGTGGAACAAGATGGGTGATTCACAGGGCAGGGAGGGAAGGAAGGGGAGTGGGGACCGGTATAGTAGATGCATTGTCCACACTGGATATTAACGTGCCTGACTTGATGGCAAATTGTAGGAAAGAAAAAAAAGATGGCAAGCCACCAGGATGCCTTTAGGAGGTCTGGGGTCCGAGTGGCACAGGGAAGGAAGGAGGGACTGACTTGAAGAAAAATGAGTTAAGGTCTCTCTGAGGAGAAAGGAGGACACAGGTCTGGGAGTCTGGGAGAAGTGGAGAGGGAGGTGCAGAGCCCAGGCTGCAAAGGAAGCAGGAAAAGAAAGTTCTTTACCCCCAGGCTAATGTGAGGAGGTTGCTCACCATGAAACAGAGCTTCCAGAGGGATTGGGAAAGCTCTGGAATGCGGGTGCAGTGGGAGGAGGTGTCGGAGGAGGGGAGAGGAGCAGGCTGGAGGGAAGGCTGGAGGGAACCTTCTCCACCGAGGAGTTGAGGGGGGTCTCTTTGGTGGGTTCTGGGGTAAACTTTGAAATCATAGCTGGCATTAAAAAAAAGGAATATACAAATGTCTTTTTTTGTTCAAAACTACACAATAAGTTATCTATGGACACACACAGTGACAGCCATAAACCATCATGTACCTTGTCAACTAAAACCCATAACCTGTTCTTTAGTTTTCAGTTTCTCTGACCTTACTGGTGAGACTCATGCTTTGAACTTCTGGTAACGGTTTGTTAGTAGTGATAATGCCTGATCTGAGGAATCAGAACATGCCACCTCTGTGCCACCTTCACCTGCCAGTGCCCGTGCCAGACTCCTCCTCTTCTTTGGGGTCTTTAAAACAACTTGTGCTCAGTTTCACACAGCAGAGGCATCAGGGAAGCAGCTCTTAGTACCTCAATAGTGCCCACAATGCTTTTGCCATCCTAGTCACAAAATCTCTGAGCCAAGCATCACAACCAACTTCGGAATGGTTTTGCCTAACGTTCTCAGCTGTCAAGGGTCCTTCTGGTGTTCTTGGCAGGGTTACTGCAGACATTTTGAATACTTTCAAGAATAATTTCTGCAATGGCTTTTGAAATCTTTATTTGATGGATTTAGTGAGTCCAGAGGTGGGAGACACAGAAATCAAGCCCAACCACCTCCTAGAAAAGACGCCTTCTTCAAAATCAGCGGTAGCAGCACTGAGTTATATCTGCAATACTTTCTTTTCATTCGCTCTACCTCACTTGTCCCGCCAGCCTGTCGCGTGGCTGTTGTATCTGAACATTTGCCATATGCTCATTCAATTCTCCCTCTTCGTCCTCACTAGTAGCAACCTTGCTTGAAGACATTTTTCAGCTTGTGACTCATCACCTTTCCCTTTCAAGAATGTGGAGTCATCTTTGGTCTCAATGAATTCTACTTTTCTGAGGATGAATATCTTCAAGATTTAGGGTCAACCCCTCTCCAAACACCTGCAAATGCATTTAAAAATGGGTCAGTTCCAGGGTAGAGTTTTTCTTTTATGTTACAAAATGTATTCATAATACATTATGCAGGTGTTTTGATGAGAATCCAGAAACATCTTGAGACACCATATTTTTTGGAAATGTGAGAATTTAAGACCAATGCTGTTCCAACAAGTCTTGTGTATAGAGCTTTTTATTGCATTCATTTGCATTATTTTGTTTACTTCTCAGAACTCTGTCAATTAGCAGCAGCTCCGTCTTACAGATGAGAAATGGAGCACAGAGAAAATTCACCTAAACTCATACACTTGGAAGGTGGTGGGCCCAAGGTTAAACCCGGTGTTCTCTACCCTAGATCATTCTGCCTTTCAGAATTAAGGGCAAATCATACAATAAGATCATTCCAAACCAGGCACATGACAGGTTAGAGCTGAAAGAGACCCCTTTCTGTATCTACTTCAACCTCCACCTGCCTAGATATTCAGTGGATGTATGTAATTAGAAAAAATGTGAATCGTTTGATGGTATACCTATAAATATTATCCCTGGAAAGAAAAGGAACATTTGGTAAATGTACAAAAGATATGGGAAAAATTTGCATGTTATCCTTGTGCAGGGATCATGTTAATCTTGTCTGTATTGTTCCAGTTTTAGTATACATGCTGCCAAGCAATCTTCAGAATATTTTTAAATGACTATACCATGATAGGAAATACCAAAATGTATCACATGTAGTAAAGTTCGGTATTGTTTCGTGAGACTTTTGTGTTGGTTGCATATATTTGTAGATATTGTGGGTCATGATATAGAATTTATTTCATACTGTGGATTGTGCTAACAAATGGTGGAAAGCCACTGGTATGGTAGAAAGAGCATTGGAAAATGGGCTCAATTACTGGACTCTAGTCATTGCTTTGCCAATAACCACCTGCATGAGCTTGGCCAAGGAACTTAACCCATCAGGGCTCCATTTCCTTCTCTTTAAAATGAGTGGATTGAACTAGATGTTTTTGAGATCTCTTTCCCTAAGATTCTATCATTCTGGTAATTCTCTCATGGCATCGATGAAACACAAAAGCTTTTCAAACGAGGAAGGTGGCTGGAGAGAGGTGTCAGGAGCAGCAAGGCAAGCATGAGCCAGGTGCAGACACACAACTTTCCCACAACAGCTGCTGCCCTGGTGCTCATTCTTGCTGCTTGTCATCATGCTGGTAGCACCCTGAGATGCTGCTGCCACGAGGGTGTGAATGATGACCGTGGTTAAATCCAAGTTGGAGCCTGTGGACAGCAGTGGAGGTGAGGACTGCCAAGCACACACACCTGGTACCACTCTTGGCACTGCAAGGTGCTCGGAAGCAGTTCTCGATGACAAGCATGATAAATATTCCAGGGAGGAACCAAAAGAAAGGCAACCTAAATAGAATAAGTTGAAACTCAGGAGCCAACAATCTATGTGGCCCTAGAGTAATAAAGGTTTTCCTTAGAAAAAAAAAAGGAGGGGAGCAATTTCAGAAAATATGCAATGTGAAATGCTTAGTATAATTCCTTTTCTGGCGTATACTAGCACTTAGTTCTCTGTAAAGAACAGGGACCAGTTATCACTTCCCACTCATTTGATGGATAAGATGTAAAGTTAATTTCATGGTGGAGAAACACCCAAGAGATTGCTTGCTTTCCATTAATACAGAAGACAATTTTGACACTAGCACATAGAATGTGTATATGTACACATACACGCACATACACACACAAGAGCTGATAAATACATTAAATGCCTAAATTATTTTTTTAAAAATATTTCTTATTTATTTCTAGGAAAGAGAGAGAGAAACAGCATGAGCAGGGGAGGGTCAGAGAGAGAGGGAGACACACACTCTGAAATAGGTTCCAGGCTCTGAGCTGGCAGTCAGGACAGAGCCCGACTCGGGCCTCGAACCCATGAACCGCGAGATCATGACCTAAGCGAAAGTCGGACGCTTAACCGACTGAGCCACTCAGGCGCCCCTAAATGCCTAAATTATTAATGGATCCTAGGACAGCATACAATATGAAAAGCAACAAGATTATCTGTGTGATATGCACCCACATGTAGAAATTGAGAATTTATTTATTTTTTCATGGAGAAACATAATGCCAGAAAACATTCTGCCTTTGAAGAGAAAGAGTACAAAGATGTTCCAACAACTGAAGGTTATAGTTTTGCCCAATTGCTTATTATTCATTACACTTGGAAATAGAACATGGAGAGGACAATTACCTTTCCCTGCCTAGATCTCTTCAGCATGCTTTAATTTAGTGTTACCCCCCAGGAAAGATTTAACAAGATGTCTCTGTTGGCCTGCAAAAAAAAAAAAAAAAAAAAAACCTGGTTGACAAGAGCCTTGTGTGTCAGAAAGCAGATCAGAAGTGGACTTGGTTGTTGTTAAACATTGTGTACTTTTAAAGAAATAGATTGATAATTTAAGTCATTTTACTGCATGTGGAGAGCATGGACTGACAGCTCTGGGGCCCATTGCCTGTTTGCAGCTCAGGTGCATCATGGGTATAAACATGGAACCAACCTCACTCAGCCCCAAAGATGAGACCCTTCCAGTCACTCCAGCTACACTGAGGAGAAGACAGAGCCTGGTGGTTGGGTCTCACCATGACTGTGGCCGTGCAGCAGGTACTTCTGAACAGAGTGGGGAGGAGATGCACTTGCTAGACTCTCCTTTTTGTGTAGGTGACTGGAGAAGTTTAGGAGATGAATACTTTTTGTTGTAACCTATTGTGACAGACACTAAATGCATGAGACTACTGTGGAATGTTGATGTAGCTTCTTTGGTTGGTGTGTTTACTTCCAAATGACAAACACAAAATAAAACAAAATCCAAAACCAAAACAAAAAATAACTCCAAACCGAGTCCCAGCAACAGGAAAAAAAATACCCAGCCCATACTAACCGAGTGGTCGTTATTTTTGGCTGTGGGCTGAGCTGGTGAGACGCTCTTTGGCCGGCTGTCACTGTGCACAGCCGTCTGACTGGAATTTTTGTGAGCCAGCAAAGGGATGGTTATATTTGGCCTCTGGAAGGGAAGTTGCTGAGATAGAAAGGCAGCTTTGGGTCATAGGGTTTGAGCCCATGCCAGCAGGAGGGGAAGCAGGTCACCCATGTCCAGCTGAGGAAGCTGGTAGGACAACCAAGCTGGGCCTTCAGCAGGGTTGTGGCAGGGAGCCTACAGGGGAGCGTATCGAATGGCCAGACTGGACTGCCGGAGAAGTTTGTTCCAGTCCCGTGAGCCCCGCCCCCCATGGCTAGGCCAGCCAGGAGGGCCAGTGCCTGCAGAACAGGATTCACTGCCATCTGTTTTCCTTCACTTTGCCACCAGTGCTCAGAGTAGGTTATCTCCTGATATTGATTCATGGAAGTTTCCATGTCATTTACTAATTATCATTTACACACCTGTGTTCACCACTAGATCGTGAGTGCTTCTGTTTTACCTTCATGATCCTCAGAGCTTCCACACATGAGGACATTCTAAGAACCAAAACAGCATGAGGTTGCCCTCCCCCCTGTGCACTCTGGGTTATGTATATATAAAGTAAATGATTAAATCTCCAGTTGTGTTATAAAAAGAATGACACTTGAGTCATGATAGAAAAACAAGATTGTTGTTTATGAATATACCACTGAAATATGCATTTTGTAAGGCTCATTGATTTATTTCCAATTCGAGAAACCACACAGACATACAAAATGGTTCATTAGATATTCATTATACCTCCTTAGCTGCTTTTATTAGAAGTGCCCACGGTGCCAATGGCAAGGTTGATGGTTTCAGGGGTTGAGTCCATGCTTGAAGCTCATCAATTTCTCATAGGCAGCTTTGGTTTAAGGTATTTCGATGATTTTATAGAAATGTTTTATCCCATTAAAAGCTATAACTTAAACTGTGGTGCAGGGCAGGCACACATTAGGTGATAAATGGCTTTGTGTAAGAGATTTCAAATTTGTCAAATCTGCATTAAAGAACTATATTTGAAATTGGTTAGAAGGTTGGGTGAATTCTCCAGGTGAAAATGACATTTGTTTTATGGATCCTTCTGAAACAATTCCCCCAGAGTTTTCATTTGAATAAATCACATCCAAGTTCAGCACGCCAGAAGCAGCTAGCCTGGTAGAGTTGCATTAGATGCTCTTCTGGTTGCTCCTTTTAGGGAAGATGGCTTGATTTTATCATTTGTAAAGAAGGTGAGACTAGATAACCTGGAGGCATGAGTCTTTATACCCTCTCATTCATCCATTCATTCCACATGTTGTTATTGAGTAGATGTGGGCATGTTCTGTCACTAAAGAAAGGGCAACATACAACCTAGGCCTCATTATCATGGAGATGATATCCTAGGAGAAAGACAATAAACAAATAAAATCATCTCATAGATTGCTAAGTGTGCTGAAAGCACTAGAGTATTGTGATGGTAGGTTGTTGGCAGGTGGTCCTGCGCCTCTCTGAGAAAGTGTCACATCAGCTGAGAAGCCATTGGAGTGAACATCTGGAGGAGCAGCATTCCAGGAAGAGGGGCCAGCTAAGGCCATGGTGTGGCAATGCAGTAGTGCGCTCAAGGAAGAGAAAGGCCTAAGTGTTTTCTTCATGGGTCGTCTTCCCCCACCTCTAGAGCTGTGAAATTCTGCTACATGGAAATTATGAGACCAAGAGTGTCGTGGGACATGTGTAGAGAGGAGGGAAGTGAGAGGAAACCCCAAGTTTGGGGCAGATAGCCATGTTAAGGTAGACTAGGCTATGCTGCAGTCATGAATAACTCCACATCTCACTGCCTTCACCAAACAGGATTTTTCCAAGCCCGTGTCATGGCCTGATTTGGGTCTGATGGTTCCTCTGTCTGAAGGGAAGCAGATTCTTACTATCATGTGTCTCTACCATCTTGAAGTCCTTTCTCTCCAGCCTCATGAGTTGGGAGGGGAGAATAAGTAGAAGTCTGGATTGAATGTTTTAGGGGCCAGGGATACATTGGAATCCAGGTTTGTGACTCTTAAGTTTAAGGGAGCGTAAGGGAGGCTGGAAAACACAATCTTGCTGTGAGCTGAGGGAGGAGTAGCTGAATTGATAAACAGTCTTGGCCACAAGAAAGGAAAGGGGAAAAAAGAGGGAATACTTTCCCTATGTCCCTAAAGACCTGCACAGCCCGTGTTCCTTCATGGCCAGGAGTGCTGGCAAAGGGCTGAGTTTGTCCTCGCAATGTCCTCTCAATGATGATTTCTCTCCATCCCACCAGACTATACACAGAGAAGGGGAGAAATATCCTAATCAGCCATGGAAGGGAACTCACCTAGGTGAACCCCCAGTCTAGGCTCAAACTCAGTCATTTCAGTGCTTGTTAAGAGTCTAGACAAGAAGCCNACAACAGTGGTGAGAGTGGACATCCCTGTCGTGTTCCGGATCTCAGGGGGAAAGCTCTCAGTTTTTCCCCGTTGAGGATGATGTTAGCTGAAGGCTGACAAGAAGCCACTTTTGATGCTAGAGACTCCTAACTCCTATTGCCGGCCTTCCTGGCTTCCTTCTATCTGATTTCACCCCATGTTAATCCAACCCTACTGCTCATACCTCAGACCATCCACTCTAACCAGGCCTGACTTCTTGAGGCTTCCCACTCAAGAGAGAACAGATTTCATCTCCTTTGTTCTCACCCTCATTCTCTTGTAATGCCTGGATGCTCCTCTCTGTCAAATCCTACAGTCCTTCTTAAGGTTTATTTATTTATTTATTTATTTATTTATTTTTGAGAGAGAGAGAGAGAGAGAGGCAGAGAGAGAGAGAGAGAAAGAGAGAGAATCGCAATCAGTTTCCATCCTATCAATGCAGAGCCTGATATGGGGCTTGAACTTACAAACTGTGAGATCATGACCTGATCTGAAGTCAAGAGTCAGACACCCAACTGACTTAACCACCCAGCCACCCAAATCCTACAGTCCTTCTTATCTTTGTGGAACCTTCCTTGCCATCTCAGACTTCAGTGGAGTATAATCACAAAAAGGCTGTATGTCTCTTCTGTTCCAGCTTCAAATGCCCAGGCAGGTCCCTATTTCCCTCTCCTTTAGAGACATTTCATGCAGATTGCATTGCTTTCTGGATTCCTTTCAACTATTAGACTAGCCTCGATTTTGAAAATGAGGTTTATTTTCAAGTATTAGAAGTCCAGTCCAGTCTAAAGTAAACCTTCCATCTCACCTTCAACTCAGAGTGACCTCAGCTTAAGTTCAGAGTTATGCAGTTGGGAAAGAGGGGTTAATTTGCTATTTTTCCTTTCTCTATTTCATGTCCCTGGGGGCTCTTCCAGGGTTCAGGTTGGTATTGGTCAGATTAGAGGAAGAGGGGCAAAATAATAAATTTCACATGAAGAGGCCCTAAAGGTCTAATGTTGAGAGGCCACAAAGGGCACTGCTTTCTAGCAGTGACCATCATCCATTTTCTCCTGGGGTACATTTTGTGCTACTTTGAAGAATCTCCTCTCAGGAATCACGTAAACCTCATCCATCCGTCTCCTTTCTCTGCTCAACCTGCTCTGGCCTTCTTTCTGCATCTCAGGGTTGACATGTTCCTTTCTGCCTTGGAGCCTTTGCAGTTTCATCCCTCTAACTGGGAGCCTCCCTCCCTAACCCGTTGACCAGGTAATTCCTACTCACCTTTCAAATCTCAACTCAAGCATCAATTCTCTCGACAAGCCTAACTTGAACTCTCAGCTCAGGGCAGCCTCTGATCATGTACTCCCACAGCCTTTAATGAAGTCATTGATTGTGTAAATAGTTGTTTAACATCTGTCTTCCCCACTTGAATGTGGATTCCAAGAGGGCTTGATAAACAGACATTTGTAGAAAGAGAATAAGTGGATTTTCCCAATAAGCTCACGGGCACTGTGATGCGCCAAACAGATAATATGTACTTAAT
The DNA here is from genome assembly GCF_008692635.1 of Crocuta crocuta. Classification (NCBI taxonomy): domain Eukaryota; kingdom Metazoa; phylum Chordata; class Mammalia; order Carnivora; family Hyaenidae; genus Crocuta; species Crocuta crocuta. The sequence continues at coordinate 472,644 of NW_027551575.1, read as the reverse complement.
AACTATTTGTGACATTTACATGAAAAGGAAGGCAGGAGCCATCCCTGTTAATCCCTGGATTAGTTATAGGACTTAGCACATAGTAGGATTTCAGTAAATGTCTGTTAGCCCAAGTGTTTTGAACAACCTGTTCATAGTTAACCCACATAATGGAGAATTGACTGAAATGTGTTTCTGACCTGACCTGTGCCTTATGGGTGTTTATCTGAATGTCATTTGAAGAATTGCTGTGTTATCTTCGCTAAGCCAGGCCACTCCTCTGCTGACTTCATATTCCATAGTTCAGGAGGAACATGTAGCAACGGGACACGGATAATGTGATCATAGATCCACAGAGTGACAAATGCTAATAATTTGTCCCTTGGTTCCCTTCAGTACACTTGTATCTCTGTCAGCCCAACCAATCCAATCCTTGGTTCCCCAAGCAGGGTCCACCATATGTGCCTTCAACCTGAATTGCATGAAGACTTGTTTTATTAGTCACAATTAGTTGCAGGTGCAAAGACTGAGGGCACAACTAACTGTAGCTGGAATCACCTCCTCACATACGAAATTAAACACTTGCACACTCAGAATTAGGTTCAAGTGGCTAATTGCACCCGGAAGTAGGTAATTGCAGGTGCAATTAGCTGCAAGTGCAGTTTTTCACCCGAGACTAATTGCTCCCAAAGTAAGGAGATAGGGATTGAAAATTCAGCACCGAATGGATGTGTGGTTATTGCAACCACCTGTGATTTTAATAGTCCTCCCCCCACCACCCCTGACTTAGAGTGTGGTGGCCTCCCTTTGGTCTTTATGAATAGTTACATTGCTTAACTTTTTCTGTATGTTGTTCTGCAGGATTCTCCTTTCAGGTTGGGTCTTCTCCCTTACAAAGTACCTCTTTCTTCAAGAGTTCTGGAATCCCCAGATTTTTAAAGGACACATGTTTCTCTACAGTTTATCTGCACCTAAAGCCCCATCAGAAATAAAAATGGTCAGCAAGTTGGACTGCATAGTAGGTGCTAACTTCCCACTAATTTTTGAACACAATTTCTTGAGGATTGTCATTTGAACATGACGGATGAAAAATTTCCTCACCTCAGGTGAGGAAGAGATGGACTCTCCATCAAACTACCCAGCAAAGTGTCTTCACTAGCAGGTTCAATCTGACATACTTTTTCCTAATGGCTTTTCTCCAATATCAGTATAGGATTCCACCCAAGAAAACAAAAGCCACCATAGTGTTTTTTAAAGTAATTATAAAATGCAAGAATAATGGATTAAAAAAATCAATGAATTTTAACTTAAATTGGATTCAGTAAAACTAACCAAGGAAACCAAAACTGTTAATACCATTCCAGAAAGTCTTTTGATCAAATGAACATTATTGAGGTGAGGAGTTGATCACCATAGTTGTTTTGACAGAGAGAATTTAATAAAGGCAATTAGTTACACTGGTATTAGCAGGCGGGAATGGCCATAAAAGTAACCCTGAAGAAGCTCAGAGATAACTGCAGGAAGAGGACCTACCACCCAAAGGGCTGGGGAAGCAGAGGCAAGAAGCTGGGTTATTAGCAGCTAGAAGCTTGAAGAAGCTTCTAGAGCAAGTTTAGAGTTGTCGCACAGACCTCAGGTGGAGGGATACTGCCTGATGGCTTACTACCTCAGCAGCTTGGAGGGGTGGCCACACAGCTGGGACCCAGAGCTCTGAGAAGAGGGCACTGTCTGGCAGTTTCCAGTGCCTTAGGAGCTTAGGGGAGAGAGCCTGCAGAGTGGGACCTGGAGCCCTGAGTAGGGCTGCCACCCAGCTAGTACCACACCTGTGAAACTGCAGCATGTGTTCATAATGGGGGAAATGCCTTCAGGGTGTGCCATGGAGCCTGGAGTTTGTGGTCTCAGGCCAACTCAAACCTGGATGCAGCATGTCTTTATATAAGATGAGGAAGTGGCAGGGGCACCTGGGTGGCTCAGTGGGTTAAGCGTCTGACTTGGTTTTGGCTCAGGTCATGATCTTTTGGTTAATAAGTTTGAGCCCCGTATTGGGCCCTGTGGAGACAGCATGGAGCCTGCTTGGGATTCTCTCTCTCTCTCTCTCTCTCTCTCTCTCTCTTTCCCTTTCTCTCTCTTTCTTCGCCCTCCCCCCCACCGCCCCCGCTCCTTCCCTGCTCTCTCTCTCTCAAAATAAATAAATAAACTTTATAAAGTTTTTTTTTAAAAAAGATGGGGAAGTGGCAGCTGCAGAGAAGAATTTCTGGAGAAGGCTTGTAGGAGGCGAAGTTGAGCCTGTGTAGGGTGTGTGCTTTCATGTGTGTCTTTTTTCTTTGTCCAGCATTTTCCTTTGCATGGCTTTATTCATTTTTATCATGAAGCAGATTGCGTGGGGAGTGGGAGGGAGGGAAGGAAAGATGGAGAGGGAGAGAAAATATGATTGTCATAGTGAATACAAGGCAGCAGTGGCCTTAAGACGGTGATCCTAGCAGGTGCCTACAGCCAGCCCTGCCCAGGCATCTGTAGCAGATTCCATGTCCTCACAGTTCACCTGGCTGATCCATATCCCCCCTTCCTTCTTGCTGCCAGAGTTCAGGGCTGCCTGAAGTCGACCTCCTGACTTGTGCGGAGTGCTGACTCCTCTGCTTCCCTGCTTAGTCATTCTGAGGTGGGAAGGGATCCCACCTGCTAAGCTGGTGGCAGCCTCAGCTGAATGCCAATCTGACTGGGCTGTCGACCCCTTTGAACTCCCTCTGGCTGTGGAATCTGCTATTGTTCAGATCCTGTGGTGTGCAGAGACTGGCGACAAAGCCTGGTGGTGAGGACGGGAGAGAGCCCAGGGGGAACGGGGTGGGTGGGAGGACTTTGACCTGCCCTGGGCAGTGCTCTGAGGGTCCAGGGTACTCTCTGCTGCAGGAAGGTGATGTTTACTTGGCTACAGGTCCAGCTCCTAATGGACTGCTTCAGCCAAGCATTTCCTTTTGGCAAGGGGAGCAAGCGTTCCTTTGCCCTTATCACCCTGCTTGGTGGCAACTTAGGCTTCTCAAGAGGGGACATAAATATTAGGGGAAGTTGGGTCACCTACCAGACATTTAAACCAAGAAAAATAAATCTTTGCTTCTCAGGAAAACAAATAAAACCACACAAAGGAAAGTGCTGGGTACAGAGAAAGTAACAATCTTTTTAAAATCTTTTAAAAATCTGACTAACCTACAACAGTCACTGAAGCATTTGATGCTGTTTTTTCCCACCCCTCCCCTGTGCAAATAGTTCACTGTTCATTCATTCATTCAATACATAAGTATTAGATGAGTACCTACTGTTGCCAATGCCTTGAGATAGGACCCCCAGCAAGGTAGATAAAACATCGTAACCCCGGGGACCGTATATTCTGAGGGGAGGAGGGTCAGCTCTCTCTTACATAAAGTTTCTTACCCTGTTTTCACTTGTCAATCAATCCTAATGAGCACTCCCTTATTGTTATATCATCTTTGTGCCCATTATCCTGATGATTGTTTACTTTTCCAAGTAAATGAGTCAGAGTTTATTTGACCAGCTCCCTACAGTTGGGTATGAGCTCTCTTTCCCATTTTCACAGTTTTAAAAAATGTTGCGATAAATGTATTTGTGTAGGTGGATTAAAAACACTTTTTTCCATAGTTTGGATATTTTCCTCCTTAGCCATATCTCACAGTACCAGGCAGGACTCTTGGTTACAAACAACAGAGCCCAAATCTGGTAAACAAAGGCGGAAAAGGAATGTATTGGAAGGCTCTCCATCCAGTAGCTTAAAGGATAGACAGGAGGCTGGAGAACCAAGCTCAGAAAAGCAGCATGAATGCAGGGGCGGGCACCAAGAGTACAGCCCAGACCCCCTCCCAGGAACAGTGTGCTAGAAGCCTGCAGTCCCCTTCCTCCCGCACATAGCTTCAGTGCCTTGGTCTCTTGACTCTATCAACATCAGGAGGAATCTTTATCTTCCTTGAACCTCTTTCTCATCCCACCCTCAAGATTCTGAGTTTAGGATGTGAGCTTGGGCCTGGCCTGGCAGATTACCTGCCTGACTCTTTGATTTTTACGAGTGAGAGGAGGGAGTCCCACATCCTTCCTTGGCTGTCCTAGTAGGAGGTAGGTTTCTGCACACTCTCCCCCTATCCTCAGGAGTGGTGGATTCCGGATAGGAAAAAGAAAAAATATCCACTACAAACACATTCTCTTATTTATTCCATGTGTTTACTATAGGTATACGGGGAGATGGTCAGGTAGGGACATAGTTAAAAGACATTCAATTTTGCTTGCTTGTGGAGGGCATAAATACTGCCCAGAAATGTTGGGATACAAGCTGGGGTGTTCGGACCCTGCATCAACCCTGAGGCACTTAGCACTTGGGCCTGGATAACATGGGTCAAGTTTACAATGATTACCGCCATATATGGATAAGAAAACTGAGGGTTGGAATGGATCCGTGGCTTCTATGAGATCACACAGACAGGAAATGTGAGCCTTGAGCCTAGGTCTTCTGAAACCCACGAAGGTTACTTGACTTGTACTGCTTCCTAGTGCTGAGCTGGTGACTGGTATAAGGGGTGCCTGGAGCAATCTAGGCGAAGGCGCTTTCAACAAAGGGGTCTTTGTAACAAGGCTTTCTTTGTTTAGCCACCAGACTGTTCCCTGGAGTAATTAAGGCCTGTAGTTCTTAGATATAAGGCTGGCTGACATTACTTGACATAATACAGCAATCTGAGCTTAGATGCCAGTGCAGTGTTTGAAATGCATGAGCCAGGGCAGACCTACTCCCAAACATCAGGACGCTAGCCACGTGATGGCCCTGCATCTCGTGCCTGCCGGCTCTAATGATAAAACAACACCCTCTGGGTCTATGGGAAAGGGTGCTAGTGACATGCAGCCCCTCTTGCCATGGCTGTATCTCCAGCACCTGCAGATGGACATCTGGCTCACTGCTGCCCAGAGGAGAAAGGTCATGATCTTCTGTGTGTCCTTGGGTACAGTCAATGCCTACCTGCATCTTTTTCCTGCTAGTACACAGGGCGCTCCTGGGGTGGTAACTGCTATCCTGTGGATATCCTGTGGATGGTCTGCCCTTAATTCCCATGGGGTCTTGGGAGCCTGCATTAATATCAGCTTGTATTGTCATCTTTCCTCTGTGAGTCTTCACCCTTGTGTTAAGAGTCCCTCATCTAAAGGTGGAAAGATAAAATTAACTCTCCCTGGAACTAGGAAATTAGCCTTTCCTGAGACTTGTACCGCTGGGGACCATGGGGGTCACCGGACAAAAATTCCGTCTCTGCCTTCAGAACATTTTCAATATCTCTGAGGTTGGCTACCATTTGGAGGGGAAGAGAGAGAAGGTGCTTTCTTTAAAGACAGTGCCTGGGTCGTGGCCTTGACCAATGGCCGTGACTCTGTTGGAGGCCTTTGCTCTCCCTGACCCCCCCAGGACACACTGGTGTACAGGTTGTCTGCCTGGCAAATCAAGGAATTTCAGGCTTTTAGATGGAAGTGGAATTTGGGCATTGGTAGAGTTAACGTTTATAGATTCAACTATTTGTGTGTGCCCTTAAGGGCTCATGACATGAAGTGATTTTTAATCACGCTGAAGCACACATTTCCATCACACGCGGGTGGGTGAGTCACTTCACTACTAAGAATCTGGCATCAGTGTTTCAGCAGGGCTTGGGGCTCTACTACCCTCCTCACTAAAGACGATCTGTGAGGGGATCTTTATGCTTTAGCAGTATTTGGGGATTTGGAGAGTCATGAGATTCTTTGGCTGAGTCCCCTGGCCGAGGTGGTGAAGGCCCTGGTCTCTCAGGCTCACCCTGGGCCACTTCCGTTTATGCCCCCCACGTCCCTCCTGAACCTCAAGCTTGGGAACAGGCTCTTGCAGGCTCACCGCACCTGCTCATCTCAGGACAGGGGTACTGGCACTGGCAGGGAGAGTAGACCTCCTAGCTGCTGCGTGCTGTGTGGGACTGCAGTGTCTGCTGAGAATTTAAAGCCAATAATAAAATCGACTGTAAGTCAGTCTGCTTTTTATTATCCCCATGCCAGCAATTCTAAACAATGTCAGTGATAAAATACTCCTTCCCCAAAATCTTTTGTTGGTCCACATTCTAAACAATTGCTGTAGCGACTGTTGAATTCTAATTATATACAGTCATAGAAGTGTGTATATATATATATGTTTCAAATTAGCATATTTTATTACTTGTCCTTTTTTAAATATTATATCCCACCTGAAATTTAATCAGGAGAACTCCCAGGAAGGACAGTCTGGGGTGGTTTGAGCTGGCTTGAGGCATAGCTTGTGTCTTCGGCCCCTGAGTACTAGGGATTCCTGTATTTAGGTGACAGGTAAACAATGATAGTGCAGTGATTGCAAAGCCAAGAAACAGAGCCTGAGTTAATTCAGTTCTGTCCTTGCATGTGACCACTTGGTGTTTTGGGGTTTGAAATTTTGTAAATGCAAATTGTTTCATACACGGAGTATTTGATTTTGAATAGCATCTTTAAAATTGAAGTTTATTCTGTTTAAGGGATTGTTTTAAAACTCATGAATAATGAGAATAATAGTAATTACTGATTATTACAGGATTATCAATGAAAATAATTTTGTCACATAGAGGAGGGCATTAAAAAACATGATCTACTTTGGGTGTCAAGCACATGAGGTCTGCCGCTGCCTGTGCAGGTTCAGACAAGAGAAACCGCTCTAGTTAGTTGAAACAGGAGGGCATGAATAATCAGGTATTCAGTGGCTTACAAACACTTTGAAGGGCTGGGGAAGCAGGCTGGAGGCAGAGCCCCTAGAAACAATTTCAGCTCCAAAGGTTACCGTGTGCCTTGGCGGGAAGGCGATGCTCGCATCTGCCCACCGCCTCTGCCATGACCTGGGCCAGCCAAGTCAAGACTCTGTGCCTTAGGGCACCCGGGTGGCTCAGTCAGTTTGGTGTCTGACTTCTGCTCAGGTCATGATCTCATGGCTCATGAGTTCGAGCCCAGCTTCAGGCTCTGTGCTGACAGCTCAGAGCCTGGAACCTGCTTTGAATTCTGTGTCTCCTTCTCTCTCTGCTCCTCCCCTGCTTGTACTCTGTCTCAAAAATAATAAACATTAAAAAAGCCTCCGTGCCTTGCCTCTCACCCACCTAACTGAGCTCTAAATTGAAGTCTTGTGCCAGTGCATCTGACTGGCAGAACCTAATCCCACTTGGACCTCTACCTGCAGAGAAGGATAGGGAACTTTGTTTTTCATTTTTCAGTGTCTGCAGTATGGGATGGTGCCCTGGAGAAGCTCGGAATGGAGGCTGAACAAGCCAGCGAACAGCACCCTCCACACCGACCCTGCCGAGTCTCTCCATGTCACCTTCCTTTGGTCTCTGGAGGGGTAAGGAAAGCCAGATTCTGTCCAGTGCTGACTTCTGGAAATAATGGCTGGCTCTGCAGTCAAATGTTTGCAGGGCAGCCATTTTTGTGCTGGTCCCCTCCTGTCCTCCATGGGGATCTCCCCCCGCCCCCCTCTGCCCGCCTCCTGGCTCTCCCGGTGGGTGCATTGTGCATGTGCTCTCCAAATCTTCTCTTCATCAACTCTCTCACATCTTTTGGGGGAAAGTGGCCCCCAAACACCCCCAGCTCTCCATGAAGCCACCTGCTCACATACATGTGTTTTCATCATCATTATTCTTTTATAGTAACTTTTTTCTTTTCAGGGATTCTTCTTATTACACCTTTGCAGATTAATTGCAACTCTTGTCCTCAAGGAGTTTTGCTACCATTCTTATAACATTAAAAATACTCTAATTTGCATCTGCACTTGGGCCCTGAAACCTCAGCTCTGCTGTCCCTTGTGGGGACAACAGGTGGTTGTGAGTGATGCTGGGACCAAGGACTAGGATCTGTGACAACTGCCTGGAGGGTGACACTGCAGGGGGTGGCAGGATGTGACCTTGGCATGGAAGTGACAGATAAGATTTAAAACCAATAGCCATCCTGAAGCCTGGAGGCAGGACCCACTGGGCAGCCTCTGCTCACAAGGCCAGAAGGGAAGAGCCTACGGCAATCTGCAGCCAAAGAGGCTGGCTTTCTTTGTTGCTGCCTTTCATGACAGTGTGACCAAAGACCATGACCTCTCTGGGAAGGGATGTTACTTATAGTGATAGAGGTTCTTCTTTTTGGCCAACTGGGACTGGGCGAGGAGCTGGCACAGAGAGATGTGGGAAGCAGGATTTGTGGCATGTGGGGTATTTCCCTCTGGAAATATTGCCTTTGCGACAGCATGAGTTTTCAGCATGGGAGACTGACTCCTTTCTCTACTTCTCTCCACCCACAGCCACTGCCAGGATGCTCAGAAACATATCCACATGCTAATCCCCAGCATGGAGTAGAACTGAGGAAAGGAAGTGGGTCCAGCATGTCTGTTTTCCTTCCCTTCCCAGTGACCCCCATGGGCTCACACCAGTCACCCGAAGCCTTTGCCTCTTCATCCCTGCTGCTTGCTAGTGACCAGAACCTCATTTTACTTCTGATAATGGGGTCAGAGAGTTTGACCCATAACCATCACCTTCACTGACTGTAGGAAGTCTCACTTCCTTATTTCTTATTTTTTAATAGTTTATTTTTTAAGTAAAAATTCTATACATTTAAGGTGTGCAGGATGATGATTTGATATACATACGTAGAGTGAAATAATTACTACAGTTGTCAAGGAACATGGGTTTTTTCCCAGGATCCAAGTCCTCTTCAAAGTATGGCTTTTCACTGTCTTGTGAAGACATGACATACCACATATTCAGTTATATATATATATAACATGTCTATGTTCAGTTAATGTATATATGTATTTGTATACATGTACATGTACACATGCATGTCTATATGTGTGAATGTGTATGCTTGAAAATGAGATAGAAGCTTATTAGCTCACCAAGCAGTCCAGAATGACAAGGCATCCTTGCTGATGCCTCCAACCAACTAAAAAGTCTTCCCAAAAATGGACATGGTCAAGATCAGGCTCTTCTTGAAAGACACAGCTAATTCTAACCAGCACATTAAGATTCTGAAGTTAAGAGCACATTGCAAACTGTGAATCGATGTGACATTGTCAAACAAAATGACCTGTGGGTTTGGGAGGTTGGCATTTGTAGGAGGAGGCCGAAGTGTGCATCTTAATCTTGATTTCCTTTGGGAATGTTTCCTCATTTGTGTTCATTCTGATTATGTTCTTGTGCCATCAAAATAGCTCTAATCTCNTCTCTCTCTCTCTCTCTCTCTCCCTCCCTCTCTCTCTCTCTCTCTCTCTCTTTCTTTCTTTCCAGGAAAAAGTGTTGCTTTGTTTTGATTTTTGATCAGCAACGACTGTTTGGTTTTTGAGATGTAAGTCTATATGTGTGTACAAAATCCCATTCCACTATGAGGAAAAGGAATGGATTTAAAGTCCTTCTTGGTGTGTAAATTATTTAATGCACTGGGACCTCAATGTTCAACCAGAAAACCAAAGTTCAGCATTCAGAATTTGATCTCAAAATGGCATGAACAATCCAATAGGTAAGCACAGATTTCTTCTTTATAGCCATAATCTCAGGATATTATGAAGCCTTTAGCCTTAAGAAAATTTCAGTCGGGATTTGTATTTAACATCAAGTTTATCTTTCTCTTGATTTTAAATGTATGGTAGGGATGGGGTAAGCTGCATAATAACAGAGATTCTGAATTCTAATATAAAGTTTGTCACCTTATCTCTTCTCTGTCAATACATGATTTGGCAATTCCCTACTGCATACTGTCACAGCTGTTTTTGGGGATCTTGAGCCAAAGCATAGTGTTTAGAGTATCCATCCATCTCCATCTCTGGACTTCACTCAGGCCCTCCCTAAACTCTCTTTCAATTTCTTGGGCTATGCACTCCAGTGAAGTGCAAACAAACAGATCATTTTCTTGATGGTGATAAGGCCGTAATAGACTTTGCCTCATTGCCTAGTGCCCTTCAGATATGTTTTCTACAAAACTCCTCAGCAGAACAAATATAGTTACTGAATTTGGTTACTGATACACAATGGAATAATAGCTAAATAACATAGTCACATGGTTATAATATAGCTGAATCATGCAGCAAGTTGCACACAATATGTGGTTAGGCAGGGAGAATGAAACTAAGGGTTAGAGGAAAAAGAGAGTGTGTATCTTTAGATGTGATCTGAAATGAAAAGCAGACACCCTGGAAAGGACATAGAAAGATGTCACCAGATGATGCCTGAGGAAGTGACTTCTCTTGTTAAGTAAGGCAAGACTGGGTAAGGACGTTGAGAAGGGCATGTTCAATTGGCTATATATCTTATGTATCTTTTCCTTTTCTCTTCCAGAGCAGTCATCCTAATTTAGTCCTTATTATCTCTTTGCTGGTCTTTACAATTGTTAAATACCTGATCTTCCAGTTTCCCTCTGATTTATCCCACAAAGCGTTGCCAAATCAATTGTCCTTTAACACCACACTGGTTATATCATTCTTCGGTTCCACGTCCTCCAGAGCCACTTATTACTCACTGGAGTAGAGTGGTACCAGTTTTTTAGCCTGGCATTCAAGGCTCTGACATATTCTTTGTTTAGGCCTACTCTTCAAATGTGTACCAGCACATCAGCATCACCTGGGACTTAGAGATGCAGCATCTCAGGTCCTATCTCAGAGTTATTGAATAGGAATCTGAATTTTAAAAAGATTCTCAGGTGATTCACATGGACAGGACATTTGAGAACACTGTTTGGATAGGTAAAATACTCATAAATATATGCCCTACTTTCCTTTTTTTTTTTTTTGCATATGGAATTACCTCCGTGTTTACTCCACTTTTGCCTGTCCTTTCACAAGATCCTTTTATGATCATCTCAAATGTAATCTCCTCCATGGAATCTTTCCCAGTTATCCCATGGACCAGGTAGATAAACCTTTAGAATGTCTGTCAAGCCTTTTGTAAATTAAACTGTCCTTGCTGAAGGGGCAGCTTTATTTCTATCCCCTCACCGGGTCCTTTCAGCTGTAGAGAATTGGCCTATGGTTGGATAATGAGCATAGAGTAGTCTGTCTATTGGCTGGCCAATAACCCAGAGTGTGGCCACCTGAAATGTGAGTAGAGACAACTAAATTCTCTTACTTTTTAGAAATTCAAATAAGACAGTTAGCAGTGCTTACTAAAACTAAATACCAGGAGATAGAGTCAAGGTCATGAGCAGTCATGTGCAAACCTTAGTTATGGGGAAATTAAAACTTTGAGTAAGCCAAGTGAGTAGAGATAGGAGGACAGAGCAGACTAACAGACATGGTAGAGATGCCCTCAGACAAAGTGATAGACAGAATAATGAGTACCTAGGCCTGTCCCAGTTCTTGATGACTTTCCCATGTGAGGTCTTGGGTTTTTAAAATAACACCTAACCCCCATGACTTGAGAAAACTTGCATGAATCTCTGTTTCTTGCAAATGAAATAGGCACTTTAATCCCCCCAAATGGAGCTGCTGGCTCCATCCTTAGACTTCCCTTTAAGACTGTGTTTCTCACTCTTGTTGGCTGTTTCCCAGTGTTGCATTATAACACCCATGGTTCTTTATAAACACCAGCTATTAGCAACTTGTGATAAGATTGTGTCCTTCTCATTTTTGAGCATCTAGCAAGATGTATACTAAAATTAGTGGTAGGATTGGTTCAAATTGAATTCCATGGAAGCAAAAGCATTACACTGAAGAGATCAGGGAAGGAAGGTGATAGGATCTATTATTAATAAGGGCAACTGAACTGAAGAGTGGCCAGCATTTACCTGAAGCCTTTGGTGCATTGTGCCAACCAAGCCAAAAAGCCACGAGCCAGTGTGTATTTTTAATACAGGCTGTTCAGTGTCATTGCAGCAAAATTAGTAATTCCCTTCTCTTAGGAACCTGATCTCAGCTGACACTATTTTATCAGTAAAATAATTTCTTGTAGTGAGTTGAATGTACCAAACACATGTTTCCAGCTGGTCAGCAATCTTCCTTCTTAACCTTTCATCTGCTCCAGGCTGTTCCTACAGATTACAGGACAAATGTATTTGGAGGATGATGGGTCCCAGCAGATTGAAGGAGGCAGCTTCATTCAGACGGTTGAATATAAGGCAGCTTATATTCAGACGGTTGTCTCTCACTGAGGGTCAGTGTGGGTCTGTTATGTGTATGCATTATGGTATATGCAAGGAAGCTATGCACGCAGAGAAATGGTTCTGTGCGGATGTGTGGATGTGTGTGTGTGTGTGTGTCTGTGTGTGTGCATGTTTCTTTTAGTGTGGAAGATCAAGCTGAATTTGAAAAGTGTCATCGTCATTGTTTGGAAGGAAGGCAGAGAGGGGGCCCTAATTTTACAAGTAGATGGGGATTTCTTTTCCTTTTCTCAACTCCCTCTTGGAGAACATCATGCTCCAAATCCAGAGGTTTCATCTGCTTTTAAACTGGAAGCTTCTTCTTTAATGGCTTTGTGACTCACAGGGCCCCGGTGGTGGTTGCTTTTTCTGTGTATAGAACTATAATCCTTCTCAATTATCAAAGACATAAATTACTATTATTTCCTTACCAGATCGAACATCTCCCTTAAATACGTGAAAGAAAAATTGTTGGTTGTCTGGTGAATTTTCCTCTTGGAAAAACTGCCTATTCTTAATCTACAAGTTCAATGAAAGTTCAAAAGTTTATCAGTGCAAACTCTATATTCTAATAATTCATCACCCAGCTTCTACATCCACATTAAGAGACTCTAGGTTGAGATGTTTTGTCTTCTCTTCCATGTAAAAGTAATCAAACAGCACATTTCCCAGGCATATCGTGAATACCTATTGATCATAGTCAGAACACAGATGGTTTGAGAGAGCTGGGCTGACATGCAGGCCCTCGTGTCAATCACAGGAACAAATTGATTTTGACTACCTAGCCGCGATTCTCCTACCCCAGCAGAATTCCATTCAGGGCTTCTGTTTGGAGAATTTTGAGTAGACAGCAATTCTGAAGGAGTGTCATAGTCCAACGTTATTGCAGGGGTAAACTTGATTACTGAGAAAATCGTGATTTTAATGTACTTCATACTTACCTTTACCATAGGAAGGTCAATACCTTTCTCCAGTGTTGAAAGAGCTCTTATCAATTTCAACTTTATCCTGGATTATGTCTGCTAATTAGGGAAAAGGATAATACTGATTTGCATTTTTTCTATGACAGTATGGAGTACCATTAATACTTTTCTGCAACTTGGATTTGTTTTCTTACTTTTTAAATTAATAATTTCTATTGATGAAATTAAAGGGCCTATGCTTATGCCATCAATCTTTTCCTTATGACTTGGTGTAGGTATGTGTGCTGGAGAATAATCTGAGAGGAGAGTACTGATACTCCCAATACTATTATAAGCATTAACATCCTCTGTGAGAGCCAGGGAAGGAAGGCCCTTCTTCAATACTATCCATTACTGTCCATTACTTTGCTGCTTCATACAGCAAGGCTGCCAGGGCAAGTTCAATAGGAAATAGGTCTGTCTCCATCAGGGAAGGGTTTGAGATATGCATGAATGGCTTGAGGACCAAGCTCTTCTGTCATCTCAGTTCCCAGCTCTGGGCTGGCATGTTTTCCACATGATCCTCCTTACTTGTTACTTAGCCTTCCTACACTTTTTCTTTTGACTTGCTCCCCACTTGTGCTCTCCCTGATTGCGGGGGCAGACTTCATAGGTGACTGTGCTTGTATGTTACTTTCTTATTAAACATCTAAACTGTTCTCCAGCCATACTTGATTGTACTAAGAATAGCTATTTGACTCAAGGGGAACCAATCCATAGACTAGTCTAATCTAACCAGAGACCCCTCCAGAATTCAGTTTAAGAGATGAGATAATCTGTAATCAGATAATGTTGGTTGGTTGGTTGGAATCAAAGGCCATGCAGGCCTGAAGCAGGCATTTTTGGCCCTGTGTACTCTGTTGAGTCGACAGGGAAAGTTCGACTGTGAAGACAAGCAAGAGATCAAAGCTGGCACAGAGATGAGAGACCTCAGGCCCCCATCAGGGACAGGAAGGGTAATCCTGGCTCTCATGTTTGCAGTGACTGACCTGTAAAATTTCTTGGAGCGCGCCATCCCTATCTCTGGTCCTGGGAAGCTCTTTTGTTTGTCTGATGTGTTTAATAGTCCTTAAACTGGCTTGAATGAGTTTCTGTTCTTCACAACCAAATATGCCCTGACCAGAAAGTATCCTGTTGGAGGGATTCAGATAGGGAATTTCAATAGATAGTCCCAATACCTGGGAACTCTAGAAAATCATGGTGCCCTCTTTCATTTCACTGAATGTCATTCCACAAGAGAGGATATTCCAAGAGAAAAGGATATTATCTGAATGTTCAAAGTGCTCTGTATTCATTCTCTGCCTCTTGCTCTGACAATTGCTCCTACTCTCTGGCATTGACCATTTACTTAAACCATTCTGCTTTATTCATTACTTTCTGTGGTAGATTCAAGTTGGCTAGAAATTCATTGTGATTCTTCCCATTGAAAGATGAAGTCTAATCCCATTCCCTTGAATACTAATTGCTTTTGTGACCTGCTTGATCAATAGAATGCGGTAGAAGTGATATCTGGATGTTCCAAGGTTAGGTCATAAGAAGCCTTGGAACTATTATAGCTGTGCCCCTGGGAACACTCTCTTGGAACCCTGAGCTGCTCTTGTGTAAGAAATCCTATTAGCCTAAGGATGCCATGTTGTGAGGAGCCAAGGTGAGGTGAGGGAGATGGTAGTGAGAGAGGCAGGCCAAGGACTCCAAGTGCCAAACCTAAAAGTGAAGAAGCCATCTTGAAGATGGACCATCTAGCCTCAGCGGACACCATGTAGATCAGAGATAAATCAGGCAACTGAGCTCCTCGTGAATTATTGAGAAACAGATGTTGTAAGCAAAATAAAAGATTTACTTTAGACTACTAAATTTTGGGATAGTTTGTTGCACAGTAATGGATAAACAGAATATTCTGTGTCATCTCAGAGCTACTTCAGCCTCCTCGCCTTTCCTTCCACAGTTCCCTAGCCCATGGACACCTGCTTCCGTCCCCTCCACCTCTATGTCTTTTTAGTTATCAGGAAAAGTATCTCCTTCTCTGAGGGAGTATGTTTAGCCAAGACCACTCTTGGAACCTTCTGCTATGCAGTCCTGTATGCCTCTTTGGTACAATTTTACTGTTTTACTGTCCTGTCCTAACTTCCCAAGGGCAGAGTCTATTCCTTTCTTTTCTTTTTTTTTTTTTTTTTTTTTTTTTTTTTTTGTTCTTCTGCCCCTTGATAGAGTTCTGTGCAGAAGGGATTCAACCAACATACGTTGAGGATCCTAAATGTTCTTATCTTGAGACTAAATAGTCCTACCCACTGAAATCAAATTTATATTGGCACTAATAAAAGGTCTGTCTTCAATTACACATTTTTGATTAGGCATTTCAATTTAGAGGTGCTTTCTATTTTTTATCCTCAAATTATGTGTAGAATTTAAACTTTTGGGGTGGTTGGGAGAAAACCGCAAGGGGCACAGAGGGAAATCCCGTGTAGCATAAATAATGGGCAGAATCAAGTGACACACTCTGAGTTTGTTTGCTTGTCAACTATGCCTGGATCATTTATGGGAGGTCAGGGTCAAACTCTGTTTATAGTTCTGTTCTAGCCAGGGTGAGTGAGTGGTTTCGAACCACATCACCTCTTTCTAAAACCTGTTTTGTTTGGACTTCTCCCAGCCCACCACAATGAACTTTCCCATGTTCCCAGGGCGTTTTTCCCCCACTTCCATGTACCTTTTGGTTTCCCCTTCACATGCAACCTTCTTTTCTGCAGTGTTCAGAAAACTCATTAGCGTCCAACCTCCTCAATTAGGCAGAGTAAACATGTATTACTCCGAATTGGCCCCCTACTGCAGGAGAGATGGGTAGATTTCAAGCAAAACGTTGGCCTAGTACCCAAGGTTTTGACCACGACGTTTACTTCTCTTCAATCAAATTCAGGTCACATCTTCCTGTAGTTTTCTATATAAGTAATTAAGCTCTTATCTTCAATTTTCAAAGGATCACTGTTTCCTTTGCTACATGTATCCATTTCCTCTTTAATTCATGGTGTGTACTTATCTATTATTGTATGCATACCGTTCATTTGTGGCATTATCTGCTGTTAGATTTTCCCATTTTTCTTAATCTCACAATCACAGAATCAGCAACATGATAGCAGGCGAACCAAATTGAGAGGCAGAGATCTTTTTTAATGCTGCAAAAGAAAAAGAAAGGGCACATTTTAAATGTTCTGCTTCTTAAAGAATTCTATTTAAAAAAAACTGTGAAGTTATTGCACTTCTCCCTGGAAATCGCGACTGTATAAATTCTAACTTTTCCCAGTGTTCAGGCACATGGGATCCAGGGAAACATTAGCCACATTCTATTCGTGTTCATAGGTCGTGACTAAGATAAATAGATTTTCAAGAAACACTGATGTGGGTGTACTTCAAGTGGGAGGAATTTCATGTTCCAGTCTCCCTGCTGAACACCTAGAATATTAGAGACTTGGGAAGTTTGTGCTTGATACTCCTTTTCAGAGACAACGTGACTGAGGTCACAGTGTGATAAATCTCTGACACGACAGTGCGAGGGAACAGGCATCGGAACAGAGGGGAGCAAAACAAGCTGAAGTGAAAAGTTCAAATGCATGATGGTATTCTTACAAGCGAGGCAGCTGAGGGTTATTAAAGAGCAGCTTTTATAGAGGAGATGGCTGATCATCCGCTTTTCAGACAGGAATGCACTTGTGCTTTCTCTTCTCTCTGTTGTCAGTTATAATCCTGCATGTACGTGCACACGCATACACACACACACACACACACACACACACTCCTTATTTATACTTAATATTCAATCTGTTGAAAGTATTTACTCTTCTTCATCAGAATGCTGAATTGTGACATGTATCTTCAGTTTCTTAGCAACAAACTGTCATGTCACCCTTTTGAAATCCTGGTCAGCTGAGAGGAAGGGGAATGCTGAATTGTGATGGAGAAAACCCTTATTTTAATCACAAATGTGTATAAGAACTGGAAAGACAATATGAAAAGGCAGGTCAAGGAAGCTGCGTTTGAACAAGTGTTTTTGATTAAGGTTTGTGTCGGTCCAGAAGTCCCCTTTAAGTTCCTTTTTATTGAATAATTTCCCTTTGATCCTTGAGTAACTAAAAGAAAACCCAGCGCTTGACATTAACGTGGGACCAGAGCCCTGTTGTAGGATTCCTTTGCCTGACTGCTGTCAGGGCTCCACCAGACAGGAGCCTCAGTGTGAGNCTTTTCCTTTCCCCTCTCTCCTGGGGGGCGGGGTATGCAGGACACGGGCTGCAGCCATCATTCTGTATGCGCTTATTTTCTTTGCTTGTCTTTGGCTTCAAAGAGGCTTGTCAGTAGGCACTGATGATGGTGTAAGAAGATGTTGATTAGCTCAAGAAATGGACCCTGGCAAAAGGGCAGAGGGACCAGACATTGGGAATGTTGATAATTCAATCTCATCTTCTGTCCTTGTTCCATCTGTTAGGAATGATGTAAAAATAATTTTTAGATGCAAACAAATCATTGAACGACACTAAAATTGGAGCAAATTGGAGCAGAATTAGAAGGAAAAAATGCAGAATTCTTGAGAGAAAGAGGGAGAGACCCAAGAAAGCAAAGATTATTTAAACAACTCTGAGCACGTTTTAAAAAAAAACCGTATCTCTGTAATTTACCCGAATTCCCAGTTTCCATATTTAAATGTCTGATCAGTCATTCGGTTCCAATACAGACATGGTGTTTGAAGGCCACTTTGTGATGGTATTACCCTGGTTCAGATTATTTGCAATCCAGAGGGAAAATGTGCATTCTGTGCGAAAGCAAATAGAAAACATATCTGAGCACAAATCAAAAGAATGATTACCACACTCTACGCTCTGTACCCATTACTGGGTCCCCAAGGCTCTCGTTCTGTTTGTCTTGGCACTTTTTCTTTAGCTGCCTTTAGTTGGACGGGGTGGGAACAGCAGCCACCACCACCACCCACAAAGCCCTGAGCAGAGAATGAGGGCAGTGGAAATGGACAGCCTGGACAGATGTGACATCTTTCAGGGGCCTGTGCTCCACACTTCACTGTGGGGGAAGCTGCCTGGGGAGAACTCCCAGGGCTCCCATGGAGGTCTTTGCTGACTGTGTGTCAGGAAGCGCCTGACCATCCGCAGAAGGGGCAGCCCTGCTATCATTTTTCCATCTCTAGCGAGCTCTTGCTCAGTGGATAATGAAAAATGACATTTGCACAAAGTGGAGAGAAAAAGCATTGTTTCTATAACACATTACGCTTTGCACTGCTCAGGAGACAACATTTCATATCCTATAAAAAGAATTATCTATATAACTTACTGTGCATGGCAGAAAAGTTGCCGTGTGTCTTTAAAAGAGCTATCTTCACACGACAAGAAACACTTTGTCTCTCCCGCTCCCAACCCCCCACCTCCACCCAATAGAATAGCCTGTGTTTATAAGCAAATCCACTCAACCCCTTAATGATGACCTAGAGTAAACATCTGCAACATACACTAGCTTTCAAGCTCTCCTGTGTTTAGGCATGAATTGTTCGTTTCTATGCCTTTTGTATTCAGTCTGAAGGAAAGACAAACGATACAAGGGATGATTTACATTATCAATGGAGGCAGAGGTTATGCCTGTGTTTATCTGATCCTCTATTATCGTATAACAACTGGTGAGATAACCAGCCTGGTGCACAATGGCCATTTAGCTTGAGCCAGCCATCCACCTACCTCATTTCCAGGTTGACTTTAATTTTGAAATATATAAAAAAAACAGGCCCTGAAATTGCTAGGCTCCTTTGGTTCAGGCGGGCCTGTAGTAAAAAGATGGGTCTCTCATTTAGCGTCAGGCTCCCTCTCCATCAAGCCTGTCGGGGTACTGCAACTGGGACGTTTCTCTCTAATTGCACTGGGAGGATTGGTACTCAACTTTGTAAGGATGATGTAAGTGCCTTTATCAGCAGAGCACTGGAGATTTGAAACAAATCACCTAAACATGAGAAACAACCACAAGAAGTGTGCATGAGCTGGGGAAGAGGTAAGTTGGCTTTTCTTTTGAGTAGGTTTATAAGAAAAATCAAGTCATTTTATGAACCATCAGTCAGACCAGGAAGAAAACTTCATGAAATCAACCATAGACCACCAGGACAACCTGAACATAATGTTTGAATATGATGGCCCAAGACTTATAAATCACTAAGGATCCCCTGTGGAACAAACTGCTAATTCTCACGTAGTAGGACTTGATCTCTGAAGAAAGAAATGCATCTTAGCTGGTCAGGTACATGTGGTCCTGGATGTGTCCGTCATCCAAGTTGCCTTAACCTCAGCTGCAGTTGATCCCTGTGGAACCCAGAGAGATGGGTGGTAGTCAAGGCAGTAGTGCTCCAAGAGAAGCCAATGGAGATGGAGCAGTGGTCAGGGTAGAAAATATGATGGCCCCATATATGAGGTCCTGAACTTTCTCTGAATGAGCTTAAAGAATGTGGGAAAAGTTTAGGTCTGGGTCAGATGGAAGAAACACACTCTACCTGGTCGTTCTGATCAACCACAACTATAAAACCTGCACAGAATAGACCAAGACTCTGAAAAGGAAATAGTAGCAAGTAAATTGGGGAAGAAGACCAGAAATTGGAGTACCATAGAAATGGTGGTGAGCTTACCATTTTTTCCCTCTGATCGCCCTATCCTGAACTCAATGCAGAAAACCAGAAGTGGCCTTCAGGGAACTGGCTGGGAGAGCTCCAAGAGAACTCAAGGACTGGGGAAAGAGACTCCTAATTCTCAGAAAGAGTGCAAAAAGCCATCATTTCTTTTTTCTTTTCTCTGTTCCCTCACCCCCCAGTCCCCAAGCAATCCCTTAATGGCAGCAATGGGAGCAAAAGAAGCAATAAAGAGCAGAAATCAATGAAATTGAAAACAGAAAAACAATGGAAAAAATTTTAAAAAGCCAAAAATTGGTTCTTTGCAAATATCATTAAAATTGATAGGCTTCTAGCAAGATGAAATGGGAGAGAGAGAAAGAGGGGAGGGAGAGAGAAGATACGAATTGCCAGTACTAAGAATGAAAGAAGATATTGTATAAATCCTACAGGCAATAAAAAAAGATCATGAGGGAATACTACAAACAACTCTATGCACATAAATTCAACAACTTTGAAGAACTGTATCATTTTCCTTGAAAAGCCCAAACTACCAAAACTCACCAAGATAAAATAGATAACCTGAGTAGTTGTATAACTATTAAAGACACTGGATTTTGTGGTTTAAAATCTTCTGAAGAAGAAATCTCCAAGCTCAGATGATTTCACTAGCTATTTGTCTCAAACATTTAAAGAAATTAGACCAATTCTATACAATCTCTTCCAGAAAATGAAAGAGGATGGGATCCTTTCCAACTCAACTTAGGAGGCCAACATTAACCTGATACCAAACAGATCCTATTGTTTCATTGATTTCTGTCCTTATTTTTATTACTCTCTTTTTTCTGCTTGCCTCAGGCTTATTTTGGTCCCCTTTTTCTACTTCCTTAAGATGGAAGCTCAGATTATTGATTTGAATACTTTCTTCTTTTCTAGAATTATTCTAAGCATTTAATAATGCCATAAATTTCCCTCTAAACACTGCTTTAATCCGTATCTCACAAAGAGGATACAAAAAAAGAAAGCAGCAGATCAATATCCCTCATGAAGAGACATAAAAACTCTTCGGCAAAGTCTTACCAAGTCAAATCCAACAATATATAAAAAGAATATTTTACTACAATCAAGTACAATTCACTAAATTAACAGTCTAAAGTTAAAAGCACTCTTACCACCATCCAGCAATCCCACCCCTGGGTATTTACCCTGGAGAGATGTAAATTATGTTCCCACAAAAACCTATCTGTGAATGTTTGTAGCATCGCTCTTCATACCTGGAAATAATCCAGATATCCTTCAACAGGTGAATGGATAAACAAACTGGGGTGCGTCCATACAGTGACATAGTTAGTCAGCAATAAAAAGCAACAGTTTGGATGAACCTCAAAGGCATTTGAAGGGCATTCTGAGTGAAAGAATCAATTCTCAAAATAATTATATTCTGTATGATTCAATTTATGTGACAGTTTCAAAGGGACAAAACTATAATAATGGAGAATAGAACTAATGGATACAGTGAGGGAGTTTTTTGGAGCAACAGAGCTAGAATTGTTCGGAGTTCTTATGGTAGTGTTGGTGATATGTATCTATACAAGGGCTAAAATCCATAGATACACACACACACACATGCACACGCACACGCACACACACACACAGAGTCACTTTTACTGTATAATGGTTGAAAAACATAACGTAGGGAGCAAAACTCTGAGGTGGTCCACCACAGATCTTTTCCAACCCCATCTCTTTAGGGCGCCCAAGACCTCCCCTTCCTTTCCTTGTTTCCTGTTCCCAGTCTCATTGTGCCTGTCTGTACCCCTCCGTATCTCTGCTGTCACCAGTCTGTGACCCCTTACCCAGGTCTACCCCTGCCTGAGGCCGTAGCTTCCATCTGTGCTCTCCTTCTTCAAGGGCAAAATCCACCAGGTTTTTATTCACTTCATTCAATAAGCCAAGAGAAAAAAAAGCAAGAACCAATTTGATTTCTTTTCTTTACCCCCACCTCTGTGTCTAAGACATTAGTGAGTGCTGCTTTCAAACTCTACCCAAAACCTAATCACTGATGCCATTGCCGTCCTAGGCCAAAACTGCTACAGCCACCTCTCATCCCATGTCCTCACTTGTTCTTCATCCTTGCTATCATCTGTTCTCAACACGGCAATCAGAGTAATCTTACTACAACAAATATCGTGTCATTTCTCTACTTGAAATCCTCAAAGTCTTTCCAGTGCATTTAGAATAGAAGGCCTTACTGTGGCCTCCAAGGGCCTCTGAAACTAGCCCTTGCCTGCTTCCCCAGGCTAGTCTCCTTCCATCCTTCCTCCCACACCAAGCCCCGGCCGCTGTGACCTTCTTGCTCTTTCCAGAATATGTCAAGCTTATTCCCTCTTTGGCGCTATTTTCTCTGCCTGGAACTGGTTTCTTTCAGAAATCTGAATGGTTGCTGCTTCATATAGTTCAAGACTTAGCCCAAAATTCACTTCCTCAGAGAGAACTTCTCTGACTGTTTTATTTTAAAGCTATTATTTTTGTTTGTTTGTTTTCAGAGACAGAGAGAGCATGAGCAGGGGAGGGTCAGAGAGAGGGAGACATAGAATCTGAAGCAGGCTCCAGGCTCTGAGCTAGCTGTCAGCACAGAGCCCGATGCGGGGCTTGAACCCACGAACCATGAGATCATAACCTGAGCTGAAGTTGGGCGCTTAACTGACTGAGCCACCCAGGTGTCCCCATTCTCTGACTGTTTTAAATGGCTTCCCCAGCCTTCCAGTCTCTCTCTATCCCCTTAACCTGATTTATTTTTTTTTCAGCACTTAACCACCCTCTACAAGGCTTTAATATAGGTGTAGACTTTCCACTGCAACACTGAATCCAGGCTCCTTTCTGTGGCCTACAAGACTCTGTGACCTGGTTCCTGCCTCCTTGTCTGACACGATAACCCTTTACTCCCTAGGGACAATCTCTCCTTGCTGCCTCATGCACTACTTGCTCCCCTCCGACACAGTGACTTCCCTATGTTCCTTGAACATATTAAGCATGCTTCTACCTCAGGATCTTTGCACTTGTATACCAGCTCCCTGGAATGCTATTTCCCCATATAACTTTCTAGTGTGTTGCCTGCTGAAATGTTACTTAATCAGAAACATTCTTTGGGCATTGTATGTCAAGTAGCAAACCATTCATCATTTGGTATCTCCCTTACCTGATTTATTTTTCATAGCAATTATAACTATCTGCTTTGTGTATGTATATGTTTCTTTTTTGTATTACCTGTCTCTCATCACTAGGCTGATTAAAGAGGGGCTTTATTTTGTTTACTGTTGTATTTGTGGGTCTTGACTTTGCTTGTACCGATGTCAGTTTGAGGATGTTGGGTGCGGGGGAGCCCTGGGAATAACGGGAGCCCCAGGATGGCTCCTAGCAGGTTGGCTGTTGTTCCTTGTCTGGCTGTCTCTCCTGGGTGTAAGCTCTATATGGACATTGGCCAGGGGCAATGCCCAGTGCATTTTGGGTGCCTGGGAATAGCTGTAGAATAAATAATAGAGGCCACTGGTTACTTAAAAAGGATTTTCCAGTTTTTTCAGAGGAGAAACCCATATTCTAAAACCCAAATGCAGAGTCATGGTGTAAATTGAGGGTAGGAGAGTGTCTCCTTTACAGGCTCTTTCTGACATCTTTGCATTTGCCCTTGACTGATAAACACATTTTGATGGCCTTCTATTGTTCTTGTGATAATGATAATATGTCCTAACAGGGCTTCTGTCCTTTCCTCAGCCGCACTCTCCCCTGAGCTTCTTCCCACTTGTCCTTAGCAACGCAGCAATATTTTCAGTTCCTCTTCTGTATGTATTCCTTCCCTCCCCAGAACTTTTGTCCATGCTTCTTCCCTGTGCCTGGACCACTCTTCCAGTGCTCCGCCTTTCCCACTGCTGCCTCCTCCGCCCCTGTCTGCCCATGTTAGCTCCAGCCTCCTTCCCTCACACTCACACCAGGTCTGGCCCCAGGATGTGTTTTTCTGCATACCACTGATCACATTTGTGACCTGACATGTGTCTGTATGATTATGCAGCGAGGGCTCCCATGAAGGAAGAACAGTGACTGCCTTTGCCCCACCACAATATCTGCAGGAACCTGGCATGGAATTGACTTCTAATAAAGATTTGTTGGGGCACCTGGGTGGCTTAGTCAGTTGAGTGACTGACTTTGGCTCAGGTCAAGATGTCATAGTTCATGAGTTCGAGATCCACATCGGGCTTTGTGCTGACAGCTTGGAGCCTGGAGCCTGCTATGGATTTTGTGTCTCCCTCTCTCTGCCCCTCTTTCTGTCTCAAAAATAAATAAACATTGAAAAAGAACATTTAAAGTTGTTGAATGAAAACCATTAATTAACGAAACAAAAGCTACTAACTTTTCTGTAGAGCCCCACCTTCAGGACGAGGCAGTGAAGGAAATTGTTAAAGGGCAAAGTAACCCATTAAGCTCTTGTCAGAATAAGAAAGATGCCATGGTGTAGAGGTGATGGGATGTAGGACAGGTGGGTTTCTAGGGGTAGAGAGAGGAGAGATGAACTTTGGAACTACTAAGAGCTGCGCCTCCGACCTGAGGAGGCTTCCTCATTGTTTGACAGTATAACAGGACCAAACCTTCAATTCAGTAGTATNTTACCATTTTTTCCCTCTGATCGCCCTATCCTGAACTCAATGCAGAAAACCAGAAGTGGCCTTCAGGGAACTGGCTGGGAGAGCTCCAAGAGAACTCAAGGACTGGGGAAAGAGACTCCTAATTCTCAGAAAGAGTGCAAAAAGCCATCATTTCTTTTTTCTTTTCTCTGTTCCCTCACCCCCCAGTCCCCAAGCAATCCCTTAATGGCAGCAATGGGAGCAAAAGAAGCAATAAAGAGCAGAAATCAATGAAATTGAAAACAGAAAAACAATGGAAAAAATTTTAAAAAGCCAAAAATTGGTTCTTTGCAAATATCATTAAAATTGATAGGCTTCTAGCAAGATGAAATGGGAGAGAGAGAAAGAGGGGAGGGAGAGAGAAGATACGAATTGCCAGTACTAAGAATGAAAGAAGATATTGTATAAATCCTACAGGCAATAAAAAAAGATCATGAGGGAATACTACAAACAACTCTATGCACATAAATTCAACAACTTTGAAGAACTGTATCATTTTCCTTGAAAAGCCCAAACTACCAAAACTCACCAAGATAAAATAGATAACCTGAGTAGTTGTATAACTATTAAAGACACTGGATTTTGTGGTTTAAAATCTTCTGAAGAAGAAATCTCCAAGCTCAGATGATTTCACTAGCTATTTGTCTCAAACATTTAAAGAAATTAGACCAATTCTATACAATCTCTTCCAGAAAATGAAAGAGGATGGGATCCTTTCCAACTCAACTTAGGAGGCCAACATTAACCTGATACCAAACAGATCCTATTGTTTCATTGATTTCTGTCCTTATTTTTATTACTCTCTTTTTTCTGCTTGCCTCAGGCTTATTTTGGTCCCCTTTTTCTACTTCCTTAAGATGGAAGCTCAGATTATTGATTTGAATACTTTCTTCTTTTCTAGAATTATTCTAAGCATTTAATAATGCCATAAATTTCCCTCTAAACACTGCTTTAATCCGTATCTCACAAAGAGGATACAAAAAAAGAAAGCAGCAGATCAATATCCCTCATGAAGAGACATAAAAACTCTTCGGCAAAGTCTTACCAAGTCAAATCCAACAATATATAAAAAGAATATTTTACTACAATCAAGTACAATTCACTAAATTAACAGTCTAAAGTTAAAAGCACTCTTACCACCATCCAGCAATCCCACCCCTGGGTATTTACCCTGGAGAGATGTAAATTATGTTCCCACAAAAACCTATCTGTGAATGTTTGTAGCATCGCTCTTCATACCTGGAAATAATCCAGATATCCTTCAACAGGTGAATGGATAAACAAACTGGGGTGCGTCCATACAGTGACATAGTTAGTCAGCAATAAAAAGCAACAGTTTGGATGAACCTCAAAGGCATTTGAAGGGCATTCTGAGTGAAAGAATCAATTCTCAAAATAATTATATTCTGTATGATTCAATTTATGTGACAGTTTCAAAGGGACAAAACTATAATAATGGAGAATAGAACTAATGGATACAGTGAGGGAGTTTTTTGGAGCAACAGAGCTAGAATTGTTCGGAGTTCTTATGGTAGTGTTGGTGATATGTATCTATACAAGGGCTAAAATCCATAGATACACACACACACACATGCACACGCACACGCACACACACACACAGAGTCACTTTTACTGTATAATGGTTGAAAAACATAACGTAGGGAGCAAAACTCTGAGGTGGTCCACCACAGATCTTTTCCAACCCCATCTCTTTAGGGCGCCCAAGACCTCCCCTTCCTTTCCTTGTTTCCTGTTCCCAGTCTCATTGTGCCTGTCTGTACCCCTCCGTATCTCTGCTGTCACCAGTCTGTGACCCCTTACCCAGGTCTACCCCTGCCTGAGGCCGTAGCTTCCATCTGTGCTCTCCTTCTTCAAGGGCAAAATCCACCAGGTTTTTATTCACTTCATTCAATAAGCCAAGAGAAAAAAAAGCAAGAACCAATTTGATTTCTTTTCTTTACCCCCACCTCTGTGTCTAAGACATTAGTGAGTGCTGCTTTCAAACTCTACCCAAAACCTAATCACTGATGCCATTGCCGTCCTAGGCCAAAACTGCTACAGCCACCTCTCATCCCATGTCCTCACTTGTTCTTCATCCTTGCTATCATCTGTTCTCAACACGGCAATCAGAGTAATCTTACTACAACAAATATCGTGTCATTTCTCTACTTGAAATCCTCAAAGTCTTTCCAGTGCATTTAGAATAGAAGGCCTTACTGTGGCCTCCAAGGGCCTCTGAAACTAGCCCTTGCCTGCTTCCCCAGGCTAGTCTCCTTCCATCCTTCCTCCCACACCAAGCCCCGGCCGCTGTGACCTTCTTGCTCTTTCCAGAATATGTCAAGCTTATTCCCTCTTTGGCGCTATTTTCTCTGCCTGGAACTGGTTTCTTTCAGAAATCTGAATGGTTGCTGCTTCATATAGTTCAAGACTTAGCCCAAAATTCACTTCCTCAGAGAGAACTTCTCTGACTGTTTTATTTTAAAGCTATTATTTTTGTTTGTTTGTTTTCAGAGACAGAGAGAGCATGAGCAGGGGAGGGTCAGAGAGAGGGAGACATAGAATCTGAAGCAGGCTCCAGGCTCTGAGCTAGCTGTCAGCACAGAGCCCGATGCGGGGCTTGAACCCACGAACCATGAGATCATAACCTGAGCTGAAGTTGGGCGCTTAACTGACTGAGCCACCCAGGTGTCCCCATTCTCTGACTGTTTTAAATGGCTTCCCCAGCCTTCCAGTCTCTCTCTATCCCCTTAACCTGATTTATTTTTTTTTCAGCACTTAACCACCCTCTACAAGGCTTTAATATAGGTGTAGACTTTCCACTGCAACACTGAATCCAGGCTCCTTTCTGTGGCCTACAAGACTCTGTGACCTGGTTCCTGCCTCCTTGTCTGACACGATAACCCTTTACTCCCTAGGGACAATCTCTCCTTGCTGCCTCATGCACTACTTGCTCCCCTCCGACACAGTGACTTCCCTATGTTCCTTGAACATATTAAGCATGCTTCTACCTCAGGATCTTTGCACTTGTATACCAGCTCCCTGGAATGCTATTTCCCCATATAACTTTCTAGTGTGTTGCCTGCTGAAATGTTACTTAATCAGAAACATTCTTTGGGCATTGTATGTCAAGTAGCAAACCATTCATCATTTGGTATCTCCCTTACCTGATTTATTTTTCATAGCAATTATAACTATCTGCTTTGTGTATGTATATGTTTCTTTTTTGTATTACCTGTCTCTCATCACTAGGCTGATTAAAGAGGGGCTTTATTTTGTTTACTGTTGTATTTGTGGGTCTTGACTTTGCTTGTACCGATGTCAGTTTGAGGATGTTGGGTGCGGGGGAGCCCTGGGAATAACGGGAGCCCCAGGATGGCTCCTAGCAGGTTGGCTGTTGTTCCTTGTCTGGCTGTCTCTCCTGGGTGTAAGCTCTATATGGACATTGGCCAGGGGCAATGCCCAGTGCATTTTGGGTGCCTGGGAATAGCTGTAGAATAAATAATAGAGGCCACTGGTTACTTAAAAAGGATTTTCCAGTTTTTTCAGAGGAGAAACCCATATTCTAAAACCCAAATGCAGAGTCATGGTGTAAATTGAGGGTAGGAGAGTGTCTCCTTTACAGGCTCTTTCTGACATCTTTGCATTTGCCCTTGACTGATAAACACATTTTGATGGCCTTCTATTGTTCTTGTGATAATGATAATATGTCCTAACAGGGCTTCTGTCCTTTCCTCAGCCGCACTCTCCCCTGAGCTTCTTCCCACTTGTCCTTAGCAACGCAGCAATATTTTCAGTTCCTCTTCTGTATGTATTCCTTCCCTCCCCAGAACTTTTGTCCATGCTTCTTCCCTGTGCCTGGACCACTCTTCCAGTGCTCCGCCTTTCCCACTGCTGCCTCCTCCGCCCCTGTCTGCCCATGTTAGCTCCAGCCTCCTCTTCCCTCACACTCACACCAGGTCTGGCCCCAGGATGTGTTTTTCTGCATACCACTGATCACATTTGTGACCTGACATGTGTCTGTATGATTATGCAGCGAGGGCTCCCATGAAGGAAGAACAGTGACTGCCTTTGCCCCACCACAATATCTGCAGGAACCTGGCATGGAATTGACTTCTAATAAAGATTTGTTGGGGCACCTGGGTGGCTTAGTCAGTTGAGTGACTGACTTTGGCTCAGGTCAAGATGTCATAGTTCATGAGTTCGAGATCCACATCGGGCTTTGTGCTGACAGCTTGGAGCCTGGAGCCTGCTATGGATTCTGTGTCTCCCTCTCTCTGCCCCTCTTTCTGTCTCAAAAATAAATAAACATTGAAAAAGAACATTTAAAGTTGTTGAATGAAAACCATTAATTAACGAAACAAAAGCTACTAACTTTTCTGTAGAGCCCCACCTTCAGGACGAGGCAGTGAAGGAAATTGTTAAAGGGCAAAGTAACCCATTAAGCTCTTGTCAGAATAAGAAAGATGCCATGGTGTAGAGGTGATGGGATGTAGGACAGGTGGGTTTCTAGGGGTAGAGAGAGGAGAGATGAACTTTGGAACTACTAAGAGCTGCGCCTCCGACCTGAGGAGGCTTCCTCATTGTTTGACAGTATAACAGGACCAAACCTTCAATTCAGTAGTATGNTAAGGCTGGTGCTCAGACTTTTTTTTTTTTTTTACAACATTATGTGGAATTCTTTTTTTGAGTTTCTACCAAAACTCAAAGGATAGGAATAAGAACAGAGCACTGAAATCAGTTCAACACAATGTGACCTTCAAGCAGGCAGCTGTGAGCTACCTGACCATGTATATGGAGTGAGAGAGAAGACGTTTCCAGAGGCCAAGGCACCTCTCCTTGTCAGGGATGGTATGGAGTTGACTCAACCCTCAGGTAGGAGATGAGGGGTCCTCTTTCAGTGACCTTTAATGGAAATGTTCAGAGCATATGCCCATGCTCTCGGTTCAGTCTTGTCCTTTACCTAACCTTTGCTAGAAAGAATATATCACTGTTTTGCTAATCCTGCAGCTCATTGGAATCGTATGAGGAAGCTTAAATGTTCTGAGGTCTAGGTCCTGCCTATGGCTAACTAAATTAGAATATCTGGGGTAGGGTCCAGGTGTCAGTAGTTTTTAGATGCTCCCTGGATAACTCTGGAGTGGGGCCAGGGTCTGTGAGACCTGTAGCACAGTCGGCTGATTTCCTCCTTTCTTTCCTTTCCTGTGGTTCATTCTGCTTCTCAGCAGTTGGGCTAAATGATAATGGTGTGCATGGTAGCAGACTTCTGTGGTGGCCACCAATGATCTGGCCTTCTGGTTGTCCTGCCCCTGTGTAACCCCTGCCCCTTGACTGTGGGCTGGACTTGAACTTGGATCAACCTAACCATGCAGAGGAACATAGCCAACACAGTCAGAAGGGTGGGGAAGGTGAAATGAAGAACACTGCATTCAGGTGCTCCATCTGTGGTAATCCGTGACCTCTGCCACCTTGGGTCTCTGTCCTCTCTCTCAGGTCTCTGTCCGTCTCTACCCTCAACCCAGTGGGGATAGGGGCTCTCCACCCTGTGCTGCTCCATACATCCTCGCTAGAACCTTCAAGGCTTCTCGTTCTGCCCTCCTCCTCCTATTCATTTTCTCCTTATCTCAGCACTCTGCTGTGCACTGGAAGCTGGCATCACGTCCCTTCTCTCTCTCTCAGCTAGAGAAGAATCCTCCTCCCAGAGTGGAGCCAGTCAGAACAAAACTCTGCACAGTGCAGCCGTAAGAAGCTGCTTATCTAGACCATTATTACACTCATTACTATGGTGTGAGCTCAAGCACAGGGCCAAGGTCTCGTGGACGCCTTGGCTCTGGCTGTGGGCTGCTCTGGCAGAGCCAGTGTGTGGTCTCTGAGAGAGGAGGTCAAACCAAGGCTTCCCGACCACTGGGGATCTTGGCATTTTGTTAGGGAAATTTGGATTGCCCTGCCAGTTGGTTCCTGCTCCCTTAAAATTTCCCCACACGTCAGAGGAGCTGCTGTGGGGACTCTATTCCATGTCCCCAGTTCCCCCCACCTCAGAGGTGCCAGCAGCCCTTTTGTTGGTTTGGCTCTCCACTTAGATCATTGAAGCAATTTCAGGTCCAACTGGGCAATACTCAGCATTTCATTTATGTCTTGGCAAGGTTACCATGTTATTACTTAACTGTGCCGCTGCTACTCAATAAGTGGGAACTGATTGAAATAACCACAGGAGTTGCTGGATTTCCCTAATTTTAGCACAGAGTTAAAGCTCACTCCCACAGTTGGAAGTTAAAATAGGCTCCCAGCCCACAGAAATGCCCACCCACCACACTTAATTGTCACACCACTGATGCCTGTCATGGAAGGAGACGTGGAAGGCTGCAGAACATTCTTAGAAGCAAGGTTCTTTTCCTCAGCAGATGCCTGAGGTCATTTGGCCAAGCCCAATTTCTTTCAGACCCCATGCCTGTGGAAATTTGCATGACCACTTTAAATACTCCTGTTTTCTTCCCTGATTTGTTTAACAGGCAGTCAAAGTACAGAGCACCCAACAGAGCAAGGGGAGAGAACAGAAACTTCTGTTTGGGGGTGCCTCTATAAATGACTCATTCCTGGAGTCCAGATGTGTGGAGGGCTCTGACCCTGAGCAATCAAGGCAATTTGAAAAACAGAATAATGATATTTAATCCAAACCTATGTGCTTTCTCTTGGTGTCACAGCAATCAACCACACCCCAAATGCCACAACTTGAAGAAAATTTTGGAGTAAATGGCTTCTTGTGTAACTCCTTGCAACCGTCTCCAATTTTTTTTTGTTTTCTTACTATTCAAAACTGTATTTTACTAGAATTTTGAAGACATTCTCTGACAAGTTATTTCTTATAGTGTGCCCATGGCTCAATATTTCTCCTCACTGTGCAATTTTGTTATCTTGCTCCTATTTTAAGTTATAATATGCCCTTAAATTTTTAAAGGTTTTTTTTTTTTTTTTTTGAGAGAGAGAGAGCATGAGCAGTAGAGGGGCAGAGAAAGAGGAGAGAGAGAATCCCAAGCAGGCTCTGTCCGCAACTTCAATGGCAGCAAGGCTCAAACCATGAATCACAAGATCATGACCTGAGCCGAAACCAAGAGGTGGACGCTTAACTGATTGAGCCATCCAGGCATCCCTGCCGTTAACATTTTAGCACAGCATAGCTGATCAGACTGTTAAGGGCAAAGCAAAGGAATAGAGTGGGGACACTATTAGAGAAAGAAAAAGGCTTTTTTCATGACATACATACTGAGAAGACTATGGGCAGCTCCCAGAGTTCTGTCAAGTCTTCTTGGCGAACCTTGATCACTCACTTCTACCATCTCCATTGCCATGGCCACTGTCTTCTCCTTCTCCTCATGGCCCCTCGGCTTGACTGTGCAGGAGCCTCTCGACCCCCATTTTGGTCATTAGTATCACATGAATAGTCCTTAAAGATATCTGTCCCCATGCCATTCTCCTGTAGGATCAAGTCCAGATCTTTTGGGCTTTCATTGAACTAACTGGTTCCGAAAGACATGCTGCCTTTAGTTGGTTGCCCCTTGGTGAAAACTTTTTCTAATCAGACTCACCACTTCCTTAGCACACCTGTTCACACTTAACCTTTTCACCTCTGTCAACTTGTGCTCCACAAATGCTATGTCTTCCCTTCTCTTGCCCACATTACTCAGTCCCACCTGACCTTTCTACCTGTCCAAGGCCCAACTTGCCTCTGTTCTTCTAGGAGCCTTTCCTAATGGTTCCCAGCATACAGTGGTCTTCCCACAAATTTTTGGATTTCCCCAAGCACTTTTTGTGCATTTACCATGCTAGACTCCTAGAGTGTCCTGACCATTGTAACTATTCGCAAATTGATTATTTCAGAATCGGTATGTTGGGCACTCAAAATGGGTAGGAGGATCCAAGAAAAACAAGGGAGACACAAACAAAGGAATGGACAATTTTGTCTCCAACAATGATGCTTTCAATGTTAGCTGAGTGTTCTCTAAAATCTTTCAAAATTCCCACTTTGGAATTTGCTGTGTGACAGAGGTCTGCTGCTGTGGTGTTGGGGCCACGTGCACATGGCATAAGCCCTTGCTTTTCAGGAACTGATTATGGTAAGAAAGAAACATGAGCTGGTTCATTTTGTTTTTCTAAAGCTGCAAAGAAATCAAGTCCATGACCATCTTATTCACACATTTAGTGAATCAGGCCAAGCTCAGAACTAAATGATGAAAATGAAAATTAATCAGGGACTCCCATGGGTCTCACATATGGCACTTTTGAATCTTTCTTTTTTCACTATCATAATTGTTTTGTTACTCATTTTCTTTGGTTGAATACACAACCACAAAAAAGAAAAAAAAAACATGAGGCAGTAGTGGTGGTGTAAATGAATAAACCCATGGAAACATTGGAATATCTATAGAGATAAGATTAGGAAGGAAGGAAACAAAGACAATTTCAGCATCTATGGAAGGAGTGCACATCTTTCTTTGCCAAAACCCCTAGATCAGGTTGTGGGACCAGGTGGCAGGTGCTTCCTTGACTCACACAGAAACAAGTCATGAGCCTCTTGTGCTATTGAGGTGAGTTATATCTGGCACATAAATACCGTATCCTGCTCCTCCTTTCTGTCCTTCCCAGAAGAGATAAAAATGAACAAGTAGTTGAGAAAACAGTCAGAGAGAAGGCTTTGTGCCCCTTCTTAATTCACAGGGATTTAAAATAAAAACAGTTCATGGCATTATAAAATAGGGTTATGTCCCCTTTATTGAATTTTTGTGGAAAATTGAACCACAATAGAAAACAGGCAATCATATAGAATATCACGCCCGAAAACATTTACCTTGGTAGAACATAACTGCTTCATGCACTGAAAGCTTTCCTTTTCACACTAGCTAACAAATAGCATTAAGCATGACTCAAGTCAGATTTTGAAAACTTGTCTGGTGCCTTTCATTAACAGTTGAAAGCTGTGTAGGTCTCTTGCTTCAGGAAACTATGTTTGACACTTTAATAGTATTGCCTCAGCAAGAACAGAGAACATCCACGAACTTAGATTAGTAGAAGGTAAATCAAGAATTCATCCAAAGTGGAATGCCTTCTTCTGAGTGACGGGGTGGGTTTTATGTGAGATGTCAATGTAGCTTCTCCACCTGACATAAAAGTTTCAATTATAAAAAAAAAAACAAAACCCAAACTACTGCTCAATTTTTTAAAATCATGCAGAGTTATCTAAAGTGCTTTTTGGAAGAGACTATCAAGGAAGGACTGGAAAGTAGTTCTTGTGACTAATCAGCTCTGGGGGTTGGGGTAGCCAACATTGGCAGTGAGGGACCTCAGAGCCCTAGGGACCTCTCAGATGATTCAGACTCCTTCGATTGTGTGACACAGTCCTCTGGAAGGGACACAATGGGTTAACAGGCACCAGAACAGATCGAATGTACTGCCAGCTCGTAGTTTACTCTTGTACTGGAAGGCTGCTTTTTCTTACACACGATTCTTCGTTGTGCTAAAGAGACATAAATGTATAAAAGCCCAAAAGTAAGCCTTCAATACTTTATGTCTGGCAAAACTGTCAGGACAATGTGCCTGGAGGATATCTCCACCATGCTTGCCTTGCAGGGCTGTTGTGAAAGAATTAGATCATACTGTAATAGTCACCCCATACACATTACCGCATATCAAGAATTGACTTATACATTTTCTCAGCTGAACCTCACAATATCAGTGGGAGGCAGTGAAGGCAGATATTATTATCTCTTGAGAGGGGGTGACCTTGCTGCTATAGCATATGTGGGGCTTTTGCTGTAGGAAGACTGTTTATCGGTTATATTTTCAAGTATTTTATATTGTGTAAGGATGTTTATTGCAGCAGTGCTTATAATCAGGAAAAACTGGAAGCTACCTGAATGTTTGTTGGTAGAAGGCTGATTAAACTATAGTAGTGGCCTATGCAGAAAACGATACAGCCATTAGGGATTTTGCGTTGGAGGTTTTAGAAGTAAATTCATTAGTGTTGAAGCATATTTATTGATGAAGAAAATTATTCATCATATATTTAAGCCAGTAACCAATGCAAGATGATCCCTTTGCGAATACGAGAAATGCACATGGTAAAACAGTGCTTATCTTTGGGGGCTGAGAATACATGTGATATTTGTTTTCTTTCTTATGCTTATCTATCATTTCTAAGTTTTAATGTTAATCAACATTAACAATGTACTAGTCAACACTTACAATCAGATGAACTTTTAGAATAATAATTAATGGAACAGGTACAGCCCTCCCTCTGGGCTTCATGGGTAAAACGATCCCTTGACTTGTAAGTGTATCAGCCAGCCATGGTCCGAGCAGGGAACTGTGTTCAGCCATGTGGGGAAATGCAGAGCATGAGTTAAGGCACAGTTTACAGTGGCGTGAAATAGGTAAGGGAAGCAAACATTGTTGGGAGCACCCAGACACCAGGAACAGTGGGAAGCCACAAGCAGCTCAGGGCAAAGGGACAAGAGGAGGAAACAGGCACTAGAGCCCAGGGGCTGGTGCCGTGGAGGAAGACACCCTCAGTGGAAACTGGAGTGCAGAAGGGTCACAGCTCCTGTCAGACACCAGTGAGGCAGGGAGGAAATACTCTGACCCCTTTCCTCCTGCCTTCTTCNGGGGCTGGGAATACATGTGATATTTGTTTTCTTTCTTATGCTTATCTATCATTTCTAAGTTTTAATGTTAATCAACATTAACAATGTACTAGTCAACACTTACAATCAGATGAACTTTTAGAATAATAATTAATGGAACAGGTACAGCCCTCCCTCTGGGCTTCATGGGTAAAACGATCCCTTGACTTGTAAGTGTATCAGCCAGCCATGGTCCGAGCAGGGAACTGTGTTCAGCCATGTGGGGAAATGCAGAGCATGAGTTAAGGCACAGTTTACAGTGGCGTGAAATAGGTAAGGGAAGCAAACATTGTTGGGAGCACCCAGACACCAGGAACAGTGGGAAGCCACAAGCAGCTCAGGGCAAAGGGACAAGAGGAGGAAAACGGGCACCAGAGCCCAGGGGCTGGTGCCGTGGAGGAAGACACCCTCAGTGGAAACTGGAGTGCAGAAGGGTCACAGCTCCTGTCAGACACCAGTGAAGCAGGGAGGAAATACTCTGACCCCTTTCCTCCTGCCTTCTTCTCTTTCGCTGGCGACTGCCATTGCTGACCAAGCCCAGCAGGAAGCTCACTGGCAAGGGAATCAAGAACAGTTCATAGCGCTTAGCCTGCTGGTGCACAGAATAGAGCAGAGAAGGCAGGAAATCGGTCTGATGGTGGGAGACACACAGCAAACACAGGGAGACGAAGCCTGGTGTCAGTCCCCTGGAGGAAAGGGTGTCTCCTAGTCAGGAAACTGAAACAGAAAGGAAGAGCCTGTTGGGGCAGTACGAGCCGAGTGATCTGGTTTTCCTGCTTGTGCTCAGAGCTTCAGAAGCATGGGGATGGGATCACAGGTCACCTGGCCCAAAGTGAGCACAGAAATTCTTCGTGGGCTATTACACAGAGAGAGTTGCACATTCCTCCTATTGCCTGGAGGGAATGGTAGACCCACTCACCCCGGCTCTCCCAGGCTGGTTACTGCTGTGCTGCCCATGCCTCTTCCACTCCAGCATCCTCACCAGCATCCCCAAGTGAGAGCAGAACATGAGAATAGAGAATGAGAATATCTGCTCACATTTATTGAGCAGATAGCTGGCACTATGTGCTCTAAGCACTCCTCATGATTAACTCACTTCCATCTCTCAACATACCCTTTGAAAGAGGTAATGCTGTTTGCCACTTTATTGAGTGGCTAAGGGCATGAATAATGGAGCCAACCCATTGGGTTTGAATGATGCCTCTGTCATTCCCCAGCTGTGTGACTCTGTTTTCTCATCTGTAAAATGGGGACAATAATCCTGTCTAGTTCATGGGATCATTATGAGGAATAAGTGAATAACTATGAGTAAAGAGTTCTGAACGGGGGCTTGACACTTAGTAAGCAGTCAATAAATGTTAGTTGCTATTGTCCTCAGCTCCCACATAAGGAAACTACAGGACAGAGATGTTAAAATAGGAGCTTCAAGTCACAGAGCTGATAAGCAGGAGAGCGGGGACTCTGACCAAGAAGTGGGGTTCCAGTATTATACAAAACAAAAGGGCCACTCTTTCCCTCCCTGCTACTTTGAAGCAGAGGGAGTAGAATCACTTCCTTGGGTTTGAAGTGGATCCACACTCTCCACCTGGAAAGCAAAGCCATGGCAAATGTGTGTTCCAATTCAGCTGCCTGCTCTGGGATGAAGGAGAGGATGTGGGCAGACTCCCTCCTTGTATGGAAGATGTGAAGAGCATTGCCATTATCAGTTGATCCACTAACCTGAGGAGGGTTGGGACTAGCCACTGGGGAAAGGTAATGAGGAAAATCCAGCACCAAATGTCGAGGTAAATGAAAGAGCTCAATCTGGAACTTACCAGTTCTTTAAACCTGGGCCACAGCACCATCCTTCCTGCTCTTTAGTTCATTTCTTGGAAACCATGTTACCATGTCTCTTTCTTGGCTTCTTCTTAGAGGATTTATAGCTAGATTTTCATTAATTTCATCTTTCATTTTACAGTGAAATATGATCAGTTATCACCTACAACAGAACACTCTCAAAGCTGTGCCACCATCGAGTCAAAAGGCCCCAACGTATTGATTGTCCTGGGCTTGTTGGAAACACAACAGTCAAATGGCCATTCAACAAATCCTTTTATTCTCTTTTTGGCCTGGCGTTCATTGAAATAATACATTGAAATAATGCATTGAAATAATAGGAATGCACCACATGTCCACAGTTTTCCAGATGTGTAGTAACCAGAGTCACAAGAGATTGTTTAGTGTTTATAAAACCCAGAAACTCCATCAAAACAACACACACTAGTGAAAAATGTATAATTTAAGTTTGTACTGTGCTGACTGTGCTTCGTTTTCTTCCTCTCCTCCTCCTCAAGCTGCTTTCAGGAAAGGGGCCATTTAGTCAATGACAGCAGTTCTTTACTAGAACCTGAGCTGGCTCACAGACACTGCCAAACCATGCCCTGGTGGAGCCTGATGCCTGGCCTGGGAGAGTAGCAAGCCATGCAGAATTGGTTCTGGACTCGGTTTCCTCATCTGTCCTTGGGGGAACTGGCTTAGCCTCAGACTAGGCTAGAAATTAGCCTAGCCTTAATTTGCTTTCAGCTTCAAAAACATGTTTTTATCACTACTTCTGGACTGCTGAGCTTTGTTCTGAAGGGTTTTTTTGTTTTGTTTTTTTGTTTTTATTTCTGAGAGAGAGATACACAGCATGAGCAGGGGAGGGTCAGAGAGGGGGGAGATACAGAATCCTAAGCAGGCTCCAGGCTCTGAGCTAGCTGTCAGCACAGAGCCTGATG
The DNA here is from genome assembly GCF_008692635.1 of Crocuta crocuta. Lineage (NCBI taxonomy): Eukaryota > Metazoa > Chordata > Mammalia > Carnivora > Hyaenidae > Crocuta > Crocuta crocuta. The sequence continues at coordinate 434,805 of NW_027551575.1, read as the reverse complement.
TGGGGTTTGAACCCACAAACTGTGAGATCATGGCCTGAGCTGAAGTCGGATGCTTAACCGACTGAGCCACCCAGGCGCCCCCTGAGTTTTTAATTAATTAAGAAAAATAATGCTCTCAGCTTTAAACCAAATGTGAGGCTATCAAGAGCAAAATAGCACAGGTGGGAATGGGGTGGATGCTGCACTTTACTGGTCTATCAGATGATCTTCTGGTGTATAGGAAATGTGGCCTCCTTGGGTGGAAGTGCCTTTCAGGTACATGACTTAATGAGCCACCAGTTCCTTCTGGAATTAGGTGTAGGCAAACCTTTCTCTGGGCAGATGCAGCCTGTGCCAGGACTTTGCTTACTGAGTGAAGACCCACCCACTCCCCAGGCAAGCCCCCTGTGTAGGGCATCACCTGCACAGCCTACCTGAAGGCCAGTGTAACAGGCATTGCATCCACAAATACAATTTACAATAACCCAAGCAGGAACCTGATATTTTGTGTTCTCTTTTTTTTTCTTGCATTAAAGCAAGCAAGAAAGCAAACAAACAAACAAACAAACAAACAAGAAAGCACTTTGGTGCTCATATAAGTAGAGATTACTTGAATTACAGCACATGGACCCCTCACCTCACAGAAAAATCATGCTTTGTGAAGAGGTCTGAGCATCTTAGCCTAGGTTCTCTCAGCAAAACCTGAGAAAGGATCGTGATGGAGGTGGTTTATTTAGGAAACATAGGCACCAGGAATGAGGGAGTAAGAGATGTCAAACAGGATGGAGAGAAAGGAACCCAAGGTGCTTTATTGAGCTGGTTCCTAATGTGGTCAAATGAGCTCCATTCTCCTTGGACCTTTGAGGACTATGCTTTTAAGTAGAGGAAGTGAGGATGGATCATTTCCTGGCTTCTGGTGCCAAATGGTCAAGGGTTGCCTCTGGGGTGATAACTCCTCAAACATCTAGGTGTGCACATACATCAGAATAGTTAAGTCAATGGTGGCGTTGATCAGTGCTGGGTCAGGGAAGGAAAATCCATATTCATTTCCAGTAAGGCTGAGTCAGTGCTCAGGATAGAGGGTGTCTGACAGGAAAGAGAGTGTCTGATGGGAAAGATCTATTTCCAAGTTTCCTGGTTTCCTTAAGGAATGTGTGTCATATAGAGGGTTCCTTAACAGTCTCTCTGGTGACTAGTACAGTAGTTTCAGTGATTCAGTATAGTTGCTAGACTGGTCTTAGTGAGATGGCATGCATATTGGGATCATGCAGACCCTCTATCTCTGCCCAATGTCCCCTCTGTTATGCAAGTCCTGAAGAGGCTAGAGAGAGAGGCTGGCTGGCATCCTCAAGACATCCTGTCCACCTATGATTTGGTGCCACACTTGTAGGGGAGGTGCTCTGGTGCATCTGGATTTGAGATAGAGATCCAAGTGCTGTGTGCCTGCTAACATAGGTCCATCTATATGATCTTCTCCATGATTTCTTATCTTCTTGTCTCCAAACTTCAAGTTTTTGAGGCTTCTGACCCAGCCAGGCAGCCATTCACCACTACCCATGGGTCCAGATATACGTGTAACTCAGACTTCTTCTCCCCACCCATGAAGTGAAAGGAGCAAGTGAATTATTCACATCTCTGCTCACTGGGAGGAGTGACTTTCACTGTCCATCAGAGCCACCCTGAACAGGGCTATAGTCTGGTGGTGGTCCAATTATTGCTAGCACTAACTTGTCAAGACAATCCATCTATGAACCAGGTCCAAGTTCTTTCTCATTTGTTGGTTTTAGGGAATCATAAGGCCTTAAGGTGTGAACTGAGAAAGAGAGGTAGATAACACAGGAATATGAAGCAGATGGAGCTTTCTTGTGTCCTCCAGATCCCTTCTGTCCCAAACTCAAATGAACCGTTTCCATTGTATGACATCTTACTGCTGTACCTGTCCAACTTTGTCTAATACTACCCACCTCATAATGGGCAGTTCTGACTGCCTAGGCACTTGATGTCCCATGGTCAGAAGATCCATCTCTATCAGTGCACAGATGTTTTCGAATGCTTTTTAGTTTTCTGCTGCAGAAGGAAATTCTAACTCTACAGCTCTAGGATCAGTGCCACAACTCTTTTCATTTGGGCATGATGGAGACTACATTCATACAACATCTTTATTCACAGTAAATGGCACAAATAGATCTACTGGTTGTATGGCCTGAGTGGCAGGACCACTTTATTATGGCAAGATCTGCTGTAGATTTTGCTCTGACACTCAAAACTGGCAGCCTTCTGTGTCACCCAATAAAGGAATCACAGCAGTATTCCCAAGAGGAGTATGTGCTGCCTCTAATTTCTAAAGATGTTTAGTGCTTTTTAAGCACCTCGAAATTCTTTGACACTCCTGCCATCAAGAGACAAAGTCCGTGTCCCTTCTTCTGGAATGTGGGTAGGGTTTTACTGCTTCAACTAATAGAGGATGACAGAAGTTTTTCTCTGTGACTTCTGAGGCTAGGTTATAAAAGGCTATGTAGCTTCTCCCTTGTTCATTGGGACACTTGCTCTTCCAACTACTCTGCAGCTGTGAGGCCTTCCTTCTGTGAGGAAAGGCCATGTGTTGGTGGTCCAGTTGGCAGTCCTTACTGAATTTAGCCTTCAACTCTCCCAGCCCAGGCACTAGAAATATAGGTAAAGATGGCCTTGTAAGATTCTAGTCCAGTTTGAGTCACCCCCAGTCGTGTGAGCTCCCCTACCTAAAGCTCCAGCCAGCCTTTCTCAACTGAGGTTCCTCATCTGAGCTAGAGAAGACAGAAAGTGGTTTGAGTGGCTATTTTTTTCCCATTCTCCCAAGCACAGTATATAACTAGTATCATTCTCAATGTGCAGGAGAGAAATTAGTTCCTGAAATACAAATGGATACCTTAGAGCATCAGGGCTTAGTTCTACTATGGGACCGCAGTTTAGAAAAGCTGGTAGAGGGGCGCCTGGGTGGCTTAGTCGGTTAAGCGTCCGACTTTCGCTTGGGTCATGATCTCGTGGTTCGTGGGTTCGAGCCCTGCGTCGGGATCTGTGCTGACTGCCAGCTTGGAGCCTGGAGCTGGTTTCAGAGTCTGTGACTCCCTCTCTCTCTGACCCTCCCCCTGCTCATGCTGTCTCTCTCTCTCTCTCCTAGAAATAAATAAAACATTTTAAGAAAAAAAAGAAAGAAAGAAAAGCTGGTAGAAATCTAGAAGTTGAAACAAGACATTCCTGGTGTGTCCTGTCCAAATTCCTGACCCTCAGAATCCTTGAAAATAATAACATAGTTGTTATTTCACATCATTAAGTTTTGTTCTGGTTTGTTATGTGGCAATAGAAAACTGATAAGGAATAAAATCGAACATCTTGTCCTTCACCTCAAGGATGGAAGACGATGTAGCAGCATACCCCATGTCACTGGACTCCTAGAAATGTCACTGATGGGGCCGGTTGGGGAATCTTTGTGGGGTTTAATTTCCTGACACACAACTTGCTATGTCTGTTTACTAGGTTAAATTTGCATGATGCCATCAGTATAGCATTCCGCATATTAAGGCAATTAAGATCCCTGCAGACTACCTTGTCATTGCACAAGAGGCTTTACAGAGCCTTAAGCAAGACTATGAATGTGTACTGATGTCCTTCCCACTTAAATGAGACTTACTTTTGATCCTAGTTATTGATGATGGGTTGAAAAGAATATGTTCAGCAGATCAATAGAAACATATGGAGTGCCAGAGGCTATGTTGATCTGTTTTACTAAAGATACCATTTATAGCTCAGCAATTGAGATTGGGGCAACTACTTGGTTAAGTTTATGGTAGTCCACTTCCATCATGTCAGTCATTAGGCATCATGATCTGTTAGTTTATGTTTTCAAGGGCCGTACAGGTGCGTTATACATGGATCTGATGGAGAATATCATCCCTGTGTACTTTGTCTTTGATGGTGACATTAATTCTCTTTCAGGAGGCATTATTGGCTTGGGTTTGCTCTCTTGGCTGGTGGGGTTGGGGACAGATAGCTTCAGAGACTTCCACTGGGCCCTTCCTACCTAACAGCTCTTACTTTGTAGGTAAGGGAACCAGTGGGAGGATACTGCCAGCTATTTTGTTTATCTATCCAAATCATGCACTTGGGGGGGACTGGGGAAATAACTACAAGGGGTGTGTGTGTGTGTGTGTGTGTGTGTGTGTGTGTGTGTGTACTTATTGGATCTCCTTTGAGGTGTGCTTGTGACAGCTCACAATTTTCTTTTTGCTGTTATACAAGGCAGGCACTACCTTCATTGGCTGTTAATCTGTCTCATCACTGGGACACACTGGCCTTTAAGCCAGTGCCTCAGATGTCTGAGGGCCAAAGCATCTTTTAGCCTTTGTGCCTATATGGTAATCACACATACCTTCTACTATTACTTAAGAATTGCTACCTGACCTCTAACATTCCAGAATTCTATCATCCTTATTGATGCTAAGGAGCGTAGATACTGGCACCATTTCCTCCTATCAAGCCCAGTGTGCAGGAGTTACCAGGGCTTTTTTCTTATTGCTTTAGCCAAAGTAATGTACTTTGGGATTTTCTGGGGAATATAGACAGATGGAAACTTCTCTGATTTCACTAATAAATCCATTTTAACATTTCTATCCCCCCTTGACTCTTTGTCGATAGTCTGCCAAATTCATTCTAGCAACTCTATCATATTTACTATAATCCATTGTTATAGCCAAGCTTCAAAGAGTCATGCCAGCAGTGTGTTATGACTGAATCCTGATGTTTTTGCCAGGATGTAAAATCCTGAGTTAAGAAAGAATGCTCCCATGTCAGTGAATTCTTCCCATTCATCTTTATCTTCAGTCTCCATTATCCAGTCTTCCCAAGATTCACTTCCATGGGTCTTTTGCTGGTTTTTACCAATACCTATTTGCCAGGTCTCAGAGCATTTTTTGGTGTAGAATGAGCAGGATTGTATTTCCTGAATCAGGCTGTGCTTGGACCTGACTCCAGTTATTGGTAGTGAGAGGAGGGAAAGGTCAGACCTTGAGGAGGACAAACGTCATCTTATGAAACATCTGCTTCAGATATGGCCTTGGCAGCGTGCCCACATAAGGGGAACCTCTTTTGCTCTGGAAAGGGGATATCGTTTTTTGTTTGAGTCCAGAGTAAATGACAAGATCTATTTTTCCCCATCCTTTATTTGTTCCCTATTTCCTCTATTTCTGCCTTCTTTTAGGCTGAGTATTTTTTTATGATAATATTTGATCTTCTTCATTGTCATCTTAGTTAAAACTCTTTGTTTTCTTATATTGTATTTCACATATAGCTTAAGAACCTTATAATAGAATACATCCATTTCTCCTCTGTAAGGCTTCATGCTGCTTCTATATATATACATACATATATATATATATACACGTACATATATATATACATATAGATATATTCTATATATATATGTAATCAAATTTGATTACTTTTTGTTTTGTTTAAGCAGCCAATTGTCTTTTAGACAGCTTTAGCTAATTTTAAAAAGTCTTATATACTTACCCCTTCCAGAACTTCATCCCTTGGTGTAGATCTGGTATTTTTCTTTCTACCTAAAGGACTTCCCTTTACATTTCTTGTAGCATGGATCTACTGGTGACAAATTCTTTCTTCTGTATGTCTAAAAGTCTTTATTTTGCCTTCACTTCTAAAAGGTATTTTCACTGGGTATAGAACTCTAGGTTGACAGTTTTCCATCTTTAAAGATACTGTTCACTGTTACCTCACTGGCATGGATTCTGATGGGAAACTGCTGCCATTCTGTGTTGTTGTTCCTCTGTACATACTGTGTCATTTTCCTATGACCTCTTCTGAGATCTTCTCTTTATCATTGGTTTGAAAAATTCCTCTATGATGGTTTTCAGTTTAGGTTAGTTTGCTTTATGTTTCCAGATGCTTGGGCTTCAATTCTTTCTCCATTCTCCCCACCTACTCTCCTTGTAGCCCCCAGTGACATGAACGTTGAACTGCTTGAATTGTTCCAAAGATCAGGGAGTCTCTTTTAAACATTCTTCTTCTCTCTGTGTGTAATTAGACAGAGGTTCTGCTTCAATTTATTGAAGATTTTTTTCTCACAAGATCCAATCTGTTATTAAATTCATTTAGTGTAATTTTTGTCTCAGAATTTATAGCTTTCAGGGCTCAGTTTGTTAAGTGTCTGATTCTTGATTTCAGCTTAGATCATGATCTTGCAGTTTGTGGTTTGAGTCCCACATCAGGCCCCACACTGATGGTGCAGAGCCTGCCCGGGATTCTCTCTCCTTCTCTCTCTGCCCCTCTCCTGCTTTCTTTCTGTCTTAAAAAAAACATAGATAAACATTAGAAAAAAATTTTAATAAAAATAAAAATTAAAAAAAAGAAATTCTAGTTTTCATCAGTAGCAGTTCAACTTGGGTCTTTTAAATATCTTCCATGTTTGTACTTTACTAGTTGACTACCTGTAGTACAGTTTTAATAATTGTTTGATTGTCCTTGTCTGCTCATTCTAACATCTGTGTCAGTTCTGGGTTGGTTTTGATTGGTTATTATTTGTCCTAATTACTGGTCATATTTTCCTGCCTCCTTGCGTAAGTGGCATTTTTTTTTTACTGGATGCCATACTTTGTGAATTTTACTTTGCTGGGTACTGGCTATTTTTGTATTCCTATAAATATTCTTGAGCTTTGTTCTGGGATGCAGTTAAATTGCTGGTAAACAGTTTGCTCTTTTTGGGTGTTGTTTTTAAGATGTGTTAGGTGAACCAGAACTGTGTTTAGTCTAGGGTGAATTATTTTTCAATCCTGAGAAAAGAATCTTCTGGGTACTCTACGCAATGCCCCATGAATTATGAGACTTTTCAGTCTGCGTGGTGGAAACAGGCTGTATTCATGGTCCTGCTTCCTCTAATTTTTCTGGGTGGTAACTTCCTCATTGGGTAGCTTTCTCATGTGCTTTCTTTGATCAGTACTCTGCTGAATATTCAAGAGGGGCCTCTCAAGATAAGGGGCCCTTCTGTAGATAGGGGACCCTTTCTTGTTCTGTACAGCTCTCCCCTCTTCAGTAGTCTGTTCTGCAAACTATAGTTTCTTTGGTCTCCAGGAATCATCTCCATCTTCTCCAGGGAGTCCACTGGCTTCTGTGCCGGGATTCCTCAGCGCTGCACAAGGGCCGGAAAACCCTCTCAAGGCAGTAAGCTTTTGTAGGGCATTATTTTGTTTCCCATCTCTTGGGAATCACTGTTTTTTATTGCCTAATATCCAGTGTCTTAAAAACTATTGTTGCACAAATTGTGTTCATCAGTTTGGTTGTTCCAGATAGGAGAGTCTCTATTATTCCATCTTAGCTAGTAGTGGAGTACCTCTGTCTTTAAAATATCCAGCTGCATTGGATACTACATTCAACCTTTCATTTGTAGAGCATTTGCAAAAATCTTGACTGCAGAAACCAAGCTGACTTAATCTTTATAACCCTAGATGACTGACACAGGACTTTGCATATAGGAGGTGCTTGGTAAATGGTTGGTAAGTTGAATTGCAATAGGACAAACAGTGAAAATCTCCCAAAGGGGTATTGTTTGCCTTATGCAAGAAGAGATATCTAACTAAGAGTTCAATAATGGAAACTTTTAAAAGTAGTAATGATCTCTCTATTATGAGAAGTATTCAAGCAGAGTGAGGGTGTTCATTTGCTGGTCGTAAGCACTTTTGCATTGTCCAGAGAAAGGCTCAATCTGATGCCAGTTTTCCATTAATATTCCTCAACCTTATTAATTTTTTGCCAAATATGAGATATTGCGAAAATAATTATTAAGGACTCTCTCTCTAGATTAATTATAAAAATGATAATACCCTCTAAACTTTTTTTTTTAATGTTTTATCTATTTCTAGGAGAGAGAGAGAGAAACAGCATGAGCAGGGGAGGGTCAGAGAGAGAGGGAGACACAGACTCTGAAAAAGGCTCCAGGCTCTGAGCTGGCAGTCAGCACAGAGCCCGACGCGGGGCTCGAACCCACGAACCGCGAGATCATGACCTAAGCGAAAGGCGGACGCTTAACCGACTAAGCCACCCAGGCGCCCCCCCCCCTTTTTTTTTAAATGTTTTCCCTCTAAACTTTTCTAAAACTATGCTCTCTATTTTTGACAGAACATCAGCTAATAAGGAAGTTTAGATACTATTATCCACAAATAGGTGATTGAGAAATGGCAATACATGGGAGTTTTGGGGACTTTTTTTTAAGTCACACAGTCAACTCTAGAACCAAGCCGAGAACACAGGTGCCTAAATGCAGAAAAGTATTCTTTCCCTTCGGCTATGTTGCCTCAGAATACCAAAGGAGATTCAAAAAGTCTAGTTCTTATGTTTATAGTGTGGGTTTTAAAAAGTAGGCAGAAGCAAAGCTAATGGAACACCTGTGGGATTCAGATCACATTGCTTGTGTCTCTAACGTAGAAAGTAGTAAGGCTGAAATTGGAGTTGCTTTGCAGTGGAGGTTAAACACTAAGAAAATGGAGGGGGCCTCCCCAAGGCCCTGATGATGTGAAGAATCTAGACAAGCCATTGAATGAAGTTGGACAAGCAAGGGTTCAGGTGAGCTAGACAGTTTTCAAAGTAGATAAAACACATGCAGTAGCACAGCCTCATTTCAGATAATATAGTTTCTAGATAAAAGAGTTCTAGATAGTCAGGGACTTCCAAGCATAAACAAACCCAGGGGACACAGAGCAGGGGGGAGTAGTTGAGAAAATTAACGAAACAAGGAAGTTGGTATATAACCACATTCTCTTTGGCTTCTGATGGTTAAATTTCCAAAATTTGCTAAGGTACGGTGATGAACAGGTTAGAAAATGTTGGGCAATTAGTCTCTCTAGTCCACATCATTGAATGCCAAAATAGTATTAGCATTTATGAATGCTTTAGGAATGCAGGACAGAGTGAAGGCTATAAAGGATAAGATGAGAGCATCCTGTTTGCTATAGAAGAGCAGGGTCACAGGGAAGGGGGGCAAAGGGAAAAAGGGGTAGAAGGGCTTCATCAGGGTGTCAGAGTTAGCGTTGAGGCTGAGTTGCACAATGGAAATGTGAAGGAGAACTAAACAAGCCTGGACTATTGAGCAGGAATATCCAACCTGGTTAAGAACAGTGGCTCTATCCACCACCACCAGCTCTCTGGCTCTACCACTCTCCCTTTTTCTGTCTCCAAGACCCATAGCCCCTTTACCAGCCAGCTGGGAACACCATGGCCTTGAGACCTAAAAGAGTACACAAAGGCCCCTGGAAGAGGGGAGCAAAGGAGAAACAAGGATCAATGACTCCTGGAGAAGAAAATATAGAGATGGTTCATCCAAGAGGAAAAAGGAGTGGGTCTTTGGTCAGACTGGAAAGGGGAAGACAGTGGATGGGTTCAGAGGCTCCGTTTCTAACTTCTTTTACAACCTCTGTAACATGGTATTTATACTATAGGGTGAAGGCAATAGGAACATAAAATAATTTTTTTAAAAAATGTTTATCTATTTTTGAGAGAGAGAGGGCAAGCAAGCAAGCAGGGGAGAGGCGGAAAGAGAGGGAGACAGAATATAAAGCATAAGCTGTCTGTCACCGCAGAGCCCAACATGGGGCTTGAACTCAAAAACTGTGAGATAATGACCTAAGCTGAAATCATGCCTAACTGGTTGAACCACCCAGATGCTCTGGAACATGAAATAGTTTTTGTGAGAAAAATATTTCATTTTTTATTCTGTTTCTGTATTCTGAATTAGTCTAGAGAAAGCCACAGTTAGCATTGCTTTTTCCTTAACACTGCTCCAATATTACCTCAACTCTGCCACCCATTCCTTAATAATGAGTGAGTAGGCAACTGGTTAAGAGCCCTGGTAAGCAACTCTAGTTAGCTGGAATTCAGCCACAGTGCTTTGTTTCCACAGTATTTATTTCTGTTGATGGTAAGTGATCTGGTTTTCAATTTATAGTAGCTCACATTTCCTTTAAAATGAAATTTGAAAAAAAAAGTATTGTACTGAAATTCAAACTTCATGAGTTGAAAATAATTATCAAACAAAATTCATCACTCACCTAAATGTCAAGACAATGTCAGTTTGGTATGGTGGAACTAAACTGTGGTCTAGGAAGCAGGACTCTGCCATGAACTCCAAGTAGGATTTTGGATCAGAGTGATTTCATTTTCATGTTTATCAATAGAAGTCATAGCTGCTAGCCAGAACTTAGACATGAGATGTCCACAGTTTCAACATATTAAGTGACTAAAGTTCTAGCCAAAGGCAAAGAAATAAGATATTTTAGTGAGTCCATGCCAACTTACCACACGTATAAACTCAAAAATATTGCAAGGTCTTGTGAAGACCCCAAGAAGAATCTCAAGGAGTTCTTGGGTGCCAACCATTGGAGTAGATTATTTTAAAGGGATGTTCTGGTTCTAAAATGCTGTGCCAAGTATTTAATCCAAGGTCTAGCTGAAGCAATGATCTGATAAGGAAGAATAGTGACAGATTATTGCATTAAAATCTCATTTTCTTTATGTCTACACCTCACCTATCAAGTAGGTAGCCTGGAATGTATCTACTTGAAACAGAGGTCATATGCCAAGCATAACCATTTCCCTTGTCCCCTAAATTCCCTTCTCCTAAGAAAAATGTTTTCATCCAAAGTTTTACAACTTGCTTTTTGAAGGTCAAAGGAAGTGAAGACCTAACTAAGTGAGATGGGCAAGGGAACAAGGTGGTTGGCTTTGGTTGGCTGTTTGGCCTTAATAGGAGAGACTGCACCTCCCACTTCTGTGAAATTTCTCCCAAAAAGCCTGCCACCCAAAGAATTTCCTATGTATAGACTCCCCCTGAGAGCATCCCTTCTCTGTATTCCAAGGAAGAACAGAGGTTAGGATGGTAGCTTTAGAGAGTGACAGCCAGGGTTCAAATTTCAACTCCCATAGGGAATCTCCATTTTATTTAAATTTTCACATTTGTCTAGCATAATAACTCAGTGAAGTAGGTTCAACTTCAGGGCAGTGGCTGTTACTACAAAACCTTTGTGTGCATTAGAAAAACACATGCCCCTCTCCTTACAAGCCATTCTGTCTCTCATACGTACCTCTGGGCACATGAATCACAAAAAGCACCCTGGTATCAGGGCCAATGCAGTCTCCAGCTGTACTGGGAGAGGTTTGACAAGGAGAACAGGGAGAAGATTCAGCACCAGCTTCTCCTCCCCTGGGCACTTTTATAAAGGCTCAGCCTACCAAACCTTACACAGTGGCCTGACAGTTATCACCATTTTACAGCCATGCGAGATTAAATATTTGTCTTTTAAAAGGATCACCCTGCTGTTTTGTAGAAAATGGATTGGAGGAGGATGAGGTTGAATGCAAGGAGCTGTTTGAACCTGCTGCAGTTTTCCAGGTGAAAGATGATGGGCATTCAGGATAAGGGGTGGTGGTAGGATGGTGAGATGCGATAGATTCCCAGGATGTTTAGGGGACAGAGTAGATAGGTTTGGAGGCTGCTGTGAGGATTCAAGAGATGATGGTGATAATGACGATGATGACTATGATGATGGTGATGGTGATGATGATGATGTAAACAATACCCTTTACTGAGGGCTTGTTTGTACCAGGTATGAACTTATTTACTATTTAAGTTCTGTGAACCAGGAAAATTGATGACATTTCATTCCTGCGTGGTTGCTATGAGGATCAAAGGTACCCTAAAGTATCCATGCCATAGTAGGCCCTTTGGAAGTGGTAAATATTAGCCTAATTATTAGTGAGCAGCCAGCATTTGAAATTCCTCTCTTAGTTAAGAAGTCCTTAGTTTGTGGGCATGGTCAGTGGTAGATCAGGTAGGTGGTGGAGCATAAGAAGACAGTGGTTTCACTGCTCACTGACCATCATATTAGGTTCCTTGTGTAACTTTTAAAGGTTGGTCTGGGGTATAGGGTCTGTGTGTCAGTGTTTTAAAAGCTCTCAGATTGCCACGAGGTGAGAACCACTGAGTTATGAGTCTTTGGAATTAGACAAATCAGGTGAAATACTGGCTCTGCTCTTCAAGGTATGGTTTCAAAAAGGATGGTAATACATCCTCTTCCAGGTTATATGAGGATTAAATGAGCGGTGATACATATGCCATAGTACCTCTGGGGACCTCTCTGTTCATGCCTACCTTAGCATGGTGCCTGGCTCCTAATGTAGGTTTAGTAGATGTGACTGCCATGACTGTGGGGTCAGGAAAGAAAGGGACCCAAAGAGGCCATGGACCAGCCCCAGAGCTGAGAGCTTTGAATCTATCACCTTGTTTAATCCTAGCCCAAAGTGTGGCCATCTCTCACGGATGCAGAAACCCAGACCTATGGAGTAGATCATCTTCCCAAGGGCGCCAAGAGGAAGAGCTGAGATTGGAGTCCTATCTTATGCCTTTCTGTTCTACACCACAAATCAAATTCAGGCCATGCTTGTTATTCTGGAGAAGGACTTATTACAGAAGCTATCATACCAGGGAGAAGGACCCTTGTCTATCCTGGTTTGAACAGCTAGACTGAGCCACACAGTAAATGAAGTACAAGCAGGAACTCATAGCCAGCCAGGACAGGTCAGAGCTCTCAGACAACAGTGATGTGATGGGTGATGGGCAAGGAGGGGGGTGTGGGGAGTGGAGATGGGCAAGAGACCAAGAGCAGAGAATCACGTATCTAGTGATGGCCAGGGTAATGAGATGACATGTCAGCCAATACAACAGCTGGTAGACAATAAGTATTCAGTAATCATTAGTTGCCTTTTTCTTCTTTCAGAGCTGCCTTCTGCCCCTAAGATTAGAGCAGGAGTCCATCTTCCTTGGGACACATCTGTTGGCTTGTCTGCCCATGCTTCCCCTTTTTGGGATTTGCTCCTCCATCTATATGTTTATGAGGACAGCCGTGGTCATGTAAGGTTCCTTTGGTTTTGGGGAGATTTGGAAGAGGTAATTGTTAGAGACAAACAGCCATTCCTGGGAGATTTTGACTTTCTCTTTTTCATGCATTTTTGCTTCTATCAAAGTAGGTAATCTGCTACTGGCCAGATATACAACTGCATTTGGATACTGTACTGGGGTCCAAGGACATCCCAAACCACTGCCTGGGAATGCTAGTTTCTCATAATGAATTAGAAATCAATGCTAGCGGCTTCCCTGCTAAGTGAAAAAATTACATAATTCCTTCTGCACCACTGCATTAGGCAGATTTTTTTTTTTCTTTTTCTGAGCATACAGTAAATCCCAAGTGTTTTAAGCCATGGTACCTCTCTTTGAACACAATATGAAATCACAACCAAATTTAAATAAAAAATAAAGTTGATGTAGTGCTAAGAGATTCTCCTGCCAAAAACTCTCACACAATTAACACACTAGCAGAATGTGTTGCTAATTTCATGCCACTGGAGTCTTTTCTACTTCAGAATATAGAAACAAAATCAGGTCAGAGCTCCAATAATAACAGGATTTTGTTAAAATATACAGCCCTGCGGTGCAGGTATGTTGTAGGCATGGGCGAAAAGTAGAATCACAGTGATGCATGAAATAGCTTACCCCTGCAAATACAACTGCAAAAATTTGTCTCCAGCTTCTCTGCCGCAGGAGAGAGAGAGAAAGAGAGAGAGATTCAGAGAGTCCAGAACTGCCCAGTTCTACAGGGGCAAAGGTGTCATTATCAGTGTTTGTCCATCCACGCATTTCTGCAAGGGAGGCAAGCACCAGTTAAATTAAACGTGGGGACCCATAGCCCATAAACCCTAGAGCTCTGATTCCCCTAGTGTCTCTCAGACTCCCTCTCTCCAGCCTCACCTCCCACCTCTTCGCCTCCTTACAGAGGCCTGGTCTTTTCCATAACAAAAACAGCGATAATGAAAATATTTTGGCAGCATTCAGGGCCTTTCACATCGTGACCCTGACCTCCAAATCAATTTTCTTTATTCTTAACCTGACCTTGGCATCCATTCTTGCTGGTGTTCAATATTAGTTACAAAATCCTGAACTCTCCAAGACCTTCCCTCCTCCCCTAGATAGCCAAGGCAAGCCACACTGCTGAAACAGCCTCTTGACAAAGAAAAATACGAAGGAGATCAACAAGCACTATGAGTTCTATAGGAGTCTCATTTGCACCAAATGCCATTAGCCCCATTATTTACTCAGACAACAGTGGAGGCAGCGGCGGTCCCCCGCTTGTGTGGGGCGCTCTGGATGACACCATGCATCACCGGCTGCACAGAGCTTCGCTTAAATAGTGATATGTAAGGTAGAGCCAGTTACATTTAATCCATCACCCATGGGTTCGCCTAGTGCAGAGACTGGAAAAATTGTGCACATTTCTCCATTGCAGCCTGCATTAATCCTAGGAAGGGAGCGAACTGAAAAGAGAAAGTGCCAATTTCAGCACACATGTTAAAAAGAGAAGCGAAGAATAAAAGGAAAAGAAAGCATCTCCCTGACTCAGATGGGGGAGGGAGGTTTTTAAAGGAGAAGACTGCTTTTCAGAACTCTGCGCATTTACTATGAGAACAAGTACCGACAGAGACAAGAGTTCGGGGTCATCATACATTTAGGAGGAGAAGTTAGCTGGCAGGGGCTATTTTTCTGCAAATTAGTTTTCTCTCAAGGGTAACGGTGGGGGAGGAGCACAGGAAAATGAATTGGAGCCATTGAATAATCGTGTATTGTTTGGCTGGTTGCGGGACCTCTGAACTGATGCTCTGAGAAGCCTTTCCAGGCCTTCCTTTTCTATGGGCCATGATGGGAAGCCTCTCACAGCTGTTGATGAGTGTCCTATAGGGGCAGCAATGAGGACAGCAGTGTGGCCCCACAAACAATGGTCCACAGAGCGTTGGCTCCACTTGGCAAGAAAGGCACGGTCTGCTGGTCATTACTGCCAAACACAGGGCTGGACAGGTGGCCGAGCAGGACAGGGAGAAAGGGCAGGGTCCAAAGTTTGTGTTGGGCACAAAGAAGTGAGGCAAGGGGCAAGGTAGAAAAACAACAATACAATAGGAAGCAATAGACCAGCTCTCCTTGGGGGGAGGAATGTTTATAAAATGAAAATGGATGAGTTCATCAGGAAGTGTTTGTCTCTTCGCTTTCGGGTCCAGGGTCTCACTGGAAGGCTCAGCATTGTGTTTGTCCTGCACGTGTTTTCCCACTCTCACTTTGGCCCTTAGAAACACTGCCTCCTCTAAGCCAGCGCTTCTCAGTTTCCCCTGAAGTGCCCGCAGTGGCAGAGGAGCTCAACGTCCACATGCAAGGACTATGGAGGGAGAGCCTGAAAGCGCCCTCCACAAAGAAGAGTCTTGTATTTGTGTACCTCCAAAACGTGATATATTGTGCGGTAGCCTAAAATATCGAACGTTCAAAATGACAACTTGAATTCCTTTCTTTCCTCAATTCTAACGTATCCTTCTAACGTGCAGCTCAATCTATACCCGAGGGAAACAAAAGGAAGGACAACACCGATGGAACTCATACTTTGTCAACAAGCGTCCATCCAGATTTCTGAGGCTTAAAGCGTAAATTAGAAAAATCTATGTCATAAAATCAGGGAAATAGTGTAATTATAATCAAGCAAAATGGGAACGTCAGGAAGTAACAACTAGTTTGGCCTGTGGCTCCAGACATCCTGGGGCACACACCAGTTTGCAGAGCATTACAGTGGAGACGGCTATTGTAAAGTGACGAAAAACAGACTTACCTGGTTGTAACCACCTTGTAATAAAATGCTGTGTTCTTTCATTCTGGTGTTGTCAGAGCGCAGGGCAGCACCAGGCACACAGCAGGTGCTTAATAAATATTTGTTGAATTGAAAGTTGTTGATAGCACTCTGCATTCATGCTCCCCTCCAGGTAGCCTGTGACAGGTGGTGAGTGTGGGACGGGACTTCTATTTCCAAGCGGTGTGACAGGCTGCCCTTCCAGGGAGGGCAAAGCAGGCTGGAAGAGCATGGAGGTGGTGTTGTCGGACTTCTGTCAGAGTGTAGACACTGGGTTCATGCCCTATCTCTGCCTCTGCACAATCTTGAGATCTCCCTTCCCTGGAAAAAGGAAGCATAGAGAGCCACCCTCTCGAAGGTCTGGTTTAACAATTCTACAATTCTGCATTTGGATTTATGTTAAGAGACTTCTTTCTCACCAGTCCACGAGGACGATACTACTCAAGGAGTGAAGCAAGGTGGAAGGTGGGGAAGAGAAACCTGCTCTTTTTGTCTCCACTGTACCTCCCTTGCTAGAAGGGCAGAAAGGGCCCTGTAGGCTCCCTGCCTAAGAGGCTGCTCACTTCAGTGCCCTTGGCCTTGTTCTGGGAAGAAAACACTCAGAACTGAAGACATACTGTAAAGTAGGGTGAAAAACACTGCCATTATCTTATGAATTTGCCGTAGATGAGGTAATTCACAAAGCAGGTCGCTGTAATTCACAGTCTACCCCCCCTCTTCCTCCCTCCTCCTGTCCAGGTGTCATTTTGTAGCACAGAGCTCACTTAGCAGGGGTAACCAAACTGTGGTCAAACTGAGCAGGACCATCTTAAGTCAGCGTCATATATTAGTGGCTCAAAGTTTTATTGTTGTTGAAACTGATTACTCATTAAAATGACCCAGATTTTAGGGTTAAATCAGCAGGAACAGGAAATGAAAATGATTCCAAGTTTAAATCACCAGGCAGAAGTACACCCTTTTGTTTTGTTCAGTAAAAAGCAAAGTTGGTGATTCTTAAGGTGAAAATACAGTGTTTTCCACTTGAAGAAAACCCAAACTTATACAACTAGATAAATTAGAGAGTAATGTTTTTAATTATAAAAGGATTTTGCTTTCTACAGTGATTCATCCTATGGTCCCTAGCTTCCTAGAAGAATTTAAAGTACTATGTAATCTCCTGCACAAAACTTCATATGCCACTTTTAAAAACAGATGTATGACATTTGACTTTATTTCAATATAAATAAAATACAGAGCATCAGATTCTTGACTTAAAATGTCTTTCCTGAAGTATGGAAGCCCTGGAATTTCATCATATTTACTCACTCATGTATTCATTGAAAAACATATTGTTCAAGCCCTAATGCGTGGCAGGCATAGTGTCAATCCTGAGGCTGTATCCTAATCTCCTCGCACTTTTTTCTTCCCTGTGGCTTCCATTCTCACTGTGTCCCAGGTGCTGGGTGCAACTGTGGGTCTGATCCTCTGGAAAAGGGAGTAATCATATTAGGATGACAAGTAATGCCCTTCAAGAAGAGAATTGAAGTCAAAAAGTTAGAGTAAACAGTCTAAAGAAACTTTAAGCCTGAGGTTGAGGAACTTGTATTTATGGAGATTGGCCAAAAGTGATGGCTCCCGATGCATGGTCCTGGGATCTGCAGCACGGGCATCATCTGTGACTTGCTGGGAATGCTCACTCCTGGCTCTGCCCCTGACCTACTGAGTCATCTCTGGCAATGGGATTCAAGAAATTGTTTTAATAATACTCCGGGTGCTTTTTATGCATGTGAAAGCATGAGAACCACTACCCTGAAGTTAATCAGGTCTCGTCTGGGCAAAAGCCCCTTAAGAGTCTTCTTTCAAATCCTATCACCCATTGCATTCTTCCACATGCCCATGATATCTCTAGCTTAATGTTCAGAATCATACCAGTATCTCATAAACCAAGTCACTTCTGCAAAGTTCCAAGTCAGGGAGAAAAATAGCAAATTCTCTGTGATAATCAAAAGGGAAAATATTTGGACAGGTAATTTTAGGAACCAGCTATGGATCGCTATGTACAATAATGGAGTTGAGCAATTAGGTTTGGAAAGCCAAGCACAGAAAATAATTAACCCACAAAGTAATCATCTTGTAAGTCCCAAAGCTAATGATTAAAATAAACCTGAAACAAATGATTGTTTAACTTTTAAGCTGTGCTTGTTTTAGCCACAGTGTACTTCAGGTGTGAGCTCCCGGGAATTCTTCCTGCCTGCCGAGATTGGCTTTGGGACAAGGGCATGTGTCCATTCTCCTGCCTCTCCTCCCCTGGGGAAGGTTGCTTGAGTATCACAAAATACCACTCCAGCGTGGGTCGAGGAGGCTGTCTGGGCTGTTCAGCCCTGCTCGGCACAGAGTGCCTCCAGTCCCAGAATTTAGTCTGCAGCTGTGGAGGGCTTCAGCCATATTGAATCGTATATAACCTTCGACGCTGAGATGCAAGCTTCGTCTTTATGCAGCTTGCTTTGCACCACTTTCATTGGTGGTTTATTATTACAAAGCATGGCGCTCCCCTCCCCCCACTCTCTTCTCCACCCAAAGAAGTGAATTAATAACTAGAAAACAAGACAGAAATGAGATCTAGAAGGGCCTGAGCTTCTGAATGTCACTGTGAGCAAACAGCAGTGGAGAGAAAAGGTTCCTTTCCATCTTTATGTGCAGTGCTGTCTGTGCATTGACTTGTTTCCTGACACATGAGCCATGGCTTGAAAGGAATTCAGGCCCCAGCAAATTTTGCATTGCGCTTCAATGTGGCCTCTGGGATTGAATAAGGGCAAATCTATTATACTGTTGCCATGGAGACCCTGGCACAACTGCTGATAAAGAGTGTCTGATGTTTGGTAGGCCTCGTAGCATGGTACATACCATTTAAAGGACGGTGTGTGTGTGTGTGTGTGTGTGTGTGTGTGTGTGTGCAGTGACTGGGGGAGGTGGGGTGGAGAGCAGGGTGCAGTGGAGAAGGAAGGAGCAGAGGCTGGTTTGGCATATCATGAAGGAATGTTCTGTATTTTTACAAAGAATTTGTAAATACTTTCTTGCCTCTAAAAAATTAATTCTTCCTTCTAAGAATCTACATGTTAAACAGATGGGGGCAGCAGAAGATCCACAGACTCTCCCCTTGGTCTAGCAAAATTAGTCTTTAATTCATCTGAAAGAGAATTGAGCTAATACAATAAAAGTGAAAATGCGCTCTTTTGCGTCCTTTGATGAATGCTGCCTCCATTCAGCTGTCTGTCTGAGGATCAATAGTAGGTCTGTGAGGATCGCCAGCGCTTGCTAAGCGGGCTAGCAAGATGATGGATTTTAATCATTAAAATGATTTTTAAGCATGAAACAAAGAAGGCTGACGGCCCTCTCACGTGCATAATCTCAGTTTTGCTGTTATTGATTTTGGTAGTCCTAAATTCCCTTCCTGTCTTGAAGGCAGATCTCACCCTCCCCAAATTCCATCCTACACAGCCATTTCTGGCTTCAAATGATCAGCAATGGGCAACTGAATTTTTTTTTTTATTGGTGCCCTTTCCCCATGAGCCCCAGACCCAGAGAGGGATGGCACATCCAGGCCCAGCCCAGCCTCCTGGTTGGTGAGGTTGGAGGCATGCATCTCAGGCAGAATCACCTACAGTAAGCAAGCTCTATGGTGCACGGCTCTAACAATGGGAGGCCGGGCAATCTGCGACAGTTGATAGGATTATTATTATTACAGAGCGCAAAAAGCTTCTGCTTTCTTTTCTGCTGCTTTGCAGACCTCATAAGGCCTCTCTGTGATTTCTGCATAGTTAATTTGTCAGTTTATAAATTACCACATTATGTTAACGCTGAATGCTTCAAAACACAAATATATGCGCAGAGGGCTTGAATATTTGAAGTGTTTTAGTACTATGGGGAAATAATTTTGTTGTCAAGCTGTGGCAGATATAGAACTGCTAGGGGATACATGGCCATTTCATCAGGACTGTGTCGATGATGGCCTGTGAACATCCAAGGGGGAAAATCATCTTTTATCACTATTGTGTACCGTGCTGGTCCAGATGGAGGATAAAACATGCATGAGTTGCCCGCAGCTCTGAAAATAATTATACTCATTTGCCAGAAATGTAGAAAGTGCATCCAACCAAGTTACCACCCATCATAGTGACACTCCGTTTGCATACTGATGAAGTTTANAGTCTGAGCGTCCTGAGTGAAGTGACGCTATTGCCCATATGAGGAAGCTGCTAGGTGGTGGGCAGGGGGCCTGGGGGGTGGGACACTGGGAAGCTGTTGTGAAGAGGGGGGGGGGGGGGGGGGGAGCTGGGCACCACCAGTGCCGTAGGATTAATAGCGCCATCATTTTATATTATGCAGCATTTCACTTATGCTGCATATCAAAAGACTACTGCCTCTGAGGTTCACCTCACTGTTTATAAGATTACAGTTTGCTTTAAGACTCCAAACATTAGCATGGATTCTTTTCAGCTTCCACAAACGAATGCAAAAATATCTGTTCGATAAAGCGCCTAGAATGTAATTACGGGTAAATATGTTTGGATGCCATTATGAGTGCCTGCATGTGTGTATATGTGTTTGTGAGTGTGGGTGGTATATACATACCCACAAGCACACGTGTGACTTTGGAAGACTGCAATGGAATAGAAGATAATATGCGCATGCTAAGTCCTGGTACTACTGCAGAGTAATTGATGAATGGGTTTTTAAAATGTAGAAAGAGAATGAATACAAGTAGGACCCAAGAGAATAATTCTTTATATTGCAATCAGCTCAGTTTATATGTACTTGCTTTAATCGTAGAAATCAGCAATAAAAAAACATAGACTTGGTTATTTAATCCTTACTGAGTAAAAGAGAATGTCTTATAATGACCCTCTAAAATATTACAAAATATTAAATTATTTTGGTATGCCTCTCATTTTTAGACAACCATAAAATATTCAGTGCAGCCAACACCAGAAGATTAACAGATTTCTTTACACTTTTGAATCCTGGAAATGTACATGTATGAACCAGGAAGGGACACTTTTCTCATGGAACTCTGAATTCTCATAGGTGTTCTACAGTTTGAAAATAGCCCAATCATGATGTTGTCACAAGGCTTATTTTTAAGTAATGATTTTAATTAAACCCTCTAAAAAGGAAACAATTCTGTACCTCTCTTATATGGTCTCTACTCTGATGATTACACGAGTGCAGCTTCCCATTTTACTCTGGTGTCATGGGGGCAAGGACAACAATTTCCATCTCATCACGGGAGAGAGAGACTATACTTCCCCCTACCCAAGACTTAAGTGATATCAGAGGAAGGATTTTACACTATAAAACTACAATAAAATAACTGAGGAGAAAGCATGGTTTCTACTGAAGCGGTTCAAAGACAAAAAGCATAATGCAGAATACTACAGAATATTTTTATATGGCAACAAATATAAATTTTTTTTTCCCCAGCTAACTGAGGCAGACTGGATCAAAAAAATTTTTTTACAGGTTTTCCAGTTCTCTTTCCTTCAGAATGGTCTTTGAAACATGGGTGGAACAGGGCATTCGCATAGCTCAACAATGAGTGGTTGAGCGAGAATAGGGCATGTGAGCCTGGACCCGGAAGGACATGAGTAGGTAGGCGGCAGGATGTACTCTTGGTAAATTGAGTACAGAAAGAAGCAGATTTACAGAATGCTGCTCCTCTCTTTCCTCTTCTAGACTAGCATAGTGGCCATGATGAGAATGCCACTGGGATAACATCACTGAGAATACCAGTTGAGTCCCACACTTCTGAGAAAAACTGGTGATGCATTCATTTAAAATTTGCTGAGACATTAGTTCAGTCGTCTGGTTTCCAGAACTGTTCTTCCTGATCAGTTTTTACATGCCTGAAGTTCTTCTCATGGTCTCGGGGCTCAAGACAAAACCAGTGAAGAAAGAGACAGACAGACACATGCACAAACATGACACTTGGTTGAGAAGGTACACGTGATAGGAATGGGCATTTAGAGAATGCTTTGCCACATGGCAAATGTGAATCTATGAGTGAATAAGTGTGTGTGTGTGTGTGTGTGTGTGTGCACGCGCGCATACACACACCTTATTTTAAAAGACGTCTGTGTCTTTACTTCTTATAAAATTCAAACTATCAATAAATGAGAGTGATTTGAACACAAGTATGTCTGACTTCTAAGGCCACAGTAGTTGTATCACATTAATGTCTACCAGGCACTCAAGTGTCTATCAGAAATACATAAAGAGAGCTAAGGACCATGATATGGAGCAGGTAAGGCCTCTCTGTTAATGAAAGAATGAAGTGAAAAAGGAAAAAATATCAATAAATGATCTTGATAATAACAGCAATTGAATATTTGAATGCTAATAGCTCTCTCAGTGAAGAAGTAATCAGTGTCTTTTGGTGACAACACACTTTGGGGGATAAATAAATCTGGAAACAAATTTCCCTACACACTACAGGTCAAGATGTGAAGCTCCAAACTGTCTTGTTGAATGCAAACAGTGCCTTCTGTTTCTTTACCCTATTGACAGTCTTCACTGTGTCACAGAAGGTATTAAAAATGAAAAGGGGGCTCTTCCTCTGCTTCTTTCCCTATTATTTCTAAATAAATCAGTGCTTTTTAAAAGTGTTTATTTATTGCAGATCAAAACCACACTGAGACACCACCCCACGCTGATCAGAGTGGCTAAAATGAACAAATCAGGAGACTATAGATGCTGGCGAGGACATGGAGAAACGGGCACTCTCCTACACTGTTGGTGGGAATGTAAATGGGTGCAGCCCCTCTGGAAAACAGTGTGGAGGTTCCTCAAAAAATTAACAATAGAACTCCCCTATGAGCCAGCAATAGTACTGCTAGGAATTTACCTAAGGGATACAGGAGTGCTGATGCATAGGGGCACATGGACCCCAATGTTCATAGCAGCACTCTCCACAATAGCCAAATCATGGAAAGAGCCTAGGTGTCCATCAGCTGACAAATGGATCAAGAAGATGTGATTTATCTACACAATGGAATACTCCATGGCAATGAGAAAGAATGAAATCTGGCCACGTGTAGCAATGTGGATGGAACTTGAGGGTGTTATGCTGAGTGAAATGAGTCAAGCAGAGAAGGACAGATACTATATATTTTCACTTATAGGTGGATTAGGAGAAACTTAGAGGACCATGGGGGAGGAGAAGGGGAAAAATCATTGGGGAGAGGGAGGGAGGCAAACCATGAGAGACTCTTGAATGCTGAGAACAAACTGAGGGCTGATGGGGTGGGGGAGAGGGGAAGGGGGGTGATGGGCATGGAGGAGGGCACATGGTGGAGGGATGAGCTTTGAGTGTTATATGGAAACCAGCTTGACAATAAACTATGAAAGAAAAAAAATGTTTATTTATTCATTTTGAAAAAGAGAGAAAGAGAAAGAAAGAGGGCAAGCACAAGGTGGGGAGAGGCAGAGAGAAAGGGAAAGAGAATCTCAGGCTGGTTCTGCACTGTCAGCACAGAGCCTGATGAGAGGCTCAGTCTCAGGAACTCTGAGATCATGACCTGAGCCAAAATCAAGAGTTGGATGCTTACCCAACTGAGCCACCCAGGGGCCCCCTGACAAATTCAGTCCTAAACTCATTAGGTGATATAGAGCAAAGTTAGCATCTACTCCAAAAAGAAGGAGGGAAGCCACAGTAACCCAGAGTGGGTGGCAGAGCCTGAGTGGACTAAGGCTGGTAGAGAGTAGAAGACTAGCCTGACATAGGTTATCAGAGCCTGAGCAAGGTAAGGTGTGCCCATGCAGGGAGTTGGCCCAATGTTAGGGCTGCAGGCTGTCTGTACAGGGAGCAGACTAGGTGTGGGGTGATGGAGTCTACACGAGGAGAGGAAAGTAATGGGAAGAAATACTGGTTGTTACATACAGAAGTATTGATCAGATGTAAGTAAATATATTAAGAATAATGAGAGCCAAATTATTCATTGTTAGAGAAGAGAGTTATAAATATGGAAAGGGAGAAAACTAGAACAAACTTTGTGGTCTTGGTTTGGAACTGAAATGACCAGTGTGACGCATGGTTTTCAGTGTGTGTGTGTGTGTGTGTGTGTGTGTGTCTGTGTCTGTGTGCGCGCGCGCGCAACATATGGTCCTTAGCTCTGTCTGCTGTGAGGACCTGGCAACAGCAATAATCCAACAGCAATGAGCACGTTTAGTGCCTAGATCATGATTTCTAATACCATTCTACACTAAAAGGAATCAGGATTCCTTGGAGAAATGGCTAATTCCAGAGTTAGGGCCGAGAAAATGCAAAATGAGCCTGGAGTGTCTTCTTTTGCAGGGAAGACAACTGAGGCACAAAGAGGTTCGGGAACTTGCCCAAGTCACACATCTAATAAAATTGCTATTGAATTATATGTGGATGGGACAACCCAAAAGAAAAGGAAAACATTAACATCTAGAATGGTTCTGCACCCAACTGTCTTTATGTTCTATCTCCTCTTAAAGAAAACACAAAGTGGAAATCAGAGATGATAGATTTTGACTTAAGTTTATGTAAGAAAAACACTGTGTAACTCTAACTGGGGGATCAATCTGCAAAGAAAAACTATCAAATAAAATGTTTTAAGTATTTACATAACACTTTTTAGGGCTTTTCCAGCTTGAGAGACTTTAATAACCAACCAAACAACTCCTAGCCCTAATCACCTGGAATAAAGCAGACTTCCATTGCTACTTGCTTATGTCTGTTGCTACATACAACAACGTCAGTGAGCACACAAGGCAATTTTGGCAGGCCATCGATGATGTGGATGGGAGCCTGAGTTTTCTGACTTCTGCCACCCCATAGTTATGAAACCTTGTCAGATTCCTTAACCACTTTGTGTTTGGGTTTCTCTATTAAGTAAGAGGCTTGGACCAAAGAGAGATCCCAGTGACTTGTCACATGTGTCTGTTTTTCTCACACTGAGGGGGCTGGATAAGCCTTGGGAAATTTATCCAATGGTTACTTTTAGGCTAATATGCCCTGTCACATTGATAGGCTGTGTCCCAGCCAAGATGGCTGATTAGCTAATCAGAACCCTTCAGCTCTTGAGCAGACCTCAGGCCTGGATGGCTGTCAAATGGCCATATGTAAATGATGAATGAAATGACATGCTGAAGATTACAACTCTGAACCACCAGCCTAGGTTGTTAAGATAAGTCAGTGTGGGTCACCTTTCCCACTCCCACCCTTCTTAGATTAAAGTCCTGTTCCTTCCTTTCTCTCTTTCTCTCTTTCTCCCCAGTTTGAAAAATGTTTTAATGATTTCATCTCACTCAGATGGTTGGAAACACTGTGAACACTATTGTATCTCATAGTATTGATCAATAGAGGTGTTTTGTTCTGTTTTGTTTTGTTTAGAATTAACTTTTTAAAAATTTGAAACAATTACAGACTTACAGGAAAGTTGCAAGTGGAGCATATAGAACTTTTTCCTTGAAACATTTGAAATACACAGTATAGTGTTTGGATGATCATGCTGGCAATTATATTTTCTAAATCACAAGATTGCTGTAAGGATTAAGTGAGTTGACATATATAGGCAAAAGAATGCTTCACTCCTTAATCCAATATGGAAAGGTAGAAAACTAGAAAGAACCAGTGGGGTTGGTTTGGAATTGGAAATATCAGTGTGGCTTGTGGTTTTCAATAAATTACATATAGAAATATAGATGTAGCATATGTTCCTTAGCTCTGTCCACTACAGGAAACAAAAGTGCCAGGATCTCGGTTTCTAATACCATGCCCCACTAAAAGGACTTTAGGACTCCTTGGAGAAAGGTCCAATTCCAGCGTTGGTTCAAGGAAAGTACAAGAAGAGTTCAAAACATCATGTGCTTCAAAAACAAGGAAGTGCTCAAAGACTGATGGGGATATATCAAGCCAGCTTGAGGGAGATGTCATTGGCAGGATTGATGACATTGAAGGAATTATATCAATAGATTATAAGCCATGAATAAAACTCTGCATCCTTATGGAGATCAAGAAAGAATGAATGGATTGAAAGTTGGATGAGGGCCAGGGTATTTACCTAGTTTCAAAGTACCTCTTTATAAAATAACTTATGAACTACAAAGGACAAAAAGAGTAGCTTTACAGTGTAAGTCTTTCAGATCCCACCTTAATCAAGTGATTCAAGTAAATGTCATCAGTAGTGGGACAAATAAATACAGAAATGAAGACGTTAATTCATTCTAAAACCACAACTAAGAAAATATTTGGCCTTTTCAAGAATTAGAGAAGGACTACCAAAGTGTAACTAAGAGCCTAATAATGAACTTGATTTCAACCTCATTTTGAAGCATTAGGGAGATTTCACTCTTAGGATGACAGGAACAATGAGACTTGAGGCTCAGCCATGGCCACCAAGTCTGGTTCAGAACATTTTATGTTCCCATTGAATTTTCCTGTTCTTTGGATGTGGAAGAACTGAGCTCACCGCAATCAAATAACCCCACCAAGACTTTCCTTTTTTTTAAAAAAAAAAAAAAAACATTTTTTTAATGTTTTTCATTTATTTCTAGGAGAGAGAGAGAGACAGTGTGAACAGGGGAGGGTCAGAGAGAGAGGGAGTGACAGACTCTGAAACAGGCTCCAGGCTCTGAGCTGGCAGTCAGCACAGAGCCCGACGCGGGGCTCGAACCCACGAACCGCAAGATCATGACCTAAGCGAAAGTCGGACGCTCAACCGACTAAGCCACCCAGGCGCCCCCCACCAAGACTTTCCTAATAGGAAGTTAGGAAATGAGTCTTCTTAGCCTGAATAATGTGTTTTGCCTTAAAGTCTATTTTGTCTGCAATCTCCACAGGCAGAGTCTGCATCTATAGCTCATTACCATTATTCTCATGATAATTTTACATCTCATCAATTACTTGGGAGCAAGGTCAAATTTAGCAGCCAAATCTCCTCTGTGGTGAGACCATCAAGAATATATCTATCTGTTGGGGCGCCTGGGTGGCTCAGTCTGTTAAGCTCCGACTTCGGCTCAGGTGAAGATCTCACAGTTCGTGGGTTCGAGCCCTGTGTCGGGCACTGTGCTGACAGCCAGTTCAGAGCCTGGACCCTGTTTCAGATTCTGTATCTCCCTCTCTCTCTCTGACCCTCCCCTGCTCACGCTGTCTCTATCTCTCTGTCAGAAATAAATAAAACATTAAAAATAAAAATAAAAAAAAAGAATATCTCTATCGGGGTGCCTGGGTGGCTCAGTCAGTTAAGCGTCCGACTTCGGCTCAGGTCATGATCTTGTTGTGCCCGATTCGCGAGTCCCCAGAGACCACCAAGGAGCCGACACCGATGCAAGTACAAAAGGGTCTTTATTACAAGCTCATGCAGGGGCTCACTGCCTACCGGTGTAGTGGCAGCAAGGTGAAGCCCCGGACAATAACGAGTAGGGTTTTTATGGGGTAAGGAACAGGGGTGTTACAGTACATGTAGCATCATCACATAAGCACCAATTACAATTGTCCAGCACCCATGGTAACAGCTTTGACCATTCAGTATCTGTGAGGTGTTCATTACTTTTGGTGGGACCCAATCATGACTTTTGAGAATCCTTTGAAAATGACCAATTATGAGGTGAGTTCAAAGGGCCCACGTGGGGTTCAGGCAAGCAGTGAGTGATTGGCTAGTTTGTATAAAGTAACTGTCTACAGTTCCCAGCCTTGACTCAGACCACAGGAATGTTTTTTGATTAGCTGATCTAAGGGCGGTCCAGGATGGCTTTATCCTTGAACAATCTGAGGCTTTTCCTGGAACTGGGGCTATGTGCAGCCCGAGGTTGCTCTTAATGGAGGCCTTAATCTCACAATGACATTACTTAGGCTCTTCAATCACATGACTCGTGGGTTCGAACCCTGCGCGGGTCTCTGTGCTGACAGGTAGCTCAGAGCTTGGAGCCTGCTTCTGATTCTGTGTCTCCCTCTCTCTTTGACCCTCCCCTGCTCATGCTGCCTCTCTCTCTCTCTCTCTCTCTCTGAAATAAAACATTAAAAAAAAGGAATATATCTATCAATTCCCTTCACATGATCTACATGTCCTGGAAAAGCTTCTATGGCTCACATTCTCTCTCCCCTCCCTCGTCCCTCCTTCTCCTCTCTTTTCAACTCCTGTTTCTGTCACATTATTACCAGTTACAAAATCCTGCTAGATTTAAGCCCTGATTCATTTATTCCTTTTCACTTTCATTTCAGAAAGGACAAGCAAGGATGGTTGAGAAAATCATGGAGACATAAAAATGGGGAAGAACCTGCATGTAAGAGAGAATTTACTGTCTGACTTTATAAATAGATATTGGAAATGAGAGGTATGTGGTTCTCTTAGAATTTTAGTCCATGGGGAGGAAAGTTTTGATTGAGCCTATGATTATATAAGCCATATCACTGAGATTTATATTAGTTAAAGAAAAGAAAAAATTCTCAGCCAAGCAAACAAAACAAAAAGACAAAAGTGAATGTGTGTGTTTCAGTATCATAGCAAACTCACCTGGAAAATCTACCTGGATGCATGGCTTTTTGACAAGTGGCTCAGGCTTTAGATTTTTTTAATGAAAGTTCAGCTCAATCCTACAATTCATTTACTCAATTTGCATACTAGAATTAGTAAAACAAAAGTTCAACTTCACAAACGCAGCTATACTTGGCAAACAAATATAAAGACATTAAAAAGGCCTGTTTAATCACATTTCAGAGCATTTATCAGCACCACACTCTAACCAACTGAGCTAAATGGCTTCAGAGCATTTGTAACTTGCTTCTGAATAGTTAGGGTTAAAATGATCCAAAAACCACTGTCTTAAATTTGATTTTTTTCTTCCTGAGGTATTAAGCCTTGTGAAAATGCAAAACTCCTAAGGGATGTAGCGTTTTGGTAGACTGCCACCAACCCCTGAATTTCTTTATATATTTGGAATCTATACTGTTAAGTCATGTATATGGATTCAGAACTATCTACATTCCTGGTAATTTTTTAAATAATGACCCTCTTTATCCATAAAAATGTGTTTTTCCTTAAAGAATAATTTGTTTGATATAATATAACCACAATGGGCTTTTTTAAATAAGAATTTGTTTCATTAATCTTTTCCCATCCCTTACCTTTTTGTCATTCTGTGCCATTATGTTTAGGTCTTTTATATGACTGAATTTTAGTTTCAATCTGAGAATCTCTGCCTTTTAGAGGTTGAATTCAATCCATTTATATTTATTGTGATTATAGACATTTGGTCTTATTTCCACCATATTATTTTCTGCTTTCAACCAGTCATGCTTTTACTTTGCTTGTTTACCATTCTATACTTTTTTTTTAAATGAAGTGTTTACTTTATATTTATTCATATTATATAAACGTTGGAGCTTCACATTCTATACACCATGTTTCTTAATTACTCTTTTCTATTTTATGTCCCTTTATCTTACTATCACTCACAATGACCCACTTTTGGAATTTGTTTTTCTTATGTTTGCAGTTTTAGGTTCTGTAGTAGATGTCCTGATTCCCAGAGGGTGACTGCTTCCAGCAGATTACAGTAGTAATCCTATTTTACTTTAAACTAGGCTGCCACTGGATCACTTAGAGTTCCTCATGCCAAGAGACCAGTAGACAAATAAAGGACACAGCAACCTTGTAAGAGCAATTCACATTGATCAGGGGTAAATACAACTGTAATTGTATAATGAAAAAGATAAAGAATATGTTTCATATTTATTGAGCATTTGGGGCATCCCTTGATACTGTGCTGCAGATTGGGGTGCTTACTGGATAAGTGCAGTAGACACAACCTCAAAAGGCCATGGTGATTAGAAATTTAGGCCTTCATAGCTTCCACCAGTTGAGTTACTAAGACCATAAGAGGTACTAGCCAGACATGAAGAAACTTTAGACTGGGTAGTAAAGAAAAGAGATAACAAAAACTGGTTGTGCTTTTAAAACTCATTGCAG
This sequence comes from Crocuta crocuta, assembly GCF_008692635.1. Lineage (NCBI taxonomy): Eukaryota > Metazoa > Chordata > Mammalia > Carnivora > Hyaenidae > Crocuta > Crocuta crocuta. Next base: position 405,101 of record NW_027551575.1, on the reverse strand, counting down.
CAGCAAGGACTGGCACTAATTTCCCTTGTATGATTCTTTAGAAATTGAAACCAACCAGGATCCTGAAGATGTTCTTCCCAGATGGGACACACTAACCACAAAATGCAAATGTAAATGGATCTTAGCAGCTCAAGTAGAGTAGAGTGGGTGCTGTTGTGTGCTGCTCAGAATCCCTACCTCCCATCTCATTTCAGGAATGAGACATTCATGTCTTTGGTGCTTGGTGCATTGGCTGCTGCTGGCTCACTTCTGGGTCTCTCTGGGAATCATCTTTGGCCAAAGGGAGTCATCTTTCCCAAGATTATGACCTCTTCTCAGGGGCAACTTGTGTCCAGTGATAAAGGCCCAGTTTTGTTGTCTCAATTTGGGATATTCGTGAAGATCATCCCAACTCCAAAAATCCTTGTGAGATCAGCTGGCTGCTCTGTTGCAACTGTATCACTGTATCTCCTTCTGCCTAATCCTTTCACATCCTGAAATGTGTTCCTTAGATTATTCTCCAGTAAACCTTTTTCATGCAAATCTCTATCTCAAAATCTGTTTCTAGGAGATTGTACCTAAGACCTCATCTTTTTCAGATAATACTTATATTATTGTAGGTTTCTGAGTACTTATCATGTTTTTGTACCTGTATCTTGAACTATAAACTCACCTTCAGTGGAAACCTTCCTCTAAAAATCCTCTGTGGCCTAAACTGTAGAAATGTCATTCCATCGAGATTTTTTTGTTCACTTCTTCCAGGTACTCTAGAGATATCACTGTCCCAGGACTAATTTTTATGTAAATTTCTAATCTTGACAATTCCCAAACCATTACAGAAGTGTACATTCTAACTTTGGTACAACATGAGGCAGAGGCCTTAGATTTTATTTTTCTGGGAATGATTTTTTCCCCTTTTCCATAGCCCAGAACAGTAAACTTTATCTTTTCTCTGTTAAGGTGGGGAAACCATTTTTCTAGGCCCCTCATTACAGAGGTTACATCCTTTTGAGTATCCCAGCTTCATGAAGGGGTATTAGCTCATATTAAGTGTCTCATTAGCTCATATTAAGTGTCCCATAACCTCATATCCTGGCTTGACTGTGTATTAAAACCTAAACTACTAGCATGAGGAAGCTTCAGGATCAGATCCTGAGCCTTTAATTTCAGGCACCGTGAGCTTTTCATTTATTTTTTGGAAGTTGATATGCATAAATATGATTTTTAATATATTTCCAGAATCTGAAACTATTGCCAGGTAGCTAAATGTTTCTTGGAGATAGGGTTAGTAAGAAATGGGAATCATGAAAGTACTGACCTTGGAACTGACATAGAAGAAATGACATAACTGAGAAGGAAATGAAAAATGTCAGATTATCTCTTTCATGCCCAGGTCAGGCCCTGAGAGCCTAGGCATTAACATGGTAAAAATTGATCTAGAAACCCAGGGAACTTCCAGTATCTCCCTAATGGCACTGTGAGTTCTTTGAGAGAGGCAACTGTGTCTTATTTGCTATTATATTCCTCACTTCTAGTTCATTCCTGGCATATATTAGATGTTCAGTAGATACCTGTTGGTCAAATGAATGAACCAGAAATAAAGCAGTGCTGTGCAATATGGTGAGATATTTTCAAATACACAAGAATAAAGCATAATGTTATATCAACACTGGTCTAAGAAGAACATAAAAAAATAATAGAAAAGGAAAATGTGAACTGAATTACCCTCATTCTTTCCAGTGTTCTTCCAACAAGTATTAATTCAGTGTCCATGGTTGAATCTGGACTGTGCTTGCCATGGAGAATATGATTGTGAGAACAGAAGGCCATGGTCTCTGCCCATGTAGAGATCTGGGGTATGCAGACTTTAAAGGAAAACACTAAAAAACAAAAAAGTAAGTATAAAGACTTGGGTGGCCAAATGGTCTATTAGTCCAGGAAAATCTCTCTTAATTCCTGTTGTCTTAGTCTACTTATTAATAATACTCCCATTCACTTTCAGAAGTGTCTCAGTTTTTACAGTCATCTTGAGTATAACTTAAAGGTATTGGTGTTAGCAATGTGTACAACAGAGAATTATCTACCCAGAAGAAAGACAAGACTGACCCGAAAAATGGTAGCTGGAACACACAGCATATGTGACTGTGTAGGGGTGTGAGTGGGGAGAGCCTGTCAGGCAGAATAGTATGTGTAAGGCGGGGTATATCAAGGAATCAGTAGGAGGCCTTTCTGGTTAGAGTATTAAGGACAAGAGGTAACGTTGAAGGATAGATGGCATCAGACCATGTAGGCCTGTGGAATTTATGAATTTTGGAATTTTGTTCTTTATCCTTTAATCAAGGATGGAGTTGGGGGGAGTAGGGGATTTAGCATTTGGAAAGATTCCCTTTGGCTGCAGAGTGGAGAATAGATTTATGAAATTTCAGAAAGCTAGTTGGAAAGCTACTGCACTAGTCCAGTTAAGACATGATAGTAGCTTGAAATAGAATGGTGGTAGAGATGAAAAGAATTAAATGGATTTGAGATGAATCTAGAAGGCAAAATGAATGGAACTTGAAGATGAATTGGCTATGGAGAGAGGGGAATAGGGAAGTGTATAGAACACATTTCTGGCTTATGCACCTGCAGTTTACTAGGCTAGGGAATGCAGCTAGTATTAAGATGGGCATATCTATCCATCCATGTATTTACCTCTTCAAGAAACTGGCATTCATTGACATTGGTATATGTCAGGCATTGTAGGAAATAATAAAGGTGTTTATTATGAAATCTAACCCACAGAGTATAAATACACACATACCTGTTTTACCAATTATTGTACTTTCAACTGTGAGTAATAGAAAACTAGGAAATTCAAGTCCAAATGTCTAAGCAATGAGAACATTTATAAGTCCTCAAATGGGGAGCTCCAGGTTGGCTGATCTAGTGGTCTTCATGACATCAAGGATGTTAGCTCTTTCTGTCTTTCTACTCTGCTGTTGTTAGTTGACTTTTTCTTGACTAGTACCCTTTATGGTTGCGTAACTGTTATCCCAGTTCCAAGCATACAGAGCTATGACAGCATTCAGCTGCAGCATAACGATTTTGCCCATGTGTCTTTTTTTTAAGCTGAGAAACCTTTCCTAAAATCCTTTCAATAGATTCCTCCTCACATCTTAGTATACAGAATGGTCTCCCTGCTTATACCTAAGCAAAGACTGGCGAGAGAAACAGGATTGCCATGATTTGTCCAGTAAGGCACATAGCCAAGTAGAAGAGGACACCTTGTCAAGGAAATTTGGGATTTTGTTTACAAGGAGAAAGAGCGATGGGGTACCTGGTGGCTCAGTCAGTGAAGCATGTGACTTTGGCTCAGGTCATGATCTCCTGGTCCATGAGTTTGAGCCCCCCATCAGGCTCTGTGCTGACAGTTCAGAGCCTGGAGTCTGCTTCAGATTCTGTGTCTCCCTCTCTCTCTGCCCTTTCCCTGCTCGCACTCTGTCTCTCTCTTTCAAAAATAAATAAACAATAAAAAATATTTAGAAAAAAAGGAGAAAGAGCAAAATGACTATTGAGTAGGCAATTGAGGGTGTCTGCCCTATCTATAAAGCAAGGCAGTATTTGTACTGTCTTAGGAGTGGTTCACAGTAGTTCAAGAGATTGAAGTGGAAGAAATCACCTTGGAGATAGGAAAAGAGGAAATGTTTCCAAGGCTGGGAAAGGTTATTAGGTTTATGTCACTCTGAAGGCAGAACCTGAGGTCTGAGATTATAGTATCACTTAAACGAATACACATAAATCCATCATCACCCATTGATCCTTCCGATTTCAGGCATCCTCGTAGCTTTCATAAGTTCCTCCAAAGTCATATAAATACTGTTTCTTATTGTTTCTAAGATTCACTGAACTGAAAGAAGAAGGGTTGAATAATATTTTTCATAAAATTCTGAAATATTTGTTACTTAGCTCTGGCTCAGTCCAAGCCTGACCTGTTTCTGTCATTACTACTGGAATAGTTCTTCAGCTCTTGCCAGATTTTGAGTTGTCAGGATAATAATTTATCCATCTTGTTGTCAGATTCACAGCTAGTTTGCCTGACTCTAGGGGAATCTAAATGACTATCACTACACATGGTGTGCAACTCATATATTAAATGCATTAAATTCCAAATATCCTCCCCCTGCCACACCCCATATGCAAAGACTTGACCAAACTATTGGAATAGCATATTCCCCCATGATGGAAACCTCTATGGCCCACCAAAGATCAGTTTTCCTCTAGTTTCCTTTAAATGCTTACTATCAAAATGGCACTATTCACTGACCACAGTTATTAAGTCAGTCTCACGGGTCTCTGGGCCAAGAGCTCTTTTGTGTTTCCGTGTTTCTTCCATCTTCACTGCCCCAGTCAAAAACCCTCAAATCAGGCCTATTTGTCAAAAGAGTCTCAATTTTCTGGTATGGTCTGTAATCCTTTTTTTTTTTTAAGTTTATTTATTTTGAGAGAGAGAGAGGCAGAGAGAGAGGGAGAGAGAGAATCCCAAGCAGGCTCCACACTGTCAGCACAGAGCTTGATGTGGGGCTCAAATTCAGAACCCATGAGATCATGATCTGAGCCAAAGTCAAGAGTCAAATACTTAAATGACTGAGGCACCCCTCCTTTTGTGGGCCTATAGCCTATTTATTTTATAAATAGCCAATCATACTTTAAAGACAATTTTCTGAATTCACTTTTGCAGGGCCAACCAGAAGTGATTTTGCATGTTTATGAATTCATCCCATTCTGCTTCTCCCCCTCACAATGGGTCTTGTCCAAGGTTTTACCTACAAACATTATATTACCCTCTTGACTATCCCTTTCCTCCTCCTCTAAGGAATGCTTGGAAAGGAATCCAGTTGTGGGAAGATGTTAGGTCTTTCTCAAAAGCATTCTGTGTCAAGTAACAAGCATCCAGTTGTAGTTCAATAAAACGCTAATAGTGATTTACGTGCTAAGTCAGAGTGGCAATTACTGGTTTTGAAAAATCATAATGACTTTTTACAGTTGGACTTATATTCTATTATTCTTCCTTTCTCATTCTCTAGTCATTGTTCTTAATTACATTGCCTCAGGAAAATACACAGGGAGAAAATATAGCAAGGCACATGAGATGGTGGAACACCCTCATTACCACAGCAGCCGGATAAGATTTGGTAGGTCACATGGCAGTAGCATGACATCTGGGCCTCCTTCTTCTACTTTCCTTTTTCCACCCTCAAAACTATACATGTAAGTGCCAGTGAATCAGTTAACCAAAATATATCATGTATCTCCTACTGGTTGAGGAGAGACTTGTTAAGCATGTCACAATTTAATAATACCTCTAGATGCTCTCTCATTAGTTATTAGGTACAACCAGACCAGCAGAGAACTAGTAAGCCACACAGCCAAGCAGAAGATGTCTGGTCAAGCAAATTTGGGATTTTGTTTACAAGGTGAAAGAGTGATGAGGTGCCTGGTGTGGCTCACTTGGCTAAGTGGCTGACTTTGGCTTAGGTCACAATCTCCTGGTCCAAGAACACTAAATTTTGTGCTATTCTCCCAGACCCCACAGAAGTGATTTTACTGGATTTGACCATGGCATTTTATCTCTTCTTTTATTGAACGACATGGTAAGAAATGGAGTGATGAATCTTCTGGCTCTACTGGCTGTTAGTATATGGTTGAAAATGTTGACATGTTGAAAATGTTGGAAATGCAATGCCTTCTCTATGAGGACTTACTGGGGAAAATTCCTTTTACTTTTATTATTGGAAGTGGTCATGTTTTTCCTGAGAGACTTTCTTCTTTCTTTTTTAAATCTCTTGGTCTCTGTGAATCATGTCACTGATCATGTTTCCCTTTTTGCTTTGGCTACTACAAAGTTCAAGATCATAATATTGTGGCTCATCTCTAACAAGCATCCAGCCAGGAGCTTAAGAGGTGTGTGTATGTGTGTATGTGTGTGTGTGTGTGTTTACTGGGGTCATTTTTTACTCCATTCTACATTTTTTCCTATACCCACTTTACACTTCACTTATTAATTTTTTCACACAACAGAAATGTCTTTCTTGCTCACACAGTTGTTGAATACAGGTATTTGGCAGCTGGCCTTCTGTGAGGTAATTTGGGGCCCATGATCCTTATTGATCTACCGTCCTCTAGGGCCTCCCATGCTCTGCATGGAGTCAACACCTGTGTGAAGAGAGAATAAAGGAGCAGCAGGAGGTCTCCTGATCTAAACCTGGAAGTTCTGGACATCATTGTTGTTGATGTTCCAGAATGTGGTCATGCAGCCACACTGGAGAGTAAGGCAAGCTGAGAAATGTGGTATAATATGGTCTGGGAAGAAAGGAAAATGACTCTAGTGAATGACTTGCCAATATTTATCATACAGCATGAGAAGTAAGATATAAAGGAAACAGCTTGCTTGTGTTGCTTAAGATATTTCTGCTATTGAATTGTTGAAGTCGGCAGAAATCACCATTAATTGTACAGCACAGAACCCCTGGGTAACTGGGGAATTTTCTCTTTGTGACACTTTGCCTTTCTGCCCTTCTTCTCAATTCTTCCTGTCATGGCCTTTGTTTGGGTCATTTCTATGCTAGTAGTGCCCTGATGGGACCTCTACCTGCCTGGTCTCTGGGAGAGAACTATCTTCTGAACATGTCTTGTGGTTTTCTTTCTTCTGCAGGCTGGCTGACATATTTCACTGTTACCTAATGCTGTGTAAAAAAAAAATCACCCCAAAGCTCAGTGGCTTAACATAACAATAATTATTTATATCTCGGGGCGCCTGGGTGGCTCAGGTCATGAGCTCACGGTTCGTGGGTTCGAGACCCGCATCGAGCTCTGTGCTGATAGCCAGCTCAGAGCCTGGAGCCTGTTTCGGATTCTGTGTCTCCCTCTCTCTGACCCTCCCCTGCTCACGCTGTCTCTCTCTCTCTCTCTCTCTCTCTCTCTCAGAAATAAATAAAACATTAAAAAAATAAAAAAAATAATTATATCTCTTATGGTTTCCGTGGGTCAGAAATTTGGGGAGCAGCTTTGCCAGCTGGTTTTGACTTGGGGTTTCTCATGAGGTTTCACTGAGATATCTACTGAGGTTCTTAGACCTCTAAAAACTTGATTGTGGCTTGAGGATCCCATGGTGTCTCATTCACATGGATGATGAGTTAGTGCTGGCTATTGACAAGATGACTCAGTTTCTCTCTATGTGGGCTTTACTCAGGGCTGCTTGGGTAGCCTCCTGTTGTGGTGGCTGTTGTCTCCCAGAATGAGCATTTCAGAGACGATGTACAATCCACAGTGCCCTATATGACCTGGCCTCAGAAGTCCTGCACTATCACCTCTGCCATACTCTGTGTTTACCCAGAACAGCCTTGATTCAGTATGAGAAGAAACTACACAAGGGCATGGGTGTCAGTAGATAAAAATCACTGGAGGCTGTTTGGGAGGCTGCCCACCACCCATAGTTTGCATTTGGAATGTCCCCACCTCAATCTCAGATTTGCAAAATTCTCTCCCACTTTCAATACTCGGTTCAAAGCTTCTACTGTTCATGAAGTCTGTTCCGATCACTCAACAACTAGCTCTTCTATTGTAACTCTTACTGTTCTTACCATATATATGGCCTTTATAATTTCATACCTTGTTTTGAAGATATACACATATGTCTTTTCTTTCTGTTGGAATTTAAGCATTTGGAGACATGCCCTCTGTTGTATAGTTAGCATTCAATAAATATTTTTCAGATGGATGAATGAAGGACTGAATGAAGAGTATAATAAGCCAAAAGCCCTGGTTCTCTACCTATGGACTTTCTCCTGCGACTTGACCTCAGCCAACTCTCTTCCCCTCAGTCATAGTTGCTTCCTATATGATATAAACATAATAATACCTGCCACACATTTTTAACTGTTTTCTTTTCATTTATTTTTGGGGGAGAGAGAGAGGGCATGAGTGGGGGAGGGACAGTGAGAGAACGCGACCAAAGCAGGCTCTGTGCTGACAGCAGAGAGCCCCATGACGGACTCAAACCCACAAACCGTGAGATCATGAACCTTGAGATCATGACCAGAGCCAAATTCAGATGCTTAAGCAACTGAGCCACCCAGGCGTCCTACAGGGATGCTTTGAGATTTGAAAGAGGTAGCCTCATGAAAGAGTTTTCAGGTGTATAAACAACAAGGGCAAGGTGAGGTTAGTTACCTGGCTCACCAGTGATGGCTGAGAGGAATCATGTTGTCACAGGTGGAGGTCAGTCAATACCTTGATTTCCTCCTCAAAGGAATAGTTAACACCTACGTCAAGCTGTCAGCCTATAAATGCCCTTCATTCCAGCAGCTGCTGTCAGCAGAGTTCATGGTTTTGCCGCTCTCAGCAAATAGGACTGCCTGGACAGGAGCTGAGCCCCTTCATAGTTGCATTCTGGAAATGTCGAAGCTCAGAGGTAAGTTTTTTTTTTTCCTAGTAGAATTCTCAGGTATCCTCTTCCTTCGTGTGGTATGGGTTTTCAGTTTTCCTGTTAGAGACAGTTGTCTCGGTGCAATTTTTTCCAGCCCACCCTTTAAAAAATATTATTCTAAAAATTAACATAAATTCATCTCTCTTTTTGGGGTACAATTCATGCATTTTAATGCATGTGCAGAATGACATAGGCACTACCACCACAGTCAGGATACAGAGTGGCTCCTTGACCCTAGCAGTTGCCTTATGTTTTCTTTGTAGCTGCAACCCTTCCCCCACCCAAACCAGGGGAAGCCAGTGTTCATTATCCATCACTACAGTTTTGTCTTTTTGAGAATGTCCTGTAAATGGCATCCTATAGTATGTAAGCCTTAGGGGTTGGTTCTTTTTACTTTACATGTCATCGAGATTTATTTACCTTTGTTCCTTTTTCTTGTTGGGTGATACTCCTTTGTAAGGATGATAGATTTCACTTGTTATCCATTTATCTGTTAAAGTCCTTTTGGAGTGGGATTGCTGGTTCACCTGGTAAATGTCCGTTTAGCTTTAAAAAAATTTTTTTAACATTTATTTTTTTTTGAGAGAGAGAGAGAGAGAGAGAGACAGAGAGAGAGACAGAGCATGAGTGGGGGATGGGCAGAGTGGGAAGGAGGCACAGAGTATGAAGCAGGCTACAGGCTCTGAGCTGTCAGCACAGAGCCTGACACAAGGCTTGAACTCACAGACCAAACTCTTAGATGATGACCTAAGCTAAAGTCAGACGCTTAACTGACAGAGCCACCCAGGCACCCCTTAATTTAGCTTTATATTTAGCTACCAGACTGTTTTCCAGAGTGGCTGTACCATTCCAGATTTGCACCAGCAATATATGAGAGACTCATTTGTTCCTTGTTCTCACCAACCCTTGGTATTGTATTTTTTAAAAACCATTCTCATGGATAAGTAGTGGTATTTCATGCCTTTAATTTGGATTTCCCTCAAAGGTGAAATGTCTCTTCAAGTCTTTGCCCACTTTATGATTATGTTGTTTTCCTCCTGTTGAATTTTGAGAATTACCAATGTATTCTGGATACAACAGTGCATATAGATTTTGCATTATACATGCATAAATTCATGAGATAGCAGAGATTAAAAAATGATACTTTAGATCTTGGCATACTTTCCCAACATGTTCGCTAATACTTACTTTTCAGATTGCTTCGTGCATTCTGCCCAGGTTCTATTCCTGAGAGAGAGTGGAGTGGAGTGTGCTTCATTTTATCCAGAACTGGAGGCATCAAATGTAAATCTTCCTCTTCTTACTCCTTCAGATTTCTGGTTTCTGTGTTCCATGAGGTTTAGAAGCACTGTTAATCATCTTTGCATTGCCCTCTGAGCCTGGCAGAGTGCCTTGAATGAGATTGTGAGTCACGTAATTGACCAGGGCACACTGGGACGGTTGTGTCTGCTGCACAATATGCAGCCTCAGCAGGAGCAACTGAAATGGCTGGATAACTTTGGGATGGTTTGACTGTGGTCATCTATTTGGTTCCTAAGTTCTGGCCATCGGCTAGATTCCTCTGCTCCATGTGGCTTCTACCTGTGCTATCTCATCTGAAAGGACTTCACTCCTGTGTTTGGTGCCTAAACTAGGATGTGTAGATCAGCTAGGGATGGCTGGCAGCTTAGTCTCCACATGATTTCATTTGTGCTTCCTCACAGCATGGCAGTTTCAGAGTAGTCAGACTTCTTATATTGTAACTGGATTCCCTAAAGAAGTTTACCTACTTATTTTTTAATGTTATTCTACTTGGTGGTACAAGTGCATTTTTGTAAGCTACCTTCCACTCGTTTTAGAACAAGGTGGGATATAAATATGTAAATCAAGGGAAATATAAATTAGGTATCGAGGGAAGATAAAGATGTGTGAAGCTGTTTCCCTAAAGGAGTGTAGAGTCGCACTGGATGGAAAACCTGTAGTCATTAAAAGTTGGCAAGCAGTAGGAAGTGGAGAACATTTGTTTCCTAAAGTGTTGTGTATACAGTGCTATAATTTTTTTTTTGCAGGGAGCAGTGAACACTTCAGGCATCATAAAGGAAGTAGATTTGAGCTGTTTTACCTTAATTTTTTAAAGAGAGTGTTTGGACCAGCTGAGGGAACTGGAACAATCCAAAAAAAGGAGGTGGTTTATGAAAATGTAGACCATGTCAGAAAAGTGCAAGGCATATTTTGAGTCCTGGCAATCAGCCAGTTTGGTGCATCCTGTTGAGTGAAATTCCGGGAAGCTTCCTTGCCCGTGTGTCCGTTCACCCATCATGTGGGAACTGTACCTAGGTTTCTTTTGGGCAACCAACCTCCCACTACTCTAAGCCCAGTAACCATGGATTTAAGGCTAACTAGAGGAGTACTTTCCTTGGGATAAAATATTGATTCGAGATGTCAGCAAGATGGAAGGGTAGAAAGTCATAAAACTCCTCTCGCTGCTCCTCCTCAGCCCTGCCAGCCACCCCACCTCAAAGAAAATAATAAATAAATACACACTGGAGAAAAAATAGTAAATACCTACACACTAGAGAAAAGAGCTCAGGAATGGATGCAGGAATCACTCACTCTAAGCCAGTGACACACCAAGAGAATTTTGCTGAAACATTGTGTTGACCGTGCACTTAAAAGAACACTGGGCCCAGGGATGCTACTGGCCTTTTGGTACCATACAAAGTCTGAGGCTTCAACTCCGATAAAGCATGGGACACTGCCTAGAGATGGAGTGGGACTGGGTCCCAAGGATGTAACGCAGCCTTATTTCAGAATGCTCCGAGACAAGACCCTGTTACACATACAGGAAATGAACATTTGAACCAAGTATCTCAGAAGAATGATGTGGTGAACACAGTATGTAATTGAAGAAAAGGAGAATTAGTGGCTTAGGGGTAAAAGCCAAAAATGTGTGCAGGCTTACAAGGCCTTCTGTGATGTCATGCTAACCTATCTTTCCATCTTTGCCTTCTCTGTATCTCCCTCCTCACCCTAAACTTTATCTGTTGTGTGTACCAGATGCCATTCTCTGGACATTCCTTGCTCTTGGAACTTCATGCCTTTGCTGATACTCTTCTCTCTTTCAAATGACCCTTTCTTTTTAATTTGAAAAGCTCTTTGATCATCCCTGCAGGCTCACCGAAGTGAACCTTTTCCCTACAGAATTCTCCTCCCACCCCTGAAATGTATAATTCTCCATCTACTTCTCCATTATAGTTTTTACTTCATTGTTTGGCTTTGTTTTTGTCTGTCTCGCCCATGACTGTGTGATCTCCTTGAAGGAACAAAATCTTGTAACATTCCAATTCCTTTGAAAGCATTTAGCACAGTACTTAGCATCTCCTACACAGTAAGGACTTAATAGATGCTTGTGGAATAGGTAGTGAATAGATTAATTAGAAATGGTGGGGAACAAATGAAGGGACACCTTGCTGGAGCTCTCTGGCTTCTGTCATGACTATTCTTGGAAGCTCTTCCATCTGTGCCTGTGGATTACTAGGCATTTCTTACTTGATTACCATAACTTGTTTCTCCTGTGTTTTCCAGTCTCATTTTAGCTAGGTGTGGCCATGAACGGATTTTATTTCTGTGGAGTGTACCACTTCCCGGTATGGACTTCAAAATTTCCATGCTCCATGGAAATTTTCCCATGTTTCCCATTCCACTGCCTGGGGAATGCCCAGAGTGACCTTGGAAACCAAAGAATAAAAGCAGCCTAGGTTTTGTAGCCTGAATCCTTAATTGACTGAATGAAACCGAACCCTCCCCCACTCCCCTTTTTGCCAATCCAGAACACCTGCACTGAACTACTACACAGAAAGAAACTTTCCTGTGTCAGCCACTGTACTTTGGGGGTCTTTTTGTTTGTTTCCAAACAGTCTGTGCTCTGACTCATATAGGACTCAATAGAATTTTCTCAGTTAAACCAGATTCTGAATGTGGTGAATATTATACACAAGGTAGGACTTTATTCTGGAAAGCCTGCCTGTTGTCTCTGGCCTTCTCTTTTTTAGAAAAAGGTCACTCATGGTATGAGGCAGCTGGGCACAATTTCAGAGCATTTCAGAGCAGTAGGCTGAAGGTGAACAGGNTTTCTCCCTGCTCCTCCCCCCCCCCCCCCCACTGGCTTTGGGTTCCCAGCCAAGGAAAATGACAGCATGGATGCTAAAACAGCTACCCAAGGGGAAAACCCATAAAAGCAAAAACAATCGCCCCAGCAGAAACGCAGGTGATGGTGGTTTCTGCTGCAAGAGAGAATAATGTTATGCCTCCTCTCTTCTAGGCTTCACTACTCTCAGTGCATGATGCCTTCCAACCCTACAGACTCTGCTTACTGATTCAAGGTCTGGCCAGCTGCGAGGATCATTTGACCTTTCTCTGGTGCGGGCAGACTGCAGATGTACCAATCAAAATGTCTCCGTCCTTGTCAGTGTCAACTTTCTAAGCCATGGGATGAATACTGAGTTTACTTAAAGACAAACAAAAAAATGCCACAAGGAACAGCACTATTGCTGGAACCCACCAATCAGTGTTTCCAAACCGCAGACTTTCCTAGCCTGAAGTATAATCTATTTTTATGGAGCCGGTCCCCAACACATCCACATCCTGGGAACAGGCTCCTTGAGTGTCCAGTGCTCACCCAGAGGAGGGATAGCTCTTTCTTACCTTCTTCTACCAGACTTTTCTGTGTTTGCTTATGTGGGGAAGGAGTTACAGCAGTTGTTTCTCAGGGCCAAAGTTCTCAGAGTCAGAGATCCTGAATCCTTCATGCAAGGGATTGACCCTTCCCTCACCTTCCTTCCTGGAATCTGTTGTTACAGTAGACTCCTTTTGTGTCTCTAGGACTAGATGCCCGTTATCTGGCCTTAGTCCCTAAAAGAACTGTTAACACTGACATTTAAGTAGGCATCAAAATCTTTTTGAGAATGACTTCTCAGTGTTGGCTTGCATGGTTCACTCCCTAGGATTCTGGTTCAGTACCCAGCAGGTAGGATCCAAGACTCTGCAGTTTTAAGTGGCACCCCAGGTGAATTTGATGCTAGTGGATCTGCAATCACATATTTAGGGACATCTTTCCTATTGGCTGTTGAGTAATCTTTTTAAAACACAAATAGCTTCATAAATAGGACTAAAAAATTTTTTGATGGCCTCAGTTGCCATCGGGATCTGGTCTAGAGTCCTTAGATGCCTAATGAGGGCTCATCAGGAAGTGGCCCTTATTTCTCTAGCTTCACCTCTTACACCTGTCCCCTCTGTCCTCTTCATTTTCATCATTTTCAGGATCTGCTTGTACTGCTTTTCACTGTTTTGTGACTGTTATTCTCTGCCTGGAACTCTCTTGCCCATCTCTCTGCGCAGTCTTTATCTGGCTAACGTATAGGCAGACCAGACCTCCTTTCTCCTTGGGAAATCTTTTTTTCTCTTTTCTAAGAAAGTGCCTCACATCTTGCTTATGGCTCCATGCCTGCCTCCCTGGGGAGAGCACTTAGCACTGTGTGGGTTCACCCTTCACCGGTCTTTGTCTCTCATCAAAGCCAGGGCTTTCATGGCAGGAATCATTTACTTATCTTCCAGTCCCCAGGAAGTTTGGTTAGCAGATGGGAACGTGGTGGGCAGAAGTGAGCCTTCGGGTCCGTTGTTAGAGGTCTCCGCCTATAAAGGATCACCAAAATATGACGAGAATAACTTGGCAACTGCTTCTACTCCCACCCCAGAATGGGCAGTCTCCAGGAGAAGTAATAACAAATTTTTCCAGTGTAGACCTATCACTGTGCAGTATTTTTGCAACCTCCTTTTGCTTCTGCAGTCAAAAAGAGTTGGAACACGGAACAAGAACTGACCTGGTACTGTTGATACGCACGCTTGAATGTTTAAAGAGTGGTTTATGACCCAGATACTTTTAATTCAGAGTCCCCACCCAAACATCCCAACACAGGAAAATACCTCGCATTCTGATGGCGCCTATGTTCTATCTCCCTGTATGATTTAAGTAGAATTGCAGAAGGTCAAAGGAATCCAGGTCTCTGCACGGCTGGGGAAGAGCCATGCTTCCCTGACCTGCTCACGTGAGGACTGCTTCCTGCCAAAGAATAGTCTCAGCAAGTGAATGTTTGATTGGGTCTCCTTGTTGTAGAAATTTAGCCTTCATCTTAACAAACATGGATGGCTCATGCCTCCTTGGCAACTTTGTCAGCATGAAGAACCTGGCTTGGGAATGAGTTCCTCATTTCTTGCTAAAGTTTGCTGCAAGGAAAGTACTGTGGAGAAAGCAAGCCAGGTAGAGCTCAGCCTGACTATTCAATGCATGCACCTCGAAATCCACCCAATTAACCCCAAAAGCCATACTCCCTCTTTCTTACTCCCCTGAGGAAACAAAGCAAATAAAAAATGAAAATAAGCAATGTTAAGAATAGGAAGCACTTGCTCCCTTTGAGAATTCGGAATGTGGGTGCCCACCATCAATTAATACTATGGAAATAACAGGGCATTCTCTGGAGGGAAATGTGGAAAAGGGAAGCACATGCTTTTGAGCTGTGTCAGTAATGAGCCTAAGGAAAGCCAGTATCTTTATTTTGCAGGCTGTTGCTACCTTCTCGTGAATACCACTAGTGCATTTCCTTCCAGTAGCTTCTACCCTCCCGGGGAACAACAGAGCCCTGCCATTCCCCTGGCTTCCCAAGAGCCTGCAAAGCAGACATCCCTGATCCCATTCTCTAAATGGGGAAAACAGAGGCTCAGAGGTTGAGTGATTTATTTAAAGTGCAGTATAAGCAAGCGAAGAAGCCAGCAGGAGATAAGAGCTTGTCTAACTCCCCAGTCAATTTTCTGTTGCCCAGATAACAAAGAACTTAAATAAACCTACATCAACACCATATGGTATCAGCAAAGCAGGGGGATGTTGGGCACTTGTATTAAAATGTGCTATAAAGGAAAGATAGTTTGTATGTGTGAATAGGGAACAAACCATCGTTTTGATCATTCTCCTCATTTTTAGTTTAGTAACCCAGGATGACCTAAGTTTTGATGGACTAGACAACTTGACTAATACCTATCCGGTCCTTATTTTTAACACAAATTATAATAAGTTAGAATTGTTATGAATACTCAGTACTCAATGAATACTTCATTAAGCATGCTTAGAATTCTGCTTGTAAATATTCTTCTTGGTGGGAAATCTTGAGGTCCCTTTCAAGAACTTGCCTTGAGTTTTGAAATGAAAATACATTCTATTGTGTTCTTGTGTGATAAGTTGTTTCAGAGTTTTCTTCAATGCCAGTAGGAAATGTAGATTTGGTTAAGCTACACTGCAAACCTGTTAACCTATAACAGCCACCAACTAATCCAATGTACGGCCCCCTGGACACAGTGATGCATCCCACCAGGCTGCCATCAGGGCAAATACGATTTGTCTATAGAATTAGGCTTTGCAGTTAGAGTCGCTGCTTTGGGTGTGATATCCTGTGGACTGCACGCAGATTTAGTGTCCCCAAACAGATGGGCTTTCCCTTTATGGGCCACTCTTAAGTTTTCTAGGCAAACTGCAGCTGTGCTAATGTCCCTTTGTGTAAAGGAGTGTTTAAGTCAAACCACTTCCTTTTACCTGATGGGTATTCAGAGTTTTGAGCCAGGGACAACTGGGATCTGCCAACATCTGCAGAAAAGGAAGATTCCCTTCTTTGTGCTCTTTAGTGTGAGAGGCAGGAAAAGCTTCTCTGGATAGCAGTGAGGGTCTTTAGTTGCAAACAAACACAGTAGCTAGTGGAGGGAAGCAGGATGGGGAGTTTGGCAAAGGATTGGTGGTGGTTCATGGAGTTTCTAGGAGGCCACATTAGCAAGCTAGGCAGGTTTGCAGATAGGAATAGTGTCCATGTCATACTGCCGGAGTGTTCTGCAGGAGTCTTGCTGGCTTCCAAAAGCTGGATGAGTCTCTGCCTTGCTACTAGAATGTTTTCCTCATGGTGTTGTCTCCTTTATCCTTTAAATCTGAATATCATCACTTATCAGTATATTGGTGACAACTAGGCTACATCTTTGAAAACCTATCTCCAGCTGCAAATGAGGCTGGGAAAGCACGTGTCTCACTTCTACCGTGGGCAGGCAGAAGATTTCCCAAACATTGAAAGGATGTTAAAAATATAGATGGTGACCCACAACATAAAATACGTCTACTATGTCTACTGTTTTACAGTCTAACAGCCCTATAAACTTTGTTCCGTACTAAAATTCTGAACCCCTCCAAACTCAAGAACTAAATGCTTCTAACATCATGCAGGAATTCCTTGTACAACTGAAAAACGTGCTCACCTTCTTCTCAAAAGGGGATCAAGTCTTGTCACTTGTTCCATCAACCTCTTAGCTCAAGTCACCAGGGCATGTTCGCCTCCTCCAATTCTGTTGCACTCCCATCTCAATATGCTGTAGCCCAGAGGCTAAAATGTAAAGTTTATTACAGCTTGATGTTACCCACATACCCTATAGAAAATGGGAGGCGAACAGAAGAAGAGAAAGAAGGAAGAAGAGTCAGTACATAAACATGGAAAGGAAGAGAAATAAATGGCTGCTATTATCATTGTATCTGCAAGTGGTCTAAGGCGTGTGGATGGTTTAAATGATCTCATTCTCCACGGCCATGCCATGTTCTTTTTGTCTTCAGAACCTGCATGTCAGCACATTACAATTCTTTACCTGACAAGGCAACTGCAACTTTCATTTCTAAGCAATCAGAACCTCTGCTTAGTGGTCCTTCATATATGTGGTTGCCATTGAATTTTACCAGTGGACATGGCTATACACAGAGGGACCCAAAAGGGCCTTTTGGGTTCTCAAAATATTCCTTCTACAAAATGGCATAAACTAGCCTATATTGACTTGTTAATCAGAGTCCATCATCCCAGTCAGCACTGAAAACCCCTTTATTACCATTTTTTTCCAGTGGCATGAAAGTCTAAAATATCCTCCTGACAAAAGGGAGTTTCATTTTCTAATTCTATGAACCCTTCCATGCTTCTGGTGGAACTCTTCTTCCCTTGGCCACCATGATATTAACATTGGCAGTGTCCATAATTGCAGGGATTGAAAACAAAACTTTTTCAATAAGATCATTAAATGTAATATTGAGAGCTGCCCTTTGGTTTGTACCTTTTGGTTTCAAATTCTGTATACTTTGGTTATAGAAGGGAAAATAGCGTCATAAATGTATCATGGTTCAGAGAACGTACTACATCTTAAATATACCACCCCACACTCCTAAGGGGGTGTTGCTGAGCTGGCACCAGCTGGCATTCCTACCCGGGAATTCAGTAGATCTTTTCCACCATTCTGCAAATCCAGTTGCTTTTTGGTGATAGACCACCAGAATTCAGAATGTTCTGAGCCATTGAAGGCTTCCTAAATATTCTCAATTAAAATTTTCTAGGTCCCATTCTGCCTTACTAAGGCCCTAACTCTGGTAGAAACCCCTTGGATAAGCTATGATTTCAAATGACCTTGAAATCTGGCAGCCCCATCAGGATTAAACTCAGACGTTAGCCCTGTACCTGGAAAGTACTAGCAGGTACTGCACTAGGAGAGCCCTGTTGCTCTGACCATGCCCTGAGCAGAGTTTGAGCTCCCTAGTGCAGTTAGAAGTAACCTTGAATTATTCATGGCATTCACATTGAATTCCTCACGCCGCTGCATCCCCCACCCCCACCCCTTGTTTTCATGAGATATGAATTGCAGGTAATTGCCGGTGAATATTTAAAATACTTTACCAGTGTCCCATTTGCAAATGCTCGCGGGGGTTTCTACTGCCTTACCGTCACTGGATGGCCCTTTCCTGATGTGTTTGTGACCTAAAATCACTCCTCAAATGATTTTCTGTATTGATCAAGTGGCTCTTAGCTGCAAACAACAGAATCCACTTAAGCTAACACGTGCACAGGTGTAATGTATTAAACTATATTAAGCAGTTCACAGAGGCCAGAAGATCAAATACAGAGGTATGAAACTGTAAACAAGGTCTGAATGACCTGGAGCCTGCTGCAGCGGAAGCCCTCCTCCCCCTGCTGCTGCCAGGGTAGCCCTGTGGTTCCCTTGGCTGGTGATGGGCATGGGATGCTTCCACTAGGACTCGGGACACAACTTCTTCTGAAAGATGGCCAACTCTCTCTCCAACTCTCTCTCTGACATGGTCTATTCACCATTTCCTTCTTCATGTCCCTCTCTTCTAAGCTTAAATCTCGCTAAGAAGCATTTGATCCTAGGTCCTTGTCATGTAACTGGGCCCTAGCTTGCAGAAGAAACTGGTAAATGTAGGGCATGGCAGGATTCAAAAGGTGGGAAATTTCCTTGGTGAAAGTTATTCAAAGCATGAATAATGTCCATTATCACATAAAGCTAGTTCCCATTTTTTAATTAGGATTGTTTGATTCTGAGGAATATATTGTATCAACCCACTGGTACATATGAAATCCTGAACAGAATCTAGGAAGGGACTTGGAGAGGTGATCTGATTGAGCCTCAAATCTTTACCTCCTGCAAATGGAGTGTCCAGAATTATTTATTCCCATTGCACAGGTGAGGCAAATGAGTCCTAAGGAAGTCGCGTGCCCTGTACACTGCTATTCAAATTCCCACTGAGATGTTATCTCATTTTTATGGGATATTTGATGTCTTTAAGTGAGAGATCATGTCTTTAAGAGAGGTTTTCCAATCTGGGAAGTATAGAATAATGTTTCTTAAAATTGATTTTAATGCTAGGCCTAAGTTGATACATAGAACAAGGTTGAAAAAGTAGATAGACAGGAATGCCAAAGACTTCTATGGTTTTTGAAAGGATCCATGGGAATTTTATACACTGTAGAAAAACAAACACAAACAAAAAACCCCAAAAATCCCCAAAAAACGAAACAAAAAAAAACACCCCAGGAACTGTAGTGGGCCTTTTTTGTTATGTGCACAACATCTGTTCCCCTTTCTTGGGGCAGTAGAATTTACTGCTAGGAATTGCACATTTTAGCCCTTATGGTTGGTTGACCTTCTGTGCTTCCACCCCCAGCCCTGAGTGAATATATAACACAGCTCTGAATGATCAGGATATTCCATCCCCCTGTGTTGGGGATAGCCATGCCACGCAAGTCTGTGTGCTAAAACTCAGTCTTTGGTGGGAATACTGGGTGAGGAACTCCCTTTCTCCTAGGCTTAAAGTGGCAGGTATATCCTTGGAGCTGCTGGGGTTCCCATGCAGATAGCTGCCTGAGAATAAAATCAACACTGAGAAAGCCAGAACTGAGGGTTAAAGAGAGTCTGGATACTGATAATCTGTGTAAGCCTCTGTCTGGGTCCAATCAGGCCACCCCCAGGAGTTTCAGCTATTTAAGCCAATAAATGTCTTCTCTTTTGGTTGGCTCACATCACTTTTTATCAAGTTTTTTGACATGTGTACCCAAAGGAGTCCTACCTAATCAACCTTCAGGAAGCTTCTACATTGTTGTGGCTTCTGTGGTAACCTCTGGGTGAGGCATACAGCCTCTTGGAGTGCAGGATACTGGCGGACCTCAAGGCCACTTAGTCCAGAGCCCTCCACTTGGCAGTTCTAGTTTCTTCAACGGCAGGTAGGACGCCAAGCACCAGATCAGCCATTCTCACTCCCAGGTACATCTATTTAGTTTATATCCCACACAGAAAGTCCATGTACTGCTTAATGGAAGTCATAAAATGAAGTTGGGATGTTCTACACTGAGGTGCATAGACTGTTTCAAAGAAGTTTCCCTTAAGGCATTGGAATTGGTATGATAGGACAAGACCAAACTAGAAGAATTAGTATAGAAGAAGATAATATTCCTATTTACCAGTGAGGTGGAGTGACTAGGTAAATCCTTGAGCATCTCAAAAAAAGGTTATACACAAAACCACTGTTAATGTTGTCTGTAATATACGCATCATTTCCTATCACCACCATCTTGGCACATGAGGCTCTTTCTTGTGTAGGAGGGGAATCTCCCTACTATATTGCCAAGGAATGCGGTGCCCCCGAATGAAAGAAGGCTGACAGAAAAGAATACATACTTAAGGATTCTATTTACATAAATCTCTAGAAAAAGACACTAACCTGCAGCGACAGAAAACAGATCTGTGCTTGCTGGGGACAAGGATGGAGTGAGAGAGTGGGAGGGATTGCAAGGCACACAAGGAAACTTTGGAAATGATAGGGATGTTGGGTATCTTGATTTCAACACTATATGTGTGTGTGTGTGTGTGTGTGTATACACACACTGTAGTAAATATATATATATATATTACAAACTTCTCCAAACACATCACATTGTATATTTTAAATATGTATATAAAAATAAATATGTATAATTTGTTGTATGCAAAATAAACCTCAAGAAAGTAGTGAAAAGAAAAGTGTATGTACCAAACGAAGTAAATGAAGCATGAAATGAAGAGCAAATTGAGCTGTGATGCATATAGGAATTTACTGGAAGACTCCACCATCCTGAGTGAGTCCCTTGTGCCTAGAGAAGCTTATCACAAAGTCAGACAGGCTCCCCAAGCGTAACCTATCTTAAAAGGCTTGTGTGTCCCACGTTCTCCCCAACCTGTGCACACTGGCACCTGAAATTCCTACCAGTATTGCCATTCCTGCAGAGCCACGGGATGCAGGGCCTTTTCAACCGAGTGTGTGCTTCATGCTACCTAATTAGCTAATGCCTTTCTTTATTTACACTAGTGATTCCTAATCTTTCCTCCTGGGAACCCTAAATTATACACCAGGGAGATTCTGTGACTCTAAGGTTCAAAAGTAACTCATATTTTTTTTCAAGTGATGAGTTTGCATGTCGGGATAATTAGGAGAACCCCTAAACAGCTCTTAAACCTTTGATGGCACTTACTCCTCGCCCAGTCCTTCTATCCCTAATGCCCTACTCCGTCCCCTCATCCACTCATGTGGAAGCAGAGACAGACCATTGTGACTGTGACTGCCGGCTTTGACCCTGGCTTCATGTTGCTTGTGATCACAGGGCTGAATTTCCTTTCTGTCTGTTTCATGCCTATCCACCCCCCTCCAATCCATATCACTTATTGTACTCTTTTCTTTGGGTAGGGGGTAATAAGTCACTCAAATGCTTCTTTATGATCTGCTGTGTAAATCTTTAGAGGTGCTACTTTCCATGCTGTCCTGAGGTTGCAGGCCAGTCAGCTCAGTAGCACTGCAGAGTGATTTGTTGAGTACGATTGTTCTATGTGGGCCCACAGCCACTATGCCACGGTTGGTGTGTGGGAATAATATATAGGACTGGTACATGTAGAATGTAGGGACGACATGAGGATGAAACCAGGAATAAGAAGGTGCCAGGTCCCGACGGGGATACTGAGAGACCGGAGTACAGGCCGTGGGGAGACCCTGCGTACCTCCCACGGCTCCAGGGCTTCCTCCTTGTCCTCTGTCTCAGTGGTTCATAAACATGGCGTGAGGCTCTGGACACCCCTCTTCTGGGCAGACTGTCCTCCTAGGAGCCCGGAATCCACACACATGTCTTGTTTCCACACAGAGGAAGCTATTCAGATTTAAGTTAACCTTTTAACTTAACAATGCGCTAATCCATGCATCTTGAAGGGGACAGCGTGGAGCCTTGCCTTCGCTCTTGTATCTATACCCTGATGCAGTCACACACACAGGCCTCATTTGTGAAGATGCCTCTGAAATGTATTCACTGAAGATAATTATAGAGGTCTAACACTTCTGCTCTTCAATTAATGCTATAAAATTAATGGTCCTTCATTTTTACATCCTATGCAAATGATGGTGTCATCTCCAACTGTAAGCCTCTCTGCTCACACACTGAATATGATTAGTGTCCCTTTAAGCTGAATGAGAGCATGTGACCTTCTGGGCTATGGCAGGAGTGAAACCTTCGCATGCTATTTCCAAGGTTTCCTTATAATATGTTCATAAAAAGCACAAATTCAGAGTTGACACCACAGCGTGTTTCAGTGACTGATCCTTTGGGGTTGTGGCCTTAGGAAAGGGCAGACAGGAGCTGGAGGACAGCCCATAAATCTCCTGTTTTCAGCCCAAGATTTACCAGGCTCCACAATCAGCACATTTCCAAACAAAGGGCAGAGAGATTCCTGTAAGATAGTGAGGCAGGTATAATGGAAATGCCGTGGTACTCAAATATTGTACCCATTGGAATATCCTTTTGCAAAGAGACCTAGGGGAATGCTTGGCCAGGGACTAAATGTATTTTCTTGATGAGAAGTTCTGAGAACTAACAAAAATGGCTGGCTCCATAGCTCAGAAAGGGAACAAATAAGATTCTTTCATTTCAAAGACTGGAGTAACAAAAACTTAGGATTTGGTGGCTGCTGACAAGGATGGTGACATGTTGAAGGAATCACTGTGCGCCCATATGCATTCCGTGAGATGTGTTCTTGCACTGCAGACAGCTTGCAGGAGCTGAAAATATTGGAGAGCTCAAGTGCCCTCACACTTAAGGTCTGAATCCTCAGTCTCCTTTGAACAGGTTGTTGTTTTTTTAAAATAATGGGATGCCTGCTGGTATTTCAATCTTAGGGAGAGGGTACACTTGAAGAGGACTGGGGACTGAGGAAAGAGACAGAAAGGACATGAGAAAAGGAAAACATGAAGAACCTTGGCTGGAGGAATTGAATCGTGGGTTGATGATTTTTGAGGTCTTTGGCAGCCAGAATCACTTGGATTGATAGATATACTCCCTAAGCCAAGTTCAAAGTCATTTCTCCTTTGTGATCTGCTGAATTGTGTGAGACACAAATATTCAGAGAATTTTTGTCCTAGTGGCAAGAGAGAATCCTTTGATCGCAGGAACCCTGACTGTGAGTTGAGAAAACCCAGAAGCCTGGAAGAGGCAGGCTTAAATAGTCTGCCTGTAGCCCCAGGTTCGCCTGGTGGGTCATGGGAGTTGCACGTGGGGAAACTGCTGAGCTTTGCACGGGGGAGTGTTGCATCTCCGTGAAAAGAAGCCTTGTAGTGTGGGTGGCATCACTTTTCACAACCATGTTGCTGGTTTCTGCACAGCTGTGGCTGCAGCCTTCCTGGTGCCCTGCTCCTTCAGAGGAAGGCATTCAGGGAGATGACCCAACAGACTGTTATGCATCTGTAGGATGAACATGGGGGCTGGATCAGAAATAGGAGCTGACTTTTGTATTTATAATGAGGGAGAGAAAATCATATTCACCAGAATTCCTCTTAGAGAGAGCTCTGAATATATTTGGATGAAGAAATATTTTAATAAGCCACTTGGGGTGGAGGGTGAGACCCAAGAGTATCGTCAAGCTAGAGAAGTTATTATTAAACTGCTCTGCATGTGATAAGGAGAGGAATTTGTCATAATCATAAGAGGGAAGAGGAGAGAAAAGAAAAGAAAGTAAGGGGAAATGGGAGGTTATGGTGAGAGGTGGTGCCCTGTGTGAGGAGAACCCCTCTCCATGGCTCTGCCTCCAGCCCCAACTCTTAAATAAAGCGAGGAGGCTCTTCATGGGGTTCTTTTTTTTGAAGATCCCTGAAGGAGCCAAGTTTTGGGTCTGGTTAAAGTGGGTGAACTAGAGGCAGCACCCATGAGCCTGAGCATCAGTGGGGAGGAGCCCACCAGTGCGCTAATTCTGGACAATCCCAGGATCACAGCACAAGCTTTGGATTTGAATGGGTGGTAGAATTGGTTTTGAATCAGGTTCCTCTTCCTCATCCAAAGGCAGGGGAAGTGGTGGTGTGGGCAGCTGAAATCTCTCCCTCTATGTATATACAAAACCATAAAGCAACTAGAATATCTGAAGATGCCACTTATTAGTATATTTTGTATGAGGCATGCTATTTAAAAGAAAAGGAAATATTATAGAATCTAATGAATTTGGAGATAGGGCCTTTACGGAGGAAATTAAGGTAAAATGAGGTCATATGGGCAGACCATAATCCATGTAATTTACTTGGGAGATAGGGCTTTCAAAGAGGAAATTCAGTTAATCTAAGGCCATTAGCGCGGCTCCTTGATCCCGTATCAAGAAATATCGGTGTCGGACAGCCACACACAGAGCAAAGACCTTGTGAAGAGGCAGCACAAGGGGAGTTGTCTGTAAGGTTAGGAGAGTCCTCACCCTGCTGGCATCTTGATCTTGATAAGAAACCAAATAAAAAGAAACCAACCCTGCTGGCATCTTGATCTTGAACATCCAGCCTCCAGTCCTGTGAGCAAAGAAATGTGTGTTGTTGATGGCACCCCCTCTGGGGCATCTTGTTGTGGTAGCCCAAGCCAACTTAGTCACAGAAGGGAATGAACCAGTGTTCCATCGACCTGCTCAAATGAACCCCTGGCTCTTCTCTGTTCTCCTAGCAAGCATCTCACTCTGCTTGCAGACCCCACCTTCTTTTCCCCCTTGGTTTCATTGCTTCTGGAACAGTCTGTTTCACATTGTGGCACTCTGGTCCCGGTGACTGCACATCGGGCAAAATCTGGGGAGAACACTTGCAGAGGTTGGCCATTCCCTGAGGCCACTCTGGATCCTCCATCTGTCTGCTTCTCAGCCTGCCTTTGTCTTCTGTGGACACAAATAAACTCTGAGGAGGGACGGGCATTTTTTTTAAATGATAATGAGTGAACTACTCAAGGAATTACACAATACAGTAGTAGGCTGTAATTCTACTTTTCATCTCCCTTAAAAGAGAAACATTGTCCCAATACTTAAAGCATTTATTATATCTTAAAAGCAAGCTCTTATTTCTGGTTCAGAGACTTAATGTGGCATTTATAATTATATTCTGGAGACAACATTGTTAAAAATTTGGGTTTTCGTGCTAAAAGTGATTTTTTAAAAATACGTAATTACCTATTAATTCTCCCAAAGTGGTGTGATTTGCCTTTTTTTTGTCATAACTCATCCTAAACAACCCATTTTTAAAGAAAAACTCCAGAGTAACACATGGGTGCCTTGGCCTTGGCATAGTTAAACTGTAACACATGGTGATTTCTGCAGGAACATTAAACTGAAGTCATAACAATGGGTAATATTTTAATATAATGGAAAATGATCATTAACTTTTCTCGACAGGAAGGAAATGAATTTTCCTCATTGTACACATTCTGAGAAAAGTAGGTATGAGAAAATTTCAGAGGCTGTTCTACCCAACCAGAACGGGCTGCAAGAATCCTACTGACAATAGCCTTACAGAGTCTAGTGTCAGCAAACTTAACAAATAGAGCTTTGGAGGAAAAGAACGTGGTTCAATGGGTGTAAAGAAATAGGTGTAAATGAACTTGAGATTTTAGAGTGCGATTATTCTTGCACAGAGTCAAGTACCTTTCCCAGGAGTCTTTCTCATATCTCAGGTAAATCCCTATTTTTATCATGTTTTCTCCCCCACCCACTCAGAGCAAATATACTATTAAACTTCCATAGGCCCGTTTCAGCTTACAATGGTGCCCGGTAATATTCTAAGTATGTATTTATTAAATGTTCTGTGTAAGTCACCAGTGCCTGCAGGTATTTTTGTGAAATATCTGGGACTAAGGTATAAATTGTGTTTTCAGAAGTCGTGCATCTCAAAAGTTGTCTTGGCTACAATTTTGCTTTTGTCCTGGTCCCTTAGGCCACCACCCCTCAGTGATTCTCACCTTGTTCCACTTCTTATAACCTTTGTGTGTTTCTCAACTTTGTCAGTCGCCATAGTTCTTAGCTGACCAAATACAAACTGTCGAGAATGGATAAACACTCTAGGACTCTCTTCCCAACATTCACCTCCAAGTCAAACCAAAAGGGAACAGAAGCCAGATTCGTGAATTTAGTGATCAAACATCAATAAAAAGAAAGCAGACGGATTTTTAACCCATCAAGACAAAGTAACCAGTTGACTCAGTCTTGTGTCATTTCACTGTTTCTGGAGATCATGGACACCCAGCTCTGAGGGTTTCCCCTGGCATCTCACATTGCTTGTTTTATTGGTTTGTGGGTAGGTGTGTACCTCCCGGCTGTTCACTATTGCAGAAATGGTGATCTGGCACTAGATCCCCTCCCCCACCATCACAAAGCTGCTTCTTGTTACACAGACGGGGATCTGCTCACCGCCCACCTCCACCGTAACAACTGTTGGCGCAGGAGTCTGCTGTGACTGCGCCAGATGTGCGCTCCTTCCCCACGATGCCGCCCCCCACGGCAGTTCCTGTGCATGGGGACCCCTGTTTGTAGCCGACAGGACTTGTCTGCAACTTGCATCATTAAGAAAAACCTTTTCACACCTCTCCAGGTTGTCATCACAGATCAAGTTTTTGCCTACTACATTACTCCTCTCCCCGTCCTCCTGACGCCCGTGAGGCCCTGGGAAAGGAATTTGTGCTGGACGAACTCCTACTCCGAGCGCTTGTAGAAGCTCTGCAATGGCCCTGTTCTGCCTCTCCCCAGCCCCTTTCTTCCCCCGGGGCATAAAGAGCTGGCAGAGAACTGCATTCCTGCCCTCCTGCCGCGGTCTGGTCTGGGCTCTTATAAGCTGTGCTGGGCTCCCCTCAGGCCTGGGGTCTCCACAGCCTGGCAACAGAGTTCTATCAGCACTTGTGGAGCGGCATAGGGCTTGTGTGATCCGCAGAGGAAAAACACCCTTTTTAAAAATCCCGGCTTGCACATGGCAAAACCAAACAAACAACAAACAAAACAAAACAAACACGTGGATTTTTAATGAAAGTCTGATTTGAGTCTTCACTGTCAGGATGCTGATGGATTCAGTACCCAGTGATAGCCCATGAAACATATTCACTTTTCTCTATTTCTCACCTTCTCTATGTCCCTGCAGTCTTCTTCCACACACCCTTTCCATCAGGGCCTTAAGCCTTTATTATGAAAAGTAAAATGAGGATGGAGTTGGAGGGGTCTGGGAAACGACAGAGAAGCCAATCAACATCAAAATCAAAACATTTTTCCATCTTTTTCTGGCCACTTTGCTTGCCCAAATAAAGGAGATCTTCCTTCAGTCCCTCCCTTTACTAGCAGGGCCGCCACGAGACACTGGGTCTTAACTTTTTTCCTCTATGTGAAGCCTAGTTTTTTTTTTTTTTAATTAATATACAGAGAAACATCTAGAAATAGAAAATACTAGAAAGAAGGTTGGGGTGTGACAGTGCTGTTGTTGGGGCAGTGAGGTAAAATAGAGGACCTGAAGTGAGTAACTGCATCCAGGCAGGTCCTTGTAATAAAGAACTGCCCCCTATGCCCACTGTCGACGCTCAGTGGTAAGGACGGCAAGGACAAACCCAGTGTGTTGGCGGCTGATGTTCAGTCAGTCCTCACTTCTGCTCCCAGTGCTTCCTGGCAGGCATCCATGGCGCCATATGCTTTGGGGAGGTGGGAATGCTGAGTGCTGTGGTAATGGGGAATTGAGTCTTATTGCTTCATAAGATTCCGGGTGGCTGAATTGTTCTGAAAAAGAATATGTCCCTCTAGGTGTGTGGTGGGAGTCTTAGGGCAGGATGGGACTTCAGAGAGTCCCTCCTCTCAACTCTTAGTTATATGGGTGAGGAAATGAAGATCCAGAGAGGCAAAGCAACTTGCTCAAGGTCACATAGGTGGTTAGGGCTTAGGTAGAACATTAGAATTCACATCTAGAATTCCTGATTCTCATATCCTCGACACCAATGCACCCCTCATGAACCTCGGGCTTCAGGCTTCACCCTGTGGCTTTAAGGGTGACCCTAAAGGTACTGATGCTTCCCATATTTTTAGCCAGTAAGGTATCAAGAAACTGTTTTGCTCTCTTATACCAAGCAATTAATATGAAAACACAAAGGAAGAAGTAAAATAAAGAAACAAATGTGGATTTAAAGTGAAAATCGGTTGCAGCTCTACATAAACAATGGCTTATGCTCTTGGAACCTTGGTCCTAGTCTGGAGATCATTGTCATAGCTTAGGATACCACCTCTTATGAACATGTCTGATAATAGATGCAGAGCATCAAGCAGAGAGACTGACACATAGTAAATACCTAATGACAGCTATTTTAGCAGGAAGTACGTGTCCTCTAACATCCCACAGTAAGCCCTGAGCCCAAGAAGCTGGGTCACTGGGACAGAAGCCTGGAGTATTCATGGCACAGAAAGAAGTCTTGTCACATCAAGGTCCCTTCCACTGCTGTTATAGCCCAGGCAATTAAAATTCTTAGGCCAAGGGCACTCGGGTATGGACATATGTATTGGAATCTTTTTTTTTTTTTTTTTTGTAATGAGATGATTTCCCAAAAAAGCATCTCAGAAAATCAGTCTCTGAAGTGGTATCTAAAGGGGGAAAAAGTGGTTTTAGAACATTCCAGCAATGTATGAAAGCCTGATGAAATAAAAAGAGAGAAATAGGCTTGAATGAGAAAAGAATTAACAGGAAAAAAATGTTTTAGAAAGAACTCATCTTGAAGTCAGAAGAGAGAGACTCAAACCTCAACTTTGCCCTAATTGCTCTGTGACTTCAGAAAAGTCCCTTAACTCCTCTGTGTTTCAGTCTCCTCATCTGTTAAGTGAAAATAAAATTAAATGCCTCCTAGGGTTACAGAGATAATGTTTAAGGAACTCATTTAAGGAAATAAAATGTATATGTTCATTTTATGTTTTTAAAATATTTTTAATGTTTTTTTTTTTCCGAGAGAGAGAGGGAAAGAGAGAGAGAGAGACAGCGTGAGCAGGGAAGGGTCAGAGAGAGAGAGACACAGAATCTGAAGCAGGCTCCAGGCTGTGAGCTGGCTGTCAGCACAGAACCCAATGTGGGGTTCGAACCCACAAACCGTGAGATCATGACCTGAACTGAAGTTGGATGCTTAACTGACTGAGCTTAACTGACTGAGCCACCCAGGCGCCCCTGTTCATTTTAAGTATGTAACAAAGATAAACTGTTATTCAGATTTTTTTAATTAAAAAAATTTTTTTAATGTTTATTTTTGAGAGAGAGAGACAGAATGCGAGCAGGGGAGGGGCAGAGAGAGAGGAAGATAAAGAATCCGAAGCAGGTTCCAGGCTCTGAGCTGTCAGCACAGACAGCTGCCGCTCAAATCCATGAACCATGAGATCATGACCTCAGCCGAAGCCTGATGCTTAATCACCTGAGCCACCCAGGAGCCCCAAAATTTACTCAGATTTGTTAGGTTTCAGAATTGGAGGTTTTTTTCTTCTTATAGAACAAGGTAGGAATTAAAAAGAACTAAGGCTTCTGGTTCTGAGGTCTGATGTTAGTTTCTTCTAATGCGATCCTGCCTTTGAGCAGTGCGCTGTTGCACACATGCCTGTCTGAACCATCTGACTCGTATTTGCCTCCTGCTTGAGACCCAGCCCCAGAGAGGTAGACCACTTGCAGGAGGTGGAGGGAAGGTCAGTTGGAGTGGCAGTCTCTGGAGCAAGGGGAAGGCACAGCCTACTTTTCTCCACAGGCCTCTCCTCTGAGCTACCTTAAAGACTGGGCGGCCCCCTCTAGGGTAGGGAAGGAAGGTGAAAGGAGAGGAAGAATGTTTTCTGAAAATACAGCAGCTCTTTCAGAATATAGAGAGCAGATGATCTTTATTTTGAATTGTCCTTCCCATCCTGGAACTAGATAAAGGTAGGCAACCTTGTTCCTTTCTCTGGGGGAGACATGCCCAGATGTGAGCACACATGCAAGTGCGCACGCTCACACACACACACACACACACACACACACACACACACACACGCAACACAGCCCATGGGGCCCGCAACCTATCTTTGCCCAGTGTGTGCGTCCTGGAGAAATTCCCTCTCACATATCTGAAGCCCAGCAAGGATGTGAGCTCTGCTTCCCACTGGTAGCCTCCCTTCTTAAGAGTGATTTTCATTTTGGGGCACCTGAGTGGCTCAGTCAGTTAAGCGTTTGACTTTGGCTTAGGTCATGATGTCACAGTTTGTACGTTTGAGCCCCACATCAGGCTCTGTGCTGTCAGCAAGCAGCCTGCTTTCTGTCCCCCTCTTTCTCTGCCTCTTCTCCCTCCCTCTCTTTCTTTCTCTCTCAAAAATAAACAATAAAAAAAGTGATTTTCATTTTGGAGCTCGTCTAATAATGAGGGTCAAATGGCCAACATCTTAACAGACTTATTTCTTGATGAGGATTATTTGAAGCTGTACTCTTGATGATCCAGTCACCCAGAGACTCCAAAGACAGGAAAGACAAGGCAAGTAATTCAAATACATAAAGCAGAGGAGGCAGTTACCGGCACACATCATGATCGATAAAACAACAATTTAAAAAGGCAAGCTTCTCTACACCCTGAGGCTGGAAAACTCTGGGTCTCTGTCACATGTGGGAGAGGCAAAGGATTCCTTAAGCAAGTGCACAGAGACCCGCCAGGCTGCCTCGTCCTCACCGCAGGTGGGACACTTTCAGCAAAGCCCTGCACTTGGTGTCCACAACCATGTGTGTATCTTGGGCAGGAGGTCATCTTAGAGACCTGCCTCTCGACCTTTTCTGTCCCAACCACACACAAACATGGTGTTTGTAAGCCTCACAGGCTCCCAAGCAAGTACACAGATTTCGATTTTAAGAAGTCAAGAATTTGGAAAAGTGAACCTCCATGATTTTTAACAGCTGCCAAAGATTAATGGTACATTACTAATGGTGGCTCTCCTCCTGGCTTGAGCCACAGTGGACGGACTGAAGCCTGCCCACCACCATTCAGGATTCCTGAGGCTACCCCACGGAAGAAAGCATATTCCAGTGCAAGCTAGAAAGAGGGTAGTTATTTCAGAGACAAACTCGAATCTGTCTTGAGTTGTAAAAATAAAGTTTATTCTTTAAGAAAGTTTACTTAAGCTACTAGAAACACATTTCTTGCCTCAGACTTTAAAACTGGTTGAAAACTCCCTGTGTGATCCATAGTAGAGGTTAAGGACCACTTTTCCAAGGTAGCTCCTTAAAGGCTTCTTGGCCCACACCCAGTGTTGAGTCCTTATGGAAGTACAGGGAGCCTTGGCCTGAGGGTACAGCCCAGGACCATAAGCCCTCCTGCCCTTATATATATTTTTTTAATTTTAATGTCTATTTTTGAGAGAGACAGAAAGAGAGACAGAGCCTGTGCAGGAGAGGGCCAGAGAGAGGGAGACACAAAACCCAAAGCAGGCTCCAGGGTCTGAGCTGTCAGCACAGAGCCCGATGCGGGGCTCGAACCCACCGACTGTAAGACCATGACCGGAGCAGAAGTCAGACGCTTAATCGACTGAGCCACCCTAGAGCCCCTGGCCCTTAATACTCAGTGTCCATTGTGGGCAAAGCCTGGTGCTGTGTCGTGTGACAAAAGAGACATAAAAATGGAAACAAGAGGCCTAAGTTTTGTTTTTGTTTTTGTTTTTTTTTAATATATTTTTTTTAATGTTTTATTTATTTCTAGGAGAGAGAGACAGCGTGAGCAGGGGAGGGTCAGAGAGAGAGGGAGTCACAGACTCTGAAACAGGCTCCAGGTTCTGAGCTGGCAGTCAGCACAGAGCCCGCCGCGGGGCCCGAACCCACGAACGGCGAGATCATGACCCGAGCGAAAGTCGGACGCTTAACCGACCAAGCCACCCGGGCGCCCCCCTAAGTTTTGTTTTTAAACTACTGATTATCAGGATGGGCAACAGAAACACAAAGGACCATTCCCAGCTGGTATAAGGACTGTCCTCAATACTGCCTCCTCTTGTGTGGCACTATTTACTTCTTTGTCCCAGGACTTAGAAGAATTCCCAGAAGTTCAATGTGGTTGCATTTAAGACAAAAGCCAAGGAAAGCCAAACACTAGAAAAGAAGTGCACCTAGTGTTTAGGAGACAAAGGAGTCAGTTACATGGCTGTTGGTAGCTTGTGTGAGGTTAATTTGGCAGTGGACTAAGGAGGATAGGGGATGGCGCTCTTCAGTGGAAAAAAGGCGTAGAGGCACAAATGGATATATTTTGAAGGGAGGAAAACACAAAGATGGCTTTAGCAAATGGCCCCTGCCTCCGAGTACAGAGGTCTCCAATTTTAGATAATGTCATATTTCTGGAAACACTGCGAGAAAGCAGATCACCTTTCAGCTCGTTCCTGATGGACAGTGTACCCTCTGCACCCTTTGCCCGTGTATACATTGGCCAGAGAGAGGGAGGGCTGGTGGGAAGGAAGGAACGAATGAAGGAAGGTAGGTAGGTAGAGCTCTTTGTGGGGAGAAACAATGCTTGGGATGTTGTGACCGTTAATGGGGAAGGACAGGTATTACCTGAAATGAGAACCAAGAGTCCTTAGAAGGGGACTCAGTGGGTGGTGTGCAGACCCAGTAAGGCCTTCCGGAACATTCGCACTGGAGGGCGGGCTGCCATCCGCAGGTTCAAGAACATTCCTGTGGCTGAACACCTGGCCTAACCCTAACACATCCCTTTAGAGCTTTTCAGCAGAAATAAGCAGAAAAATAGTAAGAAATGTGTGTATTCAGGAAAACAAAAGCAGAGGCTTGCTTTGGGGAAATGTCTAAATGGTATGTGGTGCCCATGTCTCCACCGCTACCCCAGAAATTGACATCGTCTAAAGCTCTCACCTCTATGTTGACTACTCCCTTTCCTAGGGAACATTCTGGATTCCAGGGGTGGGGGGGGGGTGGTGCTTGGCTGTGAAGCATGCTCTTGTACTGTAAGCTCCCCAGATGTTGACCAGAGAATGGAGTGAGAATCCCCCAGGGCCTAGAAAGGAAACCTGAGAGCAGCATACAGATAACATTTTCTACAATTTAAATGAGACCCATTTCTCAGCTAGCTCACACTCATGAATCCTGCAAGTTTGTTCCTTCTGATTTTAAGATGCCTGAACCTGTGACTATAAGAAAATGGGTCAAATCCCATCCTAACAAATCTCCAGGGATATTCTAATTCTTTGGTAGCCCTTCACGTTGCTTACATTGGGTATTTGCCTAAAGGAAGTAGGGCTTGGAAAACATCTGGTTCTACAGATTTTTGGAGAAGATTATATGCAATTTGTTGGTAATAGGATTTGATCTGTACTCAGTCTGAATGTCTGTGTTATTTCAGTGGATTTAATGAAGTTTTGTTTGTTGTTGGGATGTATGCAGTATCACCTCTCATCCTGTTTTCTGTGGACTCTAGGCAGAAGCCATCAGGCAGGCTGATAATAATAGTATGCTTCATAAGGAGGCATTCCTTTGTCAAGGAGTTCAAATATGATCTCATTAATATCTTACCTTGGGGAAAGCTGAAGGGAGAGATGAGTTGTTCTAAAATAAAAACACATGTGAAAGCAGCCATGAAATAAGGACCAGCCTCCCTAATGCTACTTGTGTTGGTTAGTTTCCAAAGATGGCTCCCCTCCATGAATAGTACTTCCCATTATTCATGCTTCATGTACTCCTCTTTTCTTGAATCTGGCATACTCTGTGACTTGCTTTTAACCAATGAAATATGGCTGAAGTGACACTGTGTGACTCCTGAAGTTTGCGCATAAGAAGCCTTGCATCTTCTTCCTGGGTCTCTTGGAACATTCATTCTGAGGACACCCCCCCTGAGAACCCAGCTGCCATAAGAGGAGAGGACACACACAGGTGCTCCAGTGGACACCCCCACTTGAACTCCAAGCCGGCATCAACTTCCAGCCTTGGGAATGCTCTGTCTTGGATGTTGGCCCAAGTGAGCCTTCAGACAACTCCAACCTCAGCTACCCTCTGACTATAACAGGATGAGATAGTCTAAGTGAATACCACCCACTGAGCCTTCTTAACCTACAGAACTGTCAGACAAGTTAATACCTTTAAACCGCTAAGCTTCGGGATAGTTACACAGACATAGCTAACCAGAACATTGCTCTTAATGCTAGAAGATATACTACTTGGTGAAAACAATCTAGCCCTCTCAGAACTGCTCTGGAAGACCGCCAGTTACCCCTGACCAAGCTTTCGCTAGTGCCTTATGGAAAGGTCCTCCATGCGGTTCTTCTTAACTCTGGATTTCTCTCCTCACTTGCTTCAGAGAAAGCTAAACTCCTGTCCTTGGGAAGGGGGCATGGCAGTGGTGGGACAGGAAGGGGAGGCAAGCTTCTCAAGTAAATTCCTGTGGAGCAAGTGTTGCAAATTCAGGTGCCAATAGTGATAGGCAGGCAAGGGAGTCACAGCAAGGGTAGAAGACATGAGGGGTGGCAGAGATACTGTTGAACCGGCCAGCTCATGCCTGTTATGAGGGCAGATGCTACAACCCAAGGTGGCCCCTCTGATTACCGCTGCCAGGTCTAATTTTTGAAGTGAAGCTAGAACTCTATTTCTTTTATGTAAACATTTCCACATTTCCTGTTTTCTTTTTTTTTTTTTTTTAACATTGGCAGTGATTTCCAAATATTTGTAAATGCTGTGTAAACACAACATACCGGGGACTCCAAAGACCACTTTGGAGTTTGATGTGTCTACCATAGATGGTAGGAGAAGCCCTGACCAGCTTCATGTAAGCACCCCTGCTCTCCTAACAAGAGTAACTATATTCTTCCTCTGTGCAGTGTGCTACAGTTTACAAAATGCATTCAAATTCGTGTCTCATTTGACAGTGGCAGTACGTAGATATCTTTTTTTCCCCCTTTTTTAAGAAAATAGGCCCAGGGAGATTTTGCGCCTTTTCTGAATCAACACTACTCTTGGGAAGGCTGGCTTCCTGCTCCTCCATCCACAGCTCACACCATTTCTGCTTTCTCTGGACCGAAGGGCAGGGGGCCAGTTGGGCCCTGAAAGTGTATTCAACCTAGAATAGTAAAATCCATGCTGGGAAGCTAAGAGGTAGAGAGGAGGAATGTGGAACAGGGTGAGAAGCTGATGTGGGGCCTTCTGGAATTCTCTGAGTCTTACATTCAGTGGTCAAGACAGATAGTCCTGGGTCTTCTCCAGGCAGTTGAGGTGAATGCCCATGTCACCAAGCTCGGCAAGGGACTGGGTCCTGGAAGATGCCCCTTCTTTCTTTGTGTGGTCATTGAATCTGAGCTGCTCTGACCTTAGTTTTGCGTTTCTCTGGAGAACCTGGAGAGAGGGAGCAAAGCAGCGTATGAAGTCATTCTGTCCCCTCAGACAGAGGAGATGATTCCACCCCATCTGTAGCCAGGGCAAAGCCAACTGGAGGAGGCCTCTGAAATCCACCCATCGGTCATGGCCAACATGTCTGGATCAGTAGGAGAGAATGGGCTTCTTTATTCAAACAAAATGCCCAAGACTTAACCCAGAAGACTCTAGATTCTACATTCTTAATGGAACAAGGAGGCCACCAAGGGGCCAGACTCTGACTTCCCAGTGTCCACAGCCTTTGGGGAGAGCTGGTCACCTGGTCACTGCTACCCTGAAATACAGTGCCTCCCTTCAAGGACAGCCCCTTCCCTGAGCTCTCCTGGGCTCCATTGGACAGCACAGAAAATCCCATATATATAAAAATAAGGATTTCAAATTCTCATACCTTACTCTCCCATTCCCAACCAACAGTTCTCTCCTCCACCTTACTTCCCACACCGTCCCGCCTCATGTATTATTGCCACAGCTTCTCCTCCATCTTCTTTCCTCACTGGGGAAGTGGCTTGGCTTTAACATATATAGCCAACCTCTGGGGAAAGTTTTCTGAGGGGTTCAGGTCTCCTGGAGCTTAGCACATCTGGCCACCACATACACAGACGTCATGGAAGCCACACAGTCAGGGCCCGGCTTCCATGTTACTTTCTCACTCTCCCCTCAGCCTCCATGATCAAAGCAGATAAGGAAGGGACAAATGGTGACTGGTCCAGCTGGTAGGACTACAGGAAGAGAACGTCACATTTATGACGGACGACACTCCAGGCGCTTCCACCTCATCCTCTTCATTTAATCTTTGCTGTGGTCTGTCAGCCAGAAGTTGATGTGCATAGCCTCTCCGCTTGGGAGAGAGGCTATGGACATCATCCAGTTTTGCATGGGTTATAAGCGGCCAAGCAAGTTTATGAGCCCAGCTTGGTCTACACCCCAGGGTGTCCTCTTTCCCTGAATTCAGGCCACCTACATAGAAATACACCGCCCTGTTCTTGCCGGCTCCATTGAGCACAAGCAAGTCATAAACTGCCTGACACTGCAGGGCGTGTCCTTGCCCGTCTGTGCAAAGGGCGAGCCCTGGCGTAGCGCAGGGCACATCCTGCATGCCTGAGGTGGCCGCCTGCCTCCCACTGCAGCCAAAATCACTTTTGGTTAAATAAGAGATTCTCTGTTGGAGGTGGGCAGAGATAAAGTACTTAGTCAGCACCCCAAATTCGGGCTTCCAAGGAATATGACAACATTTTTATGTGGTGGAGGAGAAATTCCTGTCTCCAAGCTGTTAAGTGCTCTGCCTCCAGGAGTTTATGGCAGTCAACGTAAAACACCTGCCTGGGAACCGGACGGAGCCCAGCCTTGCCCTCTGGGGGTTGAACTTGCTGCCTGAGAGACTTGCTGATCTGGGGGAGGAGTTGTCTCCAGCAAAACAAAACAAAGCAACAACCAACCAGGTCTAGAAAGGCCTGGTTCAGTTCCTTTAAGTAAAACTGAAGCCCGCAGAAGAGGCCAGTCTCTGGGAAGGAGGAATCTGACTCTTGCCGCGCCTGACACACCTTGCAGGCTAGCCTAGGGAAGGAGAGCTCTTAGCCACCCTGCATGGAGTCCCAGAATGAACCTACTAATCAGAAGAGCAGGGCTCTGGCATCCGTGGGGACGGGGGACAGTGGGAACGTGTGAGGAAGGTATCATTTTTGAAAAGAGAGTGAGATGTGCTAGGCAGGGTTTTTAATATTCAGGTTGAAAAGGGTTTTAGATGTGACTTGGCATCACCAGCAATAATCTACTTTAATTCGATTTGCCATAAAAAGATGCCACTTTTGCTTTTTACATAACACATGAGAAAATGCAGCATTTGCCTTGCTAAGTACCTTGGCTCTGCTCCTGTGGTAAGAACACACCACACAGGAAGCCTCTGGGTCAGGCTGCCGTCCGGCTGGGTCTGCTGTGGCCCTCCCTCACCCCATGGCTTAGGTCAGGATACTTAGTTCTCTTTCCCCTGGGAGATGCTTCTGCAGATTCACCTCCTCTTGGAGAAAAATGATATCCAAACCATGGTCATAAATTGTCCCTTGTTTTTTTAAAAAAAAAATTTAATAAAGTTTCTTTTTAATTTTTCTTAAAATTTATTTATTTTTAAGAGAGACAGAGCATGGTGGGGGAAGGGGCAGAAGAGAGGGAGACACAGAATCTGAAGCAAGCTCCAGGCCCTGAGCCGTCAACACAGAGCTGGACTCAGGGCTTGAACCCACAAACCATGAGATCATGATCTGAGCCGAAGTCAGACGCTTAACCGAGTCACCCAGGTGCCCCAATTGTCCCTTGTTTCATTTCACTGTCTATTGATGTCCGTCAAGCCACCAAGATAAAGAGAGCTCCTGCAACACAGCAAGATGGTTATCGTGAACCCAGCCCGTTCTTGTAAACTTTTCGCATTTCCTGTCTGTAGGTACACAGCATTAGTCTGTACGTAGCTCGTGTTGCCCCCAAATAATTAACAAGCGATTTTTCTCAGGATGGTCAATGGGATCAGATAAACAACTGAAACTTGAGCCACTCCATTGCTCTACCCCATGGAGACTAAGAAAAAATTGCACATCCGGGAACAATGTGTGCAAGGGTGGTCTCCTGACAATTTGCAGCCAATTACAAGTGTACATTGCTTTGCACAATGGATGTGCTGCTGAAAAGGTTATATGCAAATCGAATTTTTGTAAATTGAATTATATTTAACATGCACCAAGGGAACTGGCTATTTTAGGGACACCAAAGTTGAATTCATTTTGTGGAGCAGGGAACCCTTTGTAAAGCAAATTACGATCCTCCAATTCATATATTCTTTGATAAGGTCAGGTTTTATTATTTTGGACCTTTTTGAACTAGAGCATACCTACAGTGTTAAAATGGTAATAATGAGATATTCAGAGCTGTCGCCAAATTCTAGAAGTAAGAGAAGACGAACTCTGATTCGCCTCCTAAAAGAAAAGATGAGCTGGAAAAGAGACTTTCCCGTTTTTATTTGCTAGGATACCCAGGGAGCTATTGTTGGTGTTTTGGTCTCAGCTTAGCTGACTCCCCTAAGTGATGGCTCTCTGTGTTCCTCTTACATTAGTTCATTGTGGACCTGCAGGCTCCTAGGCTAGTAAGTTCCCCAAGTGACAACCAGCCTAACTGTGGCATTGTTAACCCTTAGGCCCTCTTAGCACAGAGCCTGGGGCCTGGCAGCTTTTTGAGGGTCCAGAAAATGTCTGAGACCTGGAGGAACACAAAGGAAAACTGCAAATCAGAATTAATAAATGTTTAATTAAAGATCTACAAAATGCAACATTGTGTCAACTTCATTAATTGTTAAGGTTGGTATTCATGAAAATTTAATTACCTTAGAATTAGAAAAGAAGAAACAAAACTCATTATTCATAGCTGCTATCATGGTCCGTATAAAAAAAAGTCCAAAGGAATCTATAGACAAACTGGATTAGTCAATGGAGGCTGGGTTACACTATGGTAACAATCCTAAAACATCAGCGGCTGAACACAGCAGCAATTTATCTCCTTCTCTTGCAGTCTATTGAAGTTCTGAGTGACTCTCCGCCATGTAGTGTGATTCATCAACCCGCACTTTGCCCCCTCAATGCTTGGTGTCCACACTTGTTTCAGCAGAAGAGAGAGAGAAAATCATGCAGGAGATTTTCACTTCTTCAGCCTGCTAGTGCCCCATTTGGGAAGACCCACATGGGACTTCCAGCCACATATCATTGGTCACAGCTGGTCACGTGTTCCCTAACTGCAAGGGACCTGGGAAGTGTAGTTGATTTTATTTTGTGTTGTTTTGTTTTGTTGTTGAATGCTCAGGGAGATCTCGAAATGTCTTTCATGTAAACTATTGAATAATAAGAGCTCAACGAGATCAATATGCCCAAATCAGTAACATTCTGATACATCTGTAACAAACAATTAGAAAATAGAAATTCAAATAGATGTCAACCTAAAATGCAACAAAAGCCACTGGAACAAATCTAACAGAAGACACATAAGACCTTTGTAGGGATGATCATAAAACTTTATTGAAAGATAGAAAAGAGGTCAGCCCTCTCCAAAGTACTCTACAGATTAAATGTAATTTTGATGAAAACACAGAGTTTTTGGTGGTAGTTAGTTAAGTTGATTCTATGGATGATGGGGAGTAGGTAACCCAGAATAGCTAAGACAGTTTTATAGAAGAAAGGTTGTGTGTGTGGCAAGCAGGCAGGGGTAGCATCACAAGTATGGATAAACAGACAAATGTTGCAGCGGAGAAACAGATTCTTGTATGCGTGTGAACCTGGTTTTTGACAAAGATGGCATCATGAATCAATGTAAAGAGGAGCCAACTTGGGCCTTGGGATAACTGGATAGGAAATAAGTGACCATAGGTTGTAAATGATTGGAAATATTTTATATCCAATAATTTCAGAACAAAATTATAAAGTATCCTTCCAGTTATTTTACAGCAAACATAATATCTTTAGTGTGCAATGTGGGAGTATTCAAATATCAAACATCTTGGGGCCTCCAGGCATAAGATGGCCTGCCCACGTCATAAACTTTTATTTCTGCAGTTGAATTATCTCTGTTTGATCCTCACTGAGTTATCATCAGATACCTCAGGAATGATGAGGTAAAATCATCAGCTTTCCAGACAGCCCACTTCATCTAGGCTTGTCTTTGGGCAAGAAGCAAGATGGAGCAGTGGGGGCCTTACGGTGATATCAGGACTATTTACAGCTGCACATTCACCCCTGTTGGAGCAGGTCTGGTGACTGCTGGGTAGGGCCTGTTGATGGTGATTCACACGGAGGACACAAGAACTCCCTGTAAGGAAACTCTTTAAGGGAGAGGCAGTCAAGGAGAGTAAATTGATCTAAAGACTAAGTTCTGGGGAGATGAAGAAAGCAATTTTGAATTTTAGTGAGCACTGTTCACATTGACTTGGGTATCTTACCTGATGTGTCAGAACAGTACTGGGTCTTTCCTGTCCCTTTCTTTTAATTCAGCAACACAAGCACATCAGTCCTCTCTGCTGAGCAGCTTTCTTAGGCTCCAAGAAGAGTTCTGGTACACTCTCTAACCTCATTATCCTTTTAGGGTTTCTCATGTCCCCCACTTGCCCCCTGACTGCTATCAACCAGCATTCCTGTGCAGGTAGCCAAATTGTTCTTTCCTAATAGATTAGAGGTAACCAGAGACAGAGCCTTTCTCTGGAAGACAGAGGAGAACCCGGGAAGAAAGAGAGGATTCTAGAAAACAGAACATTTCACTTGCCTCCTGATTTTGCCTACAAATGCCCCATCTTCTCCAAAAGCACATGAAGAAATGCAGGCTGTGACAAGATCTGCTGCCTCCCCTACCCATGACATAACCACGTGTCTAGATTTTTGAAGCACTGAGCAACATGCACATGGGAACTAAGCAATTTGCCTGATGATGGTAACATGGAAATACTTTCTGAACCCCAGGATATTAGAAACAGTGTCTCAGCTCTTGCAACAGTGGTGTAAAGAAGCCAAAGTCCCATGGGGGCCAAGTGAGTGTATGTGTTGCAGGTAGACCTTGGGAGTTAGGACAGTTCACTAGTTTACATAGAGTTTCCTGGGGTCAAATCCAGAAAGGTCAACCATCATCTGTATTGATAAGGCATAACAATAAAATATTGTGGCTGATTTTTTCATTGGCATGACCTAATTTTAAAATAATGACCACAGAAGTAGACAAAACGATGAGATTCAAGAACATGTTATTTAAGTATCTCTTTGACTTGTGCCTCTAACATGGATAACTTGATATATATACATGTATATGTGTATATATAACAACACAGTAAAAAGACAAATTGAATCAGTGCAAGTGGTCAAGCAAAACGTAGTGATTGGAGGCTCTAAAACTCAGACTCAAATATAAGATAATGATATGATATTACCATTTGGCAGGAGTGGACAAAGCAACTATAAATTTGAGAGGGACTTTGTCCCACCAATGTCATAGACACAAATCCGCTTGGTGTCCTGGCCAATGGCCTCTTTAATCACTAAGTAACCTAATTCAGCTAAAAATGTAGTCCTAAAAACTGCTTGTGAAGGTTACTGCAAAATTGTTCGGAACAACATAGTTCTTTCCTTAGTGGCTATGCATCTTTTAACCCCAGGAACATTTTCAATTAAATATATATTTTTAAAGAAAATCAATCTCATAATAATATTGGGGTGTTTGTGAGTAATTGGTACATATTTAGTATTTTAGGAAACTTGTAGTGATTAACAGAATTTAGCTTCTTAGAATACTAGGACAGTGTTGTAATTCCAATTTAACATGAGTAGTTTTGTGATTTTAAGCTAAACCTTTTTAGAAAAATGGGTTTGCTACTTGGACACAGGGTATACTTAAAAAGAAAATTGAATATGTGAAAATTTATATATTCGGTTTAAAGTTTCTAAAGGATTTTAATAATTTGTAAATCAGACCAAAAATTAATCAAAGCCCCCTTAAAACCAGGTATTAAAATTTTCTTGATTTTGAAATAAAATAATATTTGGAAGTAAAACTTAAAAACCAAAATATTTGAAAGTATAACCTTAATAAATTAAGTATTACTTTTGGAAACAAAAGTAGCCCTCTGAATAATCTTTTCTCTGCATGAAAAGTTGCATCGAAGATACCAAAAACTAGGGACGCCTGGGTGGGTCAGTTGGTTGAGCATCTGACTTTGGCTCAGGTCATGATCTTGTGGTTCATGAGTTTGAGGCCTGCATCCATCTCTCTGTTGGCAGTGCAGAACCTGCTTTAGATTCCTGTTCCTCTCTCTCTGCCTGTCTCCCACTTGCACATGTGCATGCTTTCTCTCTCTCTCAGAAAAATAATAATAAAATAAAAATGTTTTTAAAAAATATATCAAAAACTCAGGTTGATCTTTTTTTAACATATCAAAACTTTTACATCAAGTAATTATCATTCTTTCAAATAGTCACCTTGAAGGACCCACTTAAGTGATAGTCTATCACTAGAATTCTTTTCAAAGTCACTTTCAAAATTATAATCAAAGCCAGCTCAGATTTTTTCCCCCCTTTTTCAAACATATTCAGGCATTGGAAATTGGATGACAAAGTTATGAACACCAAAATTAATATGCCAACAACCCAAGGTATCTGCGATTTAACATAGGTGACCCAAGAGAAAGAGCTCCAGGTGTGGCACAAGAGTATTTCTTCTTCTCAGGTACTTCCTGACACCTTTCTAATCACACCTCTTAGGTAACTGTTCTCTCATCATAAATAGTAAAGAGAAAGCTCTTCTAGCTAGAACTCAGCCCACGCACAAATTAGAACTTCAACTGAAACTAAAAATTACCAAAAGTTCTTCATTGGAGGTACCTGATCCAGAGCCACTAACAGAAGGAGGGAGGTGTCTTGGTTAAGTCTAGGGATTTCTCAAGTGTTCATGACACTTCCCTGGAGCACTGTTCAGTCACTGCAAGAATCCAAAGCAGGTGGAACCGCAGAACCGGGACAGGCAGAGACAGTAACAAAATGGCCCCAAAGACATCATGACTCAGAGTGGCAAGTCCACTAAGAGGTAAATGGAGAATACCTTCTAAATGTGCTTGACTGTACATCCCCTTCTGTTCAAGTAGCCTAAGACCCAGGAGATTAGAGT
Organism: Crocuta crocuta; assembly: GCF_008692635.1. NCBI lineage: Eukaryota > Metazoa > Chordata > Mammalia > Carnivora > Hyaenidae > Crocuta > Crocuta crocuta. The sequence goes on along the minus strand of NW_027551575.1, from coordinate 361,932 downwards.
ATGATTTGGGGAATGGAAAGAAGAGGCCGATTAGGAGAAAAACATTTGAAAAGAAAAATCTTTCACTTTGACTTAGGGTCTTAACCACCTCCACATAATTTAGGTACAAGGATCTTCTCTTATTTATATATATTTTTTGAAGTGTTAAGTTTCATATGCATTTTGCTTCCTCAAGAGTCTGAACACTTGCGAATCACTAGCTCCATAATTCTTCCCACCTGTATCTAATGTAATTAGTTAAAAAGTGGGTCATAGAATGGAGATTTCTCCATCTTCAGTAAATCAAAATTTCTTTAAAAACGAGATTCACACCGAATTTTCTTTTGATCCCCATTAAACCAATGACAGTGAACAAAGTGACTTTTCAGTATTTGCTCTGAAGTCAATTGCTTTTAATGCCTGTCAGGTAATCCTGAAAACAAATTCCACCAACCTTTGTGGGGACTTGCAGACAAAGGCTATAAAGAAGCATTTCCACAGACGAACTGTGCACTTTGTACCCCAACTGTAGGCTACCGTTAGAGCAGGACAGTGCCACATGCCTGGTGTGCTTACATCAGTCTATGTCAATACCAGTGACCCGAGGAGACCAGAGAAGCCTCGAGGACTTTTCACAGTCATTTGTTTGTTCCATCATTCACTTGTTCATTCACATCAAAGCTTTATCAAACACTTAACATGTACGAGACACTATGCTAGGCTTTGGACATCGTCTATTCACAGATCAGCAAAGTTGTACAATTTGTTTTCTTTGTTTAAAGTACCATCAAGGACACAACACCTCTAGGGAGAGACTTTCTACTTAGCATTGGAAATTGGAGTGTGGCTCTTGCAGGCAAAGTAGATTACTAAAGATTAATAAAGATATCAACAGTCTAAGGAGGTTCTAAGTTCTCATTTATTCCAGAATGACCCTAAGACCTCAATTTGAATATATGGATGATGGGAGAAAATGCCTTCTCTCCTGGGACTAATAATGGCAAATTTCTAGGAAAAACAGTGGCTGAATATATGGGGCTGGGAAGACGGTATGTGTTTGGAGGAGAGCTGGAGAGCCCTGAGTTCACAGGCTGCCTCCAACATCTGTGAGCCTGGATATACGGAGAAACAATTCAGCTCCTCTGTGTCTCAGTGTGCTCATAAGGCAGGTAACAGTGGCCTCCTCTCAGGTTATTGTGACATGTATGTACCACGAGAGAAGAGCTCTGCCGTATGTCTAGCACATGATAGGCACCCAGGTAAGCCCTGAATGAAGGAACAAGTGAATGAATAGAAAAGTAGCTCAGGTAGAAGCTGGAGAATAGGAATGAGCATCAAGAACTCCAAAGAGGAAAAAAATGGTGTCTTTTTTCCCCTCATACTTGCTTTCTTTTCTCTCTGGCTTGGGAGCAGGAGGGTCAGGAAGGCTGTGTGTGGAAAGACCCAGTGCTAAAAAGATGGCTTTTCTGAATTCATGGGGACATGCAAGAGGATGAGAATGCAGTGTTTTCTAAAATTGCTCAAGTAGGATAGTTCTGTTTCTACAGAAATTCCAGAATTTCAAATATCCTTTATTAAAGATACTTGTATTGAAGCAGCTGCCCTACTTTTACTTTGGAAATGATGCTTGCTGTTCACTTGGGCCTCTTCAGAAAAACAGGCCACTGAGATTTCTTCCAGTAGCCTTATAAGTTTGTCCAACTATGTTCTCCTCTTATTACTCCCCGTGCCTTGCTTAGCTTCCCACCCTCTGTGAGGCACCTTAAAGTCACATGCTCCATAGTCACCTGCACAAAGAGTCTTCAGAGGTCACTGCAACTGTCTTTGAGGTACCTGATCTCTGGTCTCCCCAGCCACCCAGCCCCTGCCCACCATGATTTTATGTGCTCTGCTCTCCAGATAGTTTGGGAAGGAGCCATAGAGGAGGATTTGTGTATCTGTAAAAACTTCAAAAGTCAGAGTCTGCTTTAAAATGATTTCAACTGAATTCCTTAATGTGACAGCTCCAGTTTATTGATCTGTAAACTGGAACACAATACCTCTGACACTGGGTGATGAAACAAGAGAATGTAGGAAAACCACCAGTCACCAACCAGGTGCTAAGGAAAAGTTAATTTTGATTCTCAGCATCTCACACAAGCCTCTGATCCTCACTTCATCATATAGAATGTTAATGTTGGGGCACCTGGGTGGCTCATTTCTTAGGCATCCAACCCTGGATTTTGGCTCAGGTCATGATCTCACAGTTAATGAGTTTGAGCCCTACGGATTCTCTGTCTCTGTCTGTCTGTCTGTCTGTCTGTCTCTCTCTCTCCTTCCCACCCTCCCTCCCTCTCTCTCCCTCTCCCTGTCTCTCCCCTACACGCATACACACTCGCTTTCTCTCAAAATAAATAAACTGTCAAAAAAGAGGATGAATTAATGGCCACTGTCTTTCATCAGCATAAGGCAAGCTGGGAAGAGATGGTGTCACCAGTGTATGAGACACAAGAGCATCTGTGGCTTTCGGCGTAGCATGTGGGGGTTTCCAGGGAACTGATTTAGGCTAGGCTGTCCATTGTGGGGCTGCCGCTGTGGATAGAGTCCTAAAGGGGGCGTTGTTCCCATCATCCAGAAGATCTCGCTTGACTCAGTAGGTTGGGCCCTGTCCTGCTGCCCTCTCACCCCTCACTGCCAGTGTGTCCCTTGGACATGGCGCTTCTAGCTGTCTCCTCATCAAAGTGTTGGTGTGTAGTCTTACCATGGTCATCCTTTCTCAGCTCTCGGCATGTCCCCAACCTGAGTGACAGGATACATGGAGTCCCAATTTGCAATATAAATATGTTTAGAGTCTAGACTTCTTCCAACAACACATGGAAGAGTTTTAACCAGTGGAGAAAACCCAAGCCTGCAAATCTATCCTACAGCCTTTAAGTTAAGGAGCCAAGATGCCAGAAATCAGGGTCAAATTTAAAAGCCTCTGCTGTGGGCTCCTGGGCCAGGAAGGTGCTGGCCAGGACATGCACATCCCATTTCCCTGTCTGTTTTGTCCTGAGCTGCATTTTACTCCATCACACGAACAGGTTCTTGTTCTCACCATTCTCCCATGCAGATGAGGACTTGGGAATTATTAAGAAAAGAAGCTCAGTTGTCCCCCTTGGCTTATCATTACTAACCAGGCAGAGGAAAGCTTCAGCCCACCATTGATTTAGATTAGCCCCTTCATTTCAATATTATTAATTACCCAAGTTAGACTACAGCATGTCAACATCAAACCCCTACTTTTTTTTTTTAATTAACTGTTTCATTTGCAACTCGATGGCCGAACCTGCTTTCTTTTATGTCTCTGGGACCAAAGCAGAAATAACTCACAGAGACAGTTTTAACTCTCACCAACCAAGTTATTATCCTGGGGACTGACACAGGTCACTCCTTCCATGGGAGTCCATCAGGTTAATCTTTTGAGGTGACAATTCCATAGTAATTTAAGATTTGCCAAAGTTCTCTGTTACATCCTGTGCAAAGTAAACAGAAGGGTTAATTTAGTTCTCTAATCTCTTGTTATAAGCCTAATTATTTTACATGTCTTCATTTCATTAATGAATTGCTGCTTTTTACATGCAGCTCCTTCCCCATTGCTTTTGTTTAAACCTCCTGGTGGGAAGGGATAGATTAATTTTGTTGTGCCTTAATGAAACTGTATGCTACATTAGATTTAACCATTTGGCATGCACTGCCAACATCACCATTATGCATAATGAATTATTTTTTGTGAGTCCCAAACTACTATAGACCTTCAGTGTTCTCCTTCAGATATTGTGACTATGCAACGGGCAGGCATAGGACAGCAAGCTTGGCCATTGCCTCTGGTGTCTAAGGAAACTGCCTTGTGGTTTTTTACTTTCTGTCACTTGCATGGAAGTGTCTAGATTTCCCCTCATTATGAGGAACTCAGATATCCGGTTGATGTCCTGTGAGCATCTCACATGAAACCAGCAAGTCAGTTTTGAGATTTTGAGAGCAAAACACCGTGCTAGGCACCTTGAGGCAGGACATGAAAGTTGTTTGGTCTTTGTCTTCACAATTTAAAACAGCAATTATTCCTTGTTGCTCCTGTGTCTTCAGGCCATCTGAGCTCTGCTTGGTGTAGACTGGGCTTGACTGATGGTAGCTGTGCTTCAGTCTGTAGCAGCCAGAGCAGCTCTGTCCCTCATGTCTCCATCTTCCTTCTGGGACCAGCAGACTAGTTCAGTGTCTGTTCTTCTTATGCTGATAGCAGAAGTTCAAGAGGGCAGGTGAGAATATGCAAGGCCTCTTAAGGACTAGACGTGGAACTGACACACTTTTACACACTTCTTGTTTGGTCAAAGCAAGTAACATGCCCAGGTTTAAAGACAAGAGGCCGCGAAGTATTCTCCTTCAAGAGTTAGCCATGGCAAAAGGAGAATTAAAGGAACTGGCAAATAATTGGAGCCAACAATTAAATCGTTCATATGTTTTTAAGGGTTGGCTGAGTTCTGGGATGTGGCCATCCCAGTTTTCAAAGCTGAAGCCATTTAATCCCACAATTAAGATTGTCCCCAGCCAAGACTCTGGAACCAGTTTTGTCCCTCGGCAGGGGATTAAAGGATCTCATGCTGGTGACTCCCTGGCTCATCACTGAGTTAGGCCTGATCCAAGTTCCATTAAGCCAGAATCAAGTCCCGTCTGAGTTCCAGGTGCAGTGGGGACTGTATTTCCTGACCCTGAACTTGAGTTTCTCCCATATCTGCTGCCGAACGTACCCCAACACAATGGCCTACCAGCATGTTCCTAAGTCATCTTCTTCATTACCTAAGTTGCCCTACTCGTCAGCCGTTTCTGAACTGACTTTGTGAGTATGTGATCTTAAAACCACCAGTCACTGTTCCTTGCCTGGCCTCTCCCACAGGACAGAACCCGTGCTCCAGAATGATTCAGGACTGGGGACACCTACCCTTTCCTTTGCTACTGGAGTTGGTGTTTCAGTGTCCTACAGTTCAGCCTGTGCCTCTGATTCTGGCCTTTCCCCATCTGGTCTCCTTCATTGCTCCTAAATCCTGGCTCTGGATTGGAAACCCAGTTAGCAATATGGTGTAGTGTATACCAAGTTGCTACCAAAAGTTGAAAGAATGTTACATTCCCTCGGTTCTCTCCATGAGTTTGGTGAAAGGTCCCCATGAATGGGTACACCTGGAATAATTGCCTTGAAGTCAAGAAGAATGAGGAGCCAAAGAAGATAGAAATAGGCATTGAAATGATAGCTCACTTAAAATTGTGTCATAATCAAGGTTAAGTGCTGAATGTCCTGGCTACAAAGACAATGAGTTACAAACTTCACCTGGATCAAGTCTTGATGACATGTGTGCTGACTCTTCACTGTCACCTTGAACACCTTCCGGAGTGAGAGGTTGCTTTGCTGTTCCTAACTCAGGGCATTTGGTCTCACTCTTCCCTTTATGAAGAACGTGTTCTCCCCTGATATTTACATCCCTTCCTCCCTCATCTCCTCCAGATCTGTACACAGATATCACCTTCTCCATGATGTCTTTCCTAATCTCCCTACTTGTTCTTGCTACTCCTTCCCCTCGCCCAACAAGGCGTTCCCTCTCTTCCTCTTCCATCGTATTTTTATCAAGAACACTTATCACCATCCTCCGCAGTTCACATCTTACTTTTTGTTTTGTTGATTGCCTTCCTTCAGTACAATACATTCCCCATGATTTGTCTCTTAGCCCCTGGAACATATTATAGACGCCCAGTAAATATTTGCTGAAGGAAGGAAGAAAGGTGGGATAGACACAAGCAGTAGGAGACTGGGCAGGGTAGGCAGGAAGATAGAGACAAGCAAAGACAAAAGCATGTGTAAGTGCTTGTAGACTCAGTCACCCTGAGGACACCAATGAGGTCAGCCCAGGGACTCAAAGATACTGCTGAGCTTCAGCTTCCCGTATTCTGCTGGTTCTTCATAGTCAGCCTGTAAGGCATACTCAGGGTTCTCCACTCCTTGACCCAGAGCTGTCCTTGGCCTCTCTTCTCTGCATCTCAGCCACACTTGAAAAGTAGCCAGCCATCATCCTGCATCTCCACTTGCTTACCTCCCATTGACTTTGAATTAGACGTTAGTCCAGATCTGTCTGCTAAAGGGAACTCAAACCAAAGCCCCAAACTAAATTGATCCCATTTGCCCTGCTGTCAATCAGAGATCATCTTTCTCACCAGCCCCCTTCATCCCAAGTTTTCTTGTTGGCACAGTGTCTATTTAGATGCCCAGATAGAATGTTGAGCATCTTCTTTTACCTTCCAAAGACATACAGATTTCACCTCCTTCTGTATATCCCCTTCCACAACCACTGCTTCTGCTCCGATCCTCCTCATGTCTTAATTGGCAATAGTGTCCTAGCCATCTTCCTTCTTTAAGTCCCCTTGAACCTCATCCACTAATGTTTCCTGTCACCTGGGGGACAACATCTACACTTGTTAACGCGGCATATAAGGCCTTCTGTGTTCTAACTGTCCCTTCTCCAGCCCTGCTTCTCTTCCTTGCTATTATGCTGGATTTTCTTCAAGCCTTTGCACAGACAGTCCTCTGCTAGGCATTCCCTCTGCCACTCCTACTTACCCTTTAAGATTCAGCTCAAGTGTCATTATGATTTTGCCCATATTGCATAGCACATGTTCACTTTTTAAAAGCCTTATCTTCACTTGGATCAGTAATGTTCAGGGAATAATGGACTTGATATTTTTTCCTGATACATAGTAAATGCATAGTTATTAAAAACATCCATCCATATAGCCCCCAAAGATCATCTTGTGTACCACCATAAGTACCTCACTTTTTTAAAACAGTGACCCGGACCATCTTGCTGTTTAAAATCATAGAGTTGGAGAGAGCTGTGAGAGGCCAATCATACTGTCTTTAGTAAGATCTTAAATATTATGCCCTGATGGCATAGTATTCAAGTTGTTAACAATTATTGAGTGTCACTTACATGCTGGACACTGTTCTGCATGACTTACTTGTATTCACTCATTTAATCCTCGTAATAATTCTATGAAATGAGACTAAAATCATCTTTATCTTACAGAAAGGAACATAGAAGCTCAGAAGGGTTAAATAATTTGCCCAAGATCAAACAGCTGATAAGACTTGACCCCTCTGTTCAAACTCAGTCAATTTGAGTAGAGTCATGCTCTTACCTTATCCATAAGATTATCATTTCTAACAGGTGTTAGTGCCTCCAGTATTCTATAGATGAGACTGTTTTTGGCTCCTAAATTTTGCAGCACTGCAGCCCATTCTTGCTGGTGGAAGGAGGGATGCATTGCCAGAGTATCTGGCAGGATACTCAGAAAAGGTGACCTCTTGGAAGTGGACAACTTAGTAGTCTATGGTTCTCTAGTCTTAGTTTAAGAAGCTCTTTGTGGCGGGAGCCAAGTTGATATCACTTTGATAGAATCCCTGGCTGCTGGCCTCTTCTGCTATCCTGGGCATTTTTTTTTTTTTGGGTCTCCAGAGATAGCCTGAACTTTCCAGCTCTAAGCAAGAAAGCTTTGGAACCAAATCATCCAATTTCTGCTTGAAGCTTGAAACCCAACCCCTGTTGAACATATTAGAAAACTTTGTTCTTCTGCAGAACGGGTTCTCCTATGGAAGAACCTCAAAGCCAGAGGCCGGGCAGCAGCTCCTATACTATACTTGCCCTATCTCAAAAAAAAAAAAAAAAGGCTAGCTTGAAATATTTATGCACCTGATTGTTTGGGAGTTTTGTGGAATGTGCACGTGTCAATTAAACAGCTCATTCCTGTCACATACTTGTCACATTCACTGGGAGCCTGCATGTCACCGCTTTTGAAATGATGCAGTCCAGATGCAATGGATCAGCTCAGTGTCTCTTGGAGGAACCCATGCTCAGTTACATCCCTGTGGGTGATAAAAAGGATGGATGTCACCATCCCCTGATAAAGCATTTCTATCTACAAATGCATAACTCAAAAGGAATTACCACCAATATTCTTTTAATTGGAAATATCTTTCTTCCTCCTAAGCAGATACGTGGAAGCTCCTTTTCTGCAGAAGCCATCCATAGAAAAGGAACATGTGTGTGAAAGACAGCCTGTTTAATCTTTCCCTGTAATCAGTTCCCTGGAGCCCAAATGCTGAGTTTGTAAAAGTTGCAAGCCCAGGCCGCTCTTCTGCTCACTCGTGCTAAAGTCTCACTCAGCCTGCCCTGCCCCTTCTTCCTGACTTTGGCAAAGGGACTCCTTGGAAAGCCCGCATTTTCCACCCTAAGGGAGATTCTCCATCAAAATCAGACACCCTAGAAAAATAGAGCTTAGGCAAAGCAGCTTTTCTGATCCCATTATTGATAAGCTCTTAGAGCTCATCAATGAAAATTAGAACTTGTTAATCCTGTACATTTCCCCCCTTGATTTTTAATTACAGAAGAAAAAAGTAATGGATAACTTATGGGGCTGCAGAGACACTGAGGCTGTCAAGAGAAAATTAAATTTACGGTCAGAGAGTTTTGTTTTCTCAAGTGTCCTTGTAAAATGCAAAAGAGGCTCCTGGCATCACCAAGGCAATTCAACTGGTTTCCTACACTGGCAGGGTTTTCCTCGAAGAAGCCCTCCTTCATTTGCCAAGAGAGTGTATTAATGACAAGGACTGGACCTAAAGGGAACTCATTCAGAAGAAAACTGCATTAAAAGAACATTAAGGGCGATGTTTTAAAGTCTGATTTAAACTCATGAAAGCAAGGAGATTTATTGCCGAAGCCAAATCGCCAAGCTGACGCGCCCTGCCTGGTAATGCATTCCGATTGGAGCACAGGGGATTGAATCCGTTAAGAACCAGCGCTCACCGGGGCCCAGGCACCCCTGCTGGGGGAAAAGAAGACAGCCAAAGTGGGAAGTGGGGCCGGGGGCAGCGTGTTTCTGGAAGCAGATGGGCTGACGTCCCACAGGGGCCAACCCACCAGGGAAGCAGGAGGAGGGGGCCGCTGCCAGCTGAGGTCAGACTTGACATTAGCACTGAGCTTAGCAGCCTTTGAGCTTCCCAGCACAGGCCCGGGGCTGCTGGGGTGCTGCTCCCTGGGGAAGCTGGAGGCTCAGCAGGATGTCCCAACCCCTCTTCTGAATCCTCACCCCTTCCTGCGTATACTCTTTGGCGTATAGACCCACAGCAGAATGGTCCCCCCTCCCTCTCTAACCCGTTGCTCACTTGACCACACTCTGCTTTGGAGTAATACAACGCAGGTGTCTCACCTGGGCTGCAGCCAGAAGGCCAGCTGCTTGCCGCCTTGCAGGTCAGGATCTGATTTCCAGCTTAGGAGTGTCGGTACCGATGTTGGAAAGGCACAGCCAGTCACCCTAGACAAATCGAAGAACACAGACAGCCTCAAGCCTGTGCTCTCTCTCCACCTCTCAGTGCAGGAGTGCTGCCAGGGTACCTCCCACCCCTCCCGATGCCAGCTTTTGTGGCTCCCCCCCCCTCCCNCACCGTAGGCTCATATCTGTTCTGAATAGCTACAGCCCTGCAGTTTGGCCTCATACTTTTTCATGAAGTCTTGGAACTGATTCCATCTCATGTTTTTCCTGGTGTTTCAGTTCCTGGACCCACACTCACTTCCTAGTATCTGTGCCCTTCTAAAGCTTGTGGAATCTTTACCATGTCTGGATGCAGGCTTGTCTTTTCAAGTGGCTGAATTTGGACAGCCAAGGGGCTGCAGGGATGTGGATGTGAGATCATCTGCCAAAATTAGAGGAGCTAAGAGCATCGCAAGAGGAGAGACAGAAAAGCCTTTGGTGAAGGCAAAGCTAGGGTCTGAGACCAGGAGAGCCCACCGGAGTCAGGATGCAAATGTGCCTCAGAGAACCAGGTAGCAGGAGAATGGGGCATCCCGGCAGTTAGCGCGGGCCGTGTGACACTTTCATCATGCATCTCCTTACTTGTACATTGAGTGCTTCACAATATCACTGAGCATGAAGCTATGGAAGCAATAAATAATATAACACAACTATGTGAATGATTGGCAGAAACAAAAGGGGAGAGACTGGGGCAGGACTTCCCAGAGGCAGTGGCCGCTGAGTTGGGTCTTTAAAGTAGAAAATTTGCCAAGAGAGGAAAGGGGTGGGAAGTGGGGGTGGGGTGAGGTGAAGCTCAGAACATGATTGGGGTTGAGACATGTGGCCCGTTTCCTTTGAGGAGCAGAGTGCTGTGGAAGACGAGACTGGAAATGTCCTTGGAAGTATGATCGCAAAAGTTTTTCATGTTATGCTAAGAAACATTAACTTTCTCATGCAGCCAATAGGAGGAAGCCATTAAATGCATTTTTAGGTAGCTTCTGAGACAGCAGAACACCCACAAATGACCAGACTGCTAGCCTACTTCAGTTAGAGAGGGAGCTACTGGAGGTAGAGCCCACTTTAGTCTATAGGTTTGAGCCGTTAGTAAATGCTGTGAGCTTCCTTTCCAGAAAACGTCTCATATGTTCAATATTTTGCATGTGATCTCATGGATGTCATGGATCCAAAGTATTTTTGGGAAATAACTTGTTTCCTAAGGAGAGTTTCATTCTTCTGAGGGGATGTGTGCTGCAGTGTTTAAAAATGATATGTCACAGTGCCTGTGACTAATTTTCAAATCATTTGTCAACGCATTTTCACAAGTGTGTGTGCACGCGCGCGCGTGTGTGTGTGTGTGTGTGTGTGTGTGTTGGGGAGGGAGTGAGAGATATGAAGAAATTGAGGCAAGATGTAAACAGTTGGTGAATCTAGGGGAATAGTGTGCGAATGTTCATCACAGCTTCTTTCAACTTTTCTGTACATTTGAAATTTTAAAAATAAAAGCAAAGCAAAGCAAAACTCTCGCTCAGGGCAGAAGTAGCAGGAATGAATATAAAGTGATGAATTTTATTCATTTATATTCCTTTGCCACATGCTGTCTGAATACCTACTATAGTTGTTCAATATTTAGTCGGAACAATCAATAGGACTTAGTGCCTGACAGGAGGCGAGTGGGGGAGATGATGGAGGAGGTGCAGTAAAGGAGTGCGAAGTAGCCAGCGTGAATGACGTGAATGACGGCTGGTTCAATTAACAAAGAGACGAGAAGGCAGAAGGGCAGCAGGCCGGAGGAGGGGAGAATGAGTTCAGTTCCGTGGGCAGCATTTTAAAAGGAGTGTTGATGAACTTGAATGAGTTAGGAAGAGCCACCAGAAGCAAGGTATAAGAGAAACAGGGTGGGCCAAGGACAGGGAAATATTTGGAAACATTTGGGAAGAGGTGAGGGTGTGTGGTAAGCTGGCAGTTGTCTGCAGACAGGAATTATATTAGGAAGTGTTGTAGACTGGATTTACACGGCCTGAGAGGGCTGTATTTGGAAGATGGGAGACAGTGACAGAGATAGTTTTGGGCTCAGGGCATGCAGGGACTTGATCCCCATCTTACTGTTGGACAGCGTCAGTCTCAGAAGTCACTAGGTGTCGAATGCTGGGCAACAGTCAGGTCAGCAAGGCTGGGTCTCTATTCTCAAGCCGCTCCCATTTCCCATCGGATCTTCACAATCAGTACTGGGCAGAAAATAAAGTCTCATTACTTGATACAGACCTTCGAATTCTTAGAAAACCTGCATTTGTCAGTTCATTGTCTTCCCATTTCCATCTAGGCACTTAGGAGGACGACAAGTCACAACAGATGCAAAAATTCACGGGGCGTGTTGTGGCAAAGAGAAATCCCAGGAGTCCAAGGTATGTAGCTATTTCCAAAATTTCATCGTCCCTCGCCAACCCCCCCACCTCCGTAACAGGCCGTGCAGCCAGAGAGGGCTGGCCTTCTGGAGGGACATTTGAACTTGGCCTTGAAAGAAAGATAGGAATGTTCCAGGGAAAAGGAGGGAAGACATTCCAAGGTGAACCACGTAGCAGAACATAAGCTGAACCATCCCAGTCGCCCTCCCCTGGCCTCTCTCCGGAAAATAGGCTTCAGAATAAAAGGAAAATCCAGAAAGGAGAGTCTCTGGTTTCTTCCAGGCTCTTGTCTTCTCTGACCTGAGTCCTGTTCCAGGCCTACTTATTTACCTCCCTGGTTTAGGGACTTTGCTCTTGGTCAGAGGCTGCAGGGTAAGTCCCCGGACTTCCATTCTGGAGATGTTTCAACTTGAGTACCTACAAGATTTGGGGCCCCAAGCCTTATTTTGCTTTCAGTTGCTCTCCGCTTCATCCTCCAGCTAAGCCCAGAAACAACTATGAGAGCTATGTCCTTCAGTTCCCAAAAAACAGCTCTGGCTGGCTCCCTCACTCACCAAGGGGAAATATGAAAATTGCCTTTTTAAATTCTCAGTAGACAAGTCATCGTGTCACTGACACCCTCCTCCTCTCTTAACATCTCCTTGGCTAACATTTGTGGAGCACTTTCTATGTGCCAGGCATCTTGTGGGTTTTTTTTACATACATTTCATTTCCATAGCAGCCCGATGAGGAAGGTGTTATAATTAACCACATCTACAGATAAGGAAACTAAAGCTTAGAGTGCTTGAGTAATTTGATCAAGGTCGCACCACCGAGTCAGAGCAGATGCCAGAATCGCAGGATATGGATTCCAAAACACAAGCTCTTAAAAATCCATGCGACATCTACACTGGCTCATTCTAGAGGGCCTCGGTCCACATTCTGAACACAATTTAAAAAAAATACAAAACCCGGAGATACTGCTACTGTGTTTTGGGCTTTGTTCTAAGAATTTTATGTGTATCAATTCCAGCAACTTCAAAACCATCTTGTGAAGTACACTGTTAGTATCTATTTTTTAAGGATAAACAAATGGAGGCAAGAGAGGTTAAGTGACGTGCCTAAGGTCAGAATTGTAACTCAGGCAGTCCATCCCGTACCTGTATTGCTATGGCATCTTGCCTAAGAGAAAAGTGTGTCGAGTACACACATGTGACTTGCTAGAGGGGATCTTTCCAGAATGCTTCCCATGCGGCATGGACTTGGAACATCTCCTGTGGCCACTGCCCCTGTACTGAGCAGTACCCTGTACCGAAAGTCATGTCGCATCCCTTGGCCGTCATCCTTGTCCCCAGAGTGCACCAAGAGAGAGGATTCATAAGTGTTTCCTGAACATCGTGGGGGGGGGGGATTAATTTTCAAGTATTAACAATGTGAAACTCTGGAGAAACATGTTCGTAATGTGAAAATCCGGTGAGAGAGTCCATTTTTTTTTAAATCAGCATAGTTCCTCTCAAAATTAGAAAGGAAAAAGTTTCTTGCTACTGGCATTTATTAAATAGTTGGTCTCAGCCTAAATGCAAGCATTTTGGTAAAAAAAATTTTCCTGCCATCTGTAAAAAAAAAAAAAGAGAGAATCACTGATTTGTATATAAAGGAAGGGAAAAGGGGAGAGAGGCATGGGGGCGAGACAAAGAAGGAGGGAGAGCATAAAGAAAGGAAAACTTTTTTCTTACATCGGACTATGCATCATGGTAACGAGAATATAATCTGATCACCTAAAATACTCTGGCCTTACAGATGCCCTCTGGTTGGTGATTATTTTTGCCTTGATAGGAAATATTTTGATTTAAAATTTTTATTATATTGAATCTTCCTTAAGTCTTAGAATAGTATGCCACAGGGCGACATTCACAATTTACAGACCATTTATTTCTTTTTCTTTCATAGTTTATTGTCAAGTTGGTTTCCATACAACACCCAGTGCTCATCCCAAGTGCCCTCCTCCATGCCCATCACCCCCTTCCTCCCTCCCCCCCCGCCATCAGCCCTCAGTTTGTTCTCAGTATTCAAGAGTCTCTCCTGGTTTGCCTCCCTCCCTCTCCCCAACTATTTTTTCCCCTTCTCCTCCCCCATGGTCCTCTGTTAAGTTCCTCCCGATCCACTTATAAGTGAAAACATATGGTATTCTGTCTTTCTCTGCCTGTAAACCAAAGCTTATAACTGGTTTGGCTAGGGCCCCAACCAGTCAGAGCAGGTGCTCTCTGGTACATGGTGTCCATGGGAATCAACTGGATCTCAGCCCTCAGATGTCATTGATCTGGAATTTTAAAATGAGATCAATGGAAAAACAATACAGCAAGCTTTCACTCCTCTCAGCTCGTTTTCTATAGGATTTAAATAGTCTAAAGTCCAGCCAGAAACCAGAAGAGCTCAGCAAAACATGATGGAACCACTTAGCATATCTAGAAGGAGGTCTATGTAGCCAGGCTCACACGGCCTGCTCACAGGACAGTCGAAACAAGGGATTCTCTGCCAGCAGTTTTGACTTTGAAACCACCTTAATGTTTGCCATGTTTTCATCCATCTTTAGACTGGAAAGTGCCAAAGTAATTCTGGAGACAGTGCACATTAATAAGAGCAAAAAAGACAAAGAGACAACAGAATAGGGGAAAACCCCAACAGCCAGACACAGCAACTCCAAACACATAAGAAGCTGAGGTTATCTGAAACAGGGGCAAATAGCCCTGTACAGCACAATCCATACCCCCAGAGGACACAGCACCATCACAATTAGACATGCTGATGACTCTGTACCACCAGGAAAAGATGAAGTTGTGTTCTGGGTAGAGAAAAAATCAGAAAAGGATGAATGAAATGAACAGAAAATCTTTGTATACAAACATTTAAAACTCTAAGAAGACAAAAATCCGAAAACCCTAAGTAGTCTTATAAGAATAGCTTGTTATATGTCTCTTAGGGTATGAAATAAATAATATTTTATTTATTTATATGTGTTTATTTTATATGTATGTTCTTATCTGTAAAAGCGTAAGAAGACTGTGTCACAGTCTAAAGGAAATGGCATGATCTATGAGAATGTTAACTACTGAGTTTTACAGTGAATTAATAACCATAAGTTAAGAAGAAGGAAGAAATTATATTTTCAAGAGTTCCAAGGAGGCTGGCACAATGTACTTGGTCAGCTGGAACTGTTCTCCACCTGGAAAGTGGCTGGAGAGGGTGGGGAAGGACTAGGCTGTGCCTCCCAGGGACGGGGCCGCACGGATGTGTGAGTTCCATGTTGCAAGCCTGCACTTTTCAGAAGATAGTGGACATGAGGGGAGGCCAGCAAAATGACAGAAAGCTGAGAGGTACAAGATCCCATCTCTTCTCAAATGTGTATCTCTGCTCAACTTAGCAGACTGTGAAAGAGGATGGGATGTTGTTCATGAACTAGCTAGTGGTGCACCTAATTAACCTCAGACTTTTGCATTTAGGAGAACTGGAGGGAGTCAAGAGGAGGTAAGGTCATGAACTTGTAGGAATTGTAATGATGCCTGATGGGTTCAGAATTTGGAGATTTGAACCAATGTACCTACATCTCTGAGGCTCAGGAAAGCCTAGTAGAAATCTGTGTGTGCTGTGTGTGTATGTGTGTGTGTGTGTGTGTGTGTGTTAATGACCAATAGTTATTGAATACCTGTTGAGTGACAGGTGCTGTGCTAAGTGCTTTTATATTCATGATTTCATTTCATCTGTAAGCCAACTTCTGTGAGGTAGGACTTGCGACAGTGAAGAAATTGATCCTCGGAGAGGTTAATTCGCTTGCCCAAAAGTCAAAGTCACACGGCCAAAGAGTGGTTATTTTAAAGCGTGTTCTTCCTGCCCAGCCTCAAGCAGATTTTAATGCACCAGGAGAAGCTGTTCTTTATTTCCAAACCTACGTTCTCTCAAACAGTCAGGGAGTCTGTCTTCCGGTTGTCAAGTTACTAAACCTTGACGACAATGAAGGAGAATTTTAATGTTCCAAGATTTCAATAGATCTGGAGTTTGTGTGGGAAATTGAAGATGCAGGTTTAATGCGGGACAGGGAGGACAGCCGTATCGTGTAGATTTAAGGCATTTGCTGTGTATACATGTTCGGAGCTGTTTTCTTCTGCAACCACCACTGCCAGTGATAAAGAATGAATGATACCGAGTTCACAGGACTGATATCCATCAACAGCAGTATTTATTCTAGTCTCATAGGAATAAATACAAGGATGTGCTGATAATTACACTCTGATACACGAAAGAGGCTAGAAAAACTCTTCCTCAATTTGTCTAGCTCACTGTGAATAATAATGCTGTCCGTGTGTTTATGGGAGGCAAAGTATTTAAAGCTCCATTGTTATTTTCACAGAAAAACAACTTTGAGAGAGGCATGTCTTCCATATGCACCGGGAATGTGGGGTTTATCTCACAGCCCACGGCCCCTTTTCCTTTTCTAACCGGCATAAATTCCTAGTGTTTTGATGCATGGGAGACCCTCTCCCTTCACTGAGAGATGACAGAGGCTCACAGAATGTCAAACAGAGCTCTGCTTTCTTGACTTCTGACCTAGCTCAGGTTTTTCTGTTTCTTTTTTTCCTTTACATGACTCAGACAGGCTCTCGGAGGCTAGAGATAAAAGGCCCTATTAGAAGTGCAAAATATGACTATTATTACCTCCTTCAATAAGGCTTCTTGCCAATTTTTCAAATGACTAGATTCTGTGTGCTAATTATTACTCCACAGATTCTGCATTTCATTTTCTTTCCCTGAAGGAGCCCACTTCCTAAGAAGATGAAGACAAGTGCTAAAAAGTGTGTTTACTGCCATCTATGGGAGGGAGAGGGGCTACCACAGCAGTAGGTCCCTTCCCGTGTAAGGCTCCGGTCACAAAGCCTCACAGAAATGTGTGTGCTCTGGTGGCACAGGCTTTGCAGGGGTCTCCGTGGGAAAATACTCCTGGAAATTCATTTGTTTACAGTTTTCCAGAAATATAAGTTCACATTCCTGCTTGAGACAGTGAGAGAACAAACTGCCCAGTTCAAGGCCATCATATTCATGTGTATAGTAACATAGGGGCACCTGGCCCCTCTCAGAACTCAGGGTTCTCACCTATGAGTACCCTCTGATGTTCTAGCAGAGAAATTCATTTGCTGGATGATTTTGAATATTCTGAAGGAGGCCAAGAAGCGAGAGCCTGATAAAGTCCCTTGAAGGGCCAAAATAGATGTCTAAAGTCCATGTGCTTCGTCGCCCATGAACTTGACTCACGAATCAGGCTATTACAATAGATTTTACTGTTTAAGTGTCAGAAACTCAATTACAAGATGGAGCAGAGATTTTGAAAGACAGATGTTTGAGGGAAGCAAAAAGTGATGGCACCGATCCTGAAACCTGGGGAGGAAAGAGGAAACTTCAGGAAAAAAAAAAAAAAAGAAGAACACCAGATACAAGAGCCCAAGAGAGCAAAGCATCTCAGACAATCACAGTACTGTAGCAATCAATGTTCGTGCTAATGATTCAATTATCAAATAATGGTTAGATTTTCTTAGGTCGGTTAAGTCAGTAACCTGAAAGGAGCAAAGGATATGACAGCACAAGACACAGAAAGAAAAATATAAATCGTCCTTAAAGCATGAAAAGGTGCTCAACCTCATTCTGAATGAGGAAGCTGCATATTCAAAGTATGCGCATTAAAGACAAGCCTCTGAATGGGAGAAAATATTTGCAAAGCAAATATCAGTTAAAGGTATAACTGTAAGATACCAACAACTCTTCAAACTTGACAATAAAAATAAACAACCCAATTAAAAGGAAGGCAAAAGATCTGAACAGATATGTCACGGAAGAAGATAAACAGGTAGCAAATAAATATGTGAAAAGATGCTCAGTATCATGTCATTGGGGAATTACAAACTGAAACATCAATGACATACTACCATCCACCTATAAGAGTGGCTAAATTTCGAAACAGTGACAACACTAAATGCTGTCAAGGATGCGTAAGCAACAGGAACTCCCATTCAGTGCTCATGGGAATGCACAATGGTTTGGCCACTTTGGAACACAGTGCTTACACCTACTTTTACCCTACAATCCAGGAAATGTGCTACTAGGTATTTATCCACATGACATGAAAAATATATGTTTCCGCAAACCTCCACACGAATGTTTACAACAGCATTAATCATAATTACCTCTAATCAGAAGCAACCAAGATGTCCTGCAAGAGAAGAATAGATTAAGGAACTGTGACACGTCCAGACAATGGAATAATATTGAGGGATAGCAAGAAATGAGCTATGAAGCCATGAAAAGACATGGAGGTCCTTTAAATGGTGATTCTACATGAAAGAAGCCAATCTCAAAAGCCTACATATTGTATGATTCCAACCATATGACTTTTGGAAAAGGCAAAGCTCTGGAGACAATGAAAAGACCAGTGGTTAGCAGGGGTCGGTGATGGTGAACTGGGAATGAACAGGCACAGAGAATTTTTTTAGGGCAGGGAAACTATTCTGTGTGATACTGTAATGGTGGATGCGTGGCATTTTGCATATATCAAAACCCAAACACAAAGAGTGAACAATGACTTAGTTAATAATAATGTATCCATATCATTTCATTAATTGTAACAAATGGGCCACACTAATGTGAGATGTTACTAAGAGGGGAAACTGTGGTAGCGGGTGGGGCAGAGATGAGGTATACAGAAAATCGGTACTTCTGGTTCAGTCCTGTGTAAACCTGAAATTTGTCTCAAAAAGTAAAGTCTTAGGACACCTAGGTGGCTCTTTTGGTTCAGCATCCAACTCTTGGTTTCAGCTCAAGTCATGATCTCACAGTTCATGAGTTTGAACCGCACTTTGGGCTCTGCGCTGACAGTACAGAACCTGCTTGGGATTCTCTCTCTCCATCTCTCTGTCCTTCCCTTACTCACACTTGCTTGCTCTCTCTCTCTCTTAAATAAATAAACTTAAAAATAAATAAAGTCTTGGGGCGCTTAGTCGGTTGAGTGTCCGACTTTCGCTCTTCAGGTGATCTCGCGGTTCGTGGGTTCGAGCCCCGCGTCGGGCTCTGTGCTGACTGCCAGCTCAGAGCCTGGAGCCTATTTCAGTCTGTGACTCCCTCTCTCTCTAACCCTCCCCTGCTCTCACGCTCTCTCTCTCTCTTAAATAAATAAACTTAAAAATAAATAAAGTCTTTTAATTTGAAAAAAAGGAGTGGACAAAGATTATAAGAAAAATGGAAACAATAAGAAAGCAGGTGTCACAATCCTAACATAAAAGTCAAATTCATGCCAAATCATATATTTTTTAAAATGTTTCTTTTTCAGATAGATATAGAGAGAGATTATATATATATATAATATATAGATATCTATATAGATATCTGACTGAGAGCCACTCAGGCGCCCCAAGCCAAACAGTATTAGAAGAGACAAAGATGGGCACTTAACAAAAGCCACAGTCCACAATATAAATATTTTTTTAAACAAATGAGTTAATATTTTTTACTCACTGATTGACAAAACTTCAAAAGGAGAGCTTGGCTGCAGATCATGCTACTGAAAGTGTGGGGAAACAGGTCCGCTCATACAGTGATGACGAGAGAATGATTCATACATACTCTGTAAGGGGCGATGTAACAGTAGTTACCAAAATTACAAATGCGCATGTTCCTGTTTTAGACCCAGTCCTTCTCTTCTGGGAATTTAACCTACAGATATACTCAAACATGTGCAAAATGAAGTAAATACAGAGATTATAATTGCAGTACTTTTGTGGCATTTTTTTTATAATAGCAAAAGCTTGGATACAAGTAGATGCCTATCAGTAGGGGACAGTTTAAATAAATAATGCTGCACCCACATAATAAGGCTGCCGTTATAAAGAATGAAGCATCTGTTTACATATTGACGAATGAGATATAAGATCTTAAAAAGCAGGGTGCAGCACAGTGTCCTAGCATGTCACCTTTTGTGGAAAAAAAATCTGAGGAGAGAGATCCCCCTCTAACCTGGTGATGCCAGTTATGTAGCGTCTGTTAGGGATAAGAATCAGGAGGCTGGGGCACCGGGAGGAGGAAGCCATGATGATCACCCTCTACTCTTTTGTTTCTATTCTGGAAAAAAAAAACGATACGAAATAATTTAAAAAATAAATAAGGCAAGAGAGTATATAATGCATTTGGGGATGCTTCCACTTACTCTTTTTAAATGTTGATCTCTAAAATGTTGGTTAGCTCTAGTTATCTGGACAATTTAATTACGTGGAACACCTCATTTCCTGAGATGCAGGATGAATAAGGCATTACTCTGGTTTGCTGACTTATGCACAATTACAAAGTTAACATTATCATCATAGCACAAAAGAGATCGGATTTAGAACAAAGGAGGGGGATACTTTTCAACAAGATGTTAAAGCAGTAGGAGAATGGATGGAGGAGATAAACTCTGTAACTCTCACCCTGATGGAGGGATGAAGGTCCAGTGAACGAAATATATGAGGCTTGTTGAGGTGCCGCGCTGCTGAGTGTCACAGGCAAGGCTTCTTGTTCACAGAACGGCAAAGCCGGTTGCTGCCTTTGTAAGAAATGCTTTGTTAGGCACCAGCGTTGACAGGGAGAATAGCGTTCACTGCTCACTTAGGTGCTTTGGAGGGATTGCAAGGAAGGCAAAGGCGAAACTTCTGCCCTAGGAGGAGCCTGGCATTGGCCACAGGACATGGGAATGTAAGCATGCCCTCCACGCAGAAGCTCAAGTGGCGGGCACCTTCTCTGGAAGAATAGAGCAGAAGTTGACCATCAGGCTGATAGGAATTGCAGAAATATGCCTCTACATGTTCTAAAAAATCTGGATGCGTCATATGGAAATTCAGATTGTTTAAAGCTTTTTTTGAAAAATTGGAAGATCTAACAATGCAGGGCCTGCTTTTCCTGCATATTAACACCCACTAGAGTTGAGCAGGGACTGTCTCCCTTTAGATGGGTCATAAGCATGGTCCCCAGCTCTCCTTACCACCCTCCACCTGGCTCATCCCTTCCAATGACTTGCCGGTATCTGTAGGTACTTCAGTTTGTAAGCCCTGAACCAGACTCAGGAGGGGATAGTTTAGAAAAATGTCTTGGAAATAAGAGATTCTGGAACAGAGTTTGAAAGGCAAGATATATTGACCTGGTGGATTGGTTGTGTGAGGTGTTTCAGGGGGAAGGTTTCTAGAAGGCCAGAGTGTTTCTTCTTGACCAAAACTTGGATCAATCATAGCATGCCTCTGCTTTGGAGAAGTCCAGATAATGCTGGGCGAGCAAGATCTTAGCTCCTACCCTGTGCCAGGTGCTTTTAGGGTCACATCAGTGAATAAGACAAATGGTTCCAGGAAGCTTACAAACTGCTAGTGGAGGCGGCCACAATTAGAAAATGAATTGTTGCATGTAGATTTACATAACATAACTAGTACTATGAAAGGAACAGATAGAGGATTGTCATAGGGGATTTTTGTGAAGGTAGGCAGAGAAGGGGACACAGAAGCTGAGACCAGAATGATGAAAAGAGTTAGGTGAGGAATGTGATCAAGAAGGTGTCAAGCAGAGGGAACAGCATGTGCAAAGGCCCTACAGGGGGAGAAGGGGAATATTCCCGAGCCTGAAAGAACAACCAGAGTGTCTAGAGCATAGTGAGGAAGGTGGTATGATATGACACTGGACAAGGAAGAAGAATCAAACCACAGCCCTTGTAGTAAAACACCAGAGCTATATTTGACCCTGAGAAGAAGTTATGGGGAGGTTTTAAGGATAGGCGTGTCCCGATTCAATTTATAGGTCAAAGGGACTTATGAGATGAATCTAGGAAAGATAAGGCAAGGTGATGCGGAAGGAAGGCAGGGAGGCAGGGAAACATGGTTCAAGCAAGTGTTGGCTTGCTTTCCCTTTCAGCTGCCCACAACCAGCATCTCAACACTGGTCAGCAGCCTTCCTTGCTTGACAGACGTCCACTCCACTCTCTCCTTGGTGTTTCATGTTTTGGTCCTCATGTTTTAAAGCTTTCCCCTATAATGGAACACTGGGAAGAGTCAGCTCCTCTTGTCTCCTCTTCCCTCCCCTGCAAACTCCCCCACACACACACACACACGCACGCACCACTGTGAGTGTGTACCTCCACACAGTGATCTCAGACACCCCTGTGCTTAGGGACGGCAGTGCAGGTGCAAAGAAGCAGGTGGAGAAGTTTGGCCTGGCTAGAGCGGAGCGCACCAACCTGATCTTAGCAGGAAGGATGGCAGTTAGGTAAAACAGGGTTAATTGGGAGTGGGCTTTGAAGCCCAAGGCAGGAGGAGTTTTAATATGATTTGGGAGGCAGCTGGGAGCCTTTATGGGCGTGTGAAGAGGAGAGCGATGTGATCTAAGTGACACTGGAGGAAGATGATTCTAGATGATGTGTGTCCAATAGAAGAGAAGGGACCCCCACAGGCTGGAGGAAGAGGAGCTAATTGGGAGGCAGGAGTCCATGTGTGCAGTGATTATGGTTTTGGACCCAAGCTGTGGGATGGAGAAGGCAGGCAGAAGAGGAAATAGCAGGAATTCACATTGAACTTAGGTGCCTCTGCATGTGTTGGGGATAGGAGGCATGGCTACAGAGATGAGGTGAATAAGAAAGTGGGAACTCGGGGCGCCTGGGTGGCCTAGTCGGTTAAGTGTCCGACTTTCACTTAGGTCATGATCTCGCGGTTCGTGGGTTCGAGCCCCGTGTCGGGCTCTGTGCTGACTGCCAGCTCAGAGCCTGGAGCCTGTTTCAGTCTCTGAGTCAGTGACTCCCTCTCTCTCTGACCCTCCCCTGCTCACGCTATCTCTCTCTCTCTCCTAGAAATAAATAAAAACATTTAAAAAAAAAAGAAAGAAAGAAAGTGGGAACTCGTTTGACCAGAAAAAGATTTGGTAGAACAGCCAAGAGAAATGTTTGACAGCCCACTCGAATGTCACTCCTGTGGGAAATCGACCCTTCCTCCATCCCCCACCCCCCCACCTTGGATGGTTAACGACTTTCTCTCAGGTGTACGTCCCTTTCTATTCTTGTACCACCATGCCGAGTTGTAATATATCTTTGTCCATCTATGCCTGCTGCTAATCAGCAAGCCCCACAAGACAGAGGCCCTATTTTACTCCCTTTCTGTTCCCAGTGCAGAGTTAGCACAGGGCCTGGCCCATAGTAAGTACTCAACATGTTTTGGTGAATGAGCAAATGAATGAATGGAAACTTTCCAGAGGCATGCCATTGAACCCCAGCCACCGTACAACACCATAAAACTTACAAACTGTGCGGCAGCTGCAGCGTCCCTGGAGCAGTTGTGGAGATCAGGTTACAGCCGGGAGTCTCACGGAGCCCCAGCCACTGCTGCAGCTGACAGGTGGTCCTGAAAGTCAGGCTTGCGATGGCAGACAGGAGGCTGGGGGAGTCAGCTCAGTGCGGGCGGAATCTGAGATCAAATTGCAGGGTTGTTTAAACACCTTAGGGTTACAAATGGGCTTTCACCCTTAAAATCCCATCTGTAAATATGTAGCCTTAAACTGTCTAAATAGCCCTCTTAATGTGGTTAAATCCCGGGGTTGGTAGAGGCCATTGGAAAGGCTTTCTGTGCTCTCCAGTTGATTTTGCTGAAATTACGTTTGTGTTACAGTGAAATGTGAAACCTGGAAAATACATTAAAATGAACCTTTTATACCACATGCTAGCCCCCCAACTAACATCAACCAGATTCATTAAACCTTCTAGATATCTACCTTTCATTCCACTTCTTACTATGTGCCAAACATTTGGTTTTGCACCCGTCATATCATCAATAGTCACGACAAGCACATGAGACACAGGCTGTTGCTCTCAGCTTCTTTATTTGGTGAGAGCTTTTGCTGATAATGTTAGCGGAGGAGAGATTTTGGGAGACAGTTTAGTTCAAGCTCCTAAGTCTGAGGTACAGAAAGCTGATGCTCACAAAGGAGAAGCAACTTGCCTATGTACGGTTCCACAACCAGACGACTGACCTACTGGGGCTAGAACTCAAGCTTCCTGTCTTTTCCACTGGAATATTTCCCTTTCAGAGACATAGGAGAGTTAAGCACCCAGGGAGAAACACTGTCTCAGCCATGGTCTTCAGAGTGAGGATGTCTTTGTTCCTTCTTTTTCATCCAAGTCCAGGCGGTTCAGGGAAATGTCTTGAATGAACAAAGTGGGAGCCTCTTGGAAGCCTGGTCCTGGTTGGAAATCCTTGGTCATTTAGGACCAAGATCAGAACCATCTGCCTGCTCCGGACTCTGCTGAAGTGCTGAGGGAATTGGGTCTTTTATTTGTGTTCATTTGGATGGTTAATTATGTAAATATGTGTCTATTTAGCGCACTAAGCATTTAAATCAGATCTAATGGTCGCATTGGTTTGCTTCCCACACTGCCCAGTGAGGAGCCGATCATTGCCAGTAACTTTTGCACGAGGAAAATTACAAATTGTTCGTGCAAACATCAGACCCTCTCTGTTTTTTAATGCTTTACATTTTTAGAAAGATTTGAAACAGGATATAGGTGGACATGCCCTTGGTACACGTCTTCTGTGTTTTTCATCCCAAGATATATACTGAGTTTACCTTCCGGGGTAGGTTCACTTGATAGGCTCCATGTTCCCAGGTTTCACCTTCCCTGCCTGATTCTAGGAGCTGCCAAGCCAACCCTTCAAGCCAACGCTGGGAGCCAGGCCCTGGCAGCCTGGAGGCCTGGTAAACAGGGGTTGCACGATGCACAAAGCCCCCATCAGTTGCCCCAACCAGGCTCCCACATTGTTTCTGGAACTTTGTCCAAGGCAGAACCCCCACCCCACCTTGGACTGCTCTGCACCTAACGCTGACCTGGATATGGGTTTCTCTTCATTTTTACTTCCTGGGGGCCGCACATCCATAGCTTCTCTGGGAATCAAGCAAGAAAAGAGGGCAAGTCAGAGTGGAATTTTTTTCCCAGCCTCTTTCCCTTCCAAGGCTGGGTTCCCTAGCTGGGCTCTGCCTGGACAGCCTGCAGGAATTTGGGCCTGAGTGAAAGAGGAAACATTGTGTTACATGGACTGCATGGATATTCTAAACGGTGTGCTTAATAAGCACAAAGCTCTGAATCTAAGGGGCTGTAAAAGCTTCACATCCTTTCTGGAACTATTCTTCCCCAGCCGTCTGTTCATATTCCCTCCCTTTCCCCTCTGGCAAGTACTTGGTGGCATGGAATGTACTCCATTATCCTCTAAACAGGTCAGAACTTCTTTTCACTCTGGACATACATCTTCATGGCTAAAAATATAAACTCAAAACAGTACACTGGGATAGGCTTTCTTCAGGGCACTCTGGAACACACACCAAAAACCAAAAGGCAATTACATATCATGGGATTTAGCCTAAAGAAATAGTCAGACTCCTACTTTAGAGCTCTAAGTACAAGATGTTCATCAGAGTATTGTTTAGGTGAAAGCAGTGGGATTCTGTAGCCTCTGCTCAGTGGGCTCAGGCAACATTTCTTCTACCATTTGCATTTGTGTTCACTGGTTTAAGACGCTGAGCATAGGCTGAGTCAGAGCTGAAGGGCCTCTTACGGATAAAATAATTGAAACCCTATCTTTTCTTTTTCTTTTTTTTTTTTTTTAGGTTGAAATATATTACANCCAGTGGAAAGGAGATGGGGCGGGGGGGGAAGGGGGGGAGTGCTAAGATGAATTTTATCATAAAGGAGGAAGCAAGCCAGGCTTAGCAGCATGACCTCGTCATTAGAAGGAACCACTGGTTTGAAACACAGCATGTTAGCTGATGCCTTCCCTTGAACCAATCCCTCTGCTAGCAACTGATCTTTTTGGTTTGCCTGGGACTGAGGAGTTTCCTGGGAC
>NW_027551575.1:225090-336263 GCF_008692635.1 Crocuta crocuta | reverse complement strand
TCCCCCCCCGCCCCCCCCCCCCCCGGGCAAAAATCAGCAAAGTCTCAGCAAACTTGAATACTTGGTCATCTTTCCTCTACTAGGGAGATGCGGTTGGCACTCGAGAAAGAAGCTATGTAAGAATGATGGCGTGTGTCCCTCCACACCGGACACCTGAGCTTGGAGTAGCCTTGCTTCGGGACCTAGCTGAGAATGGCAAATGTGTGCTTTCCTTCTCAACTCGCANCTTTCCCCCACCATTTCTGCCCTTCTTCTCCCCCTTGTTCCTCCGTCAAGTATAGGAGGATTAGGGGAATAGTGGATTTTCAGAACGCGATTATGAGTCGATGTAACAGGAGAAGCAAAGCTCCAGTCTAAAGTGCCCCCTGTAGGACTGTCATCTGCGAGATGTGTCTGTCACCTTGGCCGGCTGGCCTTGGAAGCAGGCAATGGCAGGAATGATCCACTGACGCATGTGCGTACCCCTGGGGGCTCTTGGAAACATTTATGGAGAAAGATTCTGAAAACGATGGGAATTGGGGCCTTAGCATTATTAAATTGGGGGAATTTATATTACTGGGACTACATTTGTGTTCATTGGCTAGCAAAAAGCCTCAGACATTCAGACCACATTTGTGAATGAGAAATTAAAACATACTGTCTGATTATAGGAAATTGATGAAATAAATTATACTATTCATAGTCATTTGGAATAAAGATATAAATATAGATATATTATGACAGAGATATGCAAAGAGAGCTATAATATTATTGAGTGGAATAAAATCAGTATGTAAAATATAGCCCTGCTTCATTACAAGGATGCCTACATTTTTAATTTAGGGGCATATGTATGGACAGCCACAAGAGTCTATCTAGAAGATTAGCAATGATGGACTCTGAATAGTGGGATTTGGGGTCACGTTCATTCTTGTTTTTCTTGGTACCTCTCAATTTTGTAATTTTTCTAAAAGAGCATGTATAATGTATGCTATACACACACACAGACTTATTAAAACTATCTGCACATTCTACACAGTTGAAGCTTCCCATAAAAAATGTTGCAGCTTCCCTTTTCATAAAAAAGGCATCGTATGAGGGTGCCCGGGTAGAGCAGTCAGTTAAGCGTCTGACTCTTGACTTCCACTCAGGGTATGATCTCCCTGTTCATGAGCTCGAGCCCAGTAACCAGCTCTGCTCTAGCAGTGCTGGGCCTGCTTGAGAGTCTTCATCTCTCTCTGCCCCTTCCCCTGCTCATACTCTCTCTTTCTCAAAAATAAATAATAAATAAAAAACTTTGGGGAAAAAGGCATCATGTCTACAATTTAAGATATGTTTATATTGAGTGCTAACACCTTGGCTATTATATTCTTAAAGAACAAATCACCTTTAGGCCTGAGCTAGGAACTCAGGTAAAGAGCATTCTAAGTTCTCATGACCCTCTGGGTTCAGGAATTGGCAGGGAGGGAAGTTAGAACTCCGCTTTCATTTTGCTGGCACAGGCGTCCTCGGTGCCCGCACTTGCATGAGGAACAGGCCAAGCGAGCTGCCTGAGCTGAGGTTGCACATGAGGAGGCCTCTCAAGACTGGGGAATGGCAAGGGCTCTGGGCACGTTTGCCTGAGCAGAGCACGGGCTGTGGCAGGGGTCTCCGCAGGCTTTCCCTGGACGGAAGCCCTCATGTCTGTCATCCCAGAGCCTGGCAAGAAACAGAGGTGAGGGGTCCCCTCGTGTGTTCGCTGCACTCATTACACAGTGTCTACCACCGCAGGAGCCAGAAGCACTTGACTGTGCTCTGTAGTGCCGCATTTTGTGAGATGCTTTATGCATTGCGAACCAGGTAGCATTTCTTAGGCTGAATTTGCCGTCCCTGTCTGTTTCTAGCCTAGAGGGGTAACCACAGGGAGTAACAAAGTAGCCGCTCTGGGAAGGGGCACTGGCTGGTGCTGCATATTGGAATGCACTGCTAGCTGATGGCCCAGACAGCAGAAATTAGAGGACACAAAAGCTCCTCTGCTTGTCATCTGCAACATGCCTTGACTGGTGATGAGTAGAATTCAGAGGGCTTAAGAATTGCATACTTAACAGAAGCTCATCCAAACCTCTTTGGTCTGGATAATGGGCTGGAAATCAAGCTCTTGCTGAGAGTTTCTGGTTCAATCAAGTCAGAAAAGAACTTGAATCTCAAGTTTTAAAATACATACAGTTTTATAATATGATTGGAGGGGTCCTCTGACCTTCAGTTTTTTACCAGCTAGCCCACATTTCTCTATTCCTCACCTAACATCCAAAAATGCATGAGGATCTGGTCTAGAAGATTTCATTATATCCAAGCTGTCAATAAAGGAGCACTTATTTAAAGTCCTTGGTCTGTCCATCTAAGAGTTTTAAACAATTTTTTAATGTTTTGATTTATTTTTGAGACAGAGAGAGACAGAACACAAGTGGGGGAGGGACAGAGAGAGAGGGAGACCCAGAATCTGAAGCAGTCTCCAGGCTCTGAGTTGTCAGCACAGAGCCCGACGTGGGGCTTGAAATCACTGACTGTGAGATCATGACTTGAGCTGAAATTGAACACTTAACTGACTAAGCCACCCAGGCGCCCCCCCCCAAACATTTTTTTAATGTTTATTTACTTTTGAGAGAGAGAGACAGAGAAACAGAGCGTGAGCAGGGGAGGGGCAGAGAGGGAGAGAGACACAGAATTCGAAGCAGGCTCCAGACTCTGAGAATAGCTCAATGCGGGGCTTGTACCCCAAACTGTGAGATCATGTCCTGAGCCAAAGTCGGATGTGTAACCTGCTGAACCACCCAGTTGCCCCCATCTGAAGGTTTCAAAAGAGTTAGGCTGGCCTCATAGAGTGGAAATATGAAGCACTTTTAAATTGTGTCAATTGAATTCTTTAAAGTATGATACTGCTAGGAGAAGCTACAAATTGGGACATAGTAATTCCCAAAAGCAAAACTCTGCTCAGAAGAAAAAGAAAGAAGAAAAAAAGAGGAAGGAGGAGGGAGAACACTGGGAATGTTAGCAATTATATGAGTAAGGGCACCTCCCCTCTCAGAGCTTCAGGTCACTTTTCTGTCTATTGAAAGTACTAAATTATGTGAAAAGGTGACTTTTCTCCTATGTGTAAAGGTGGGGGAGAAGGATGTAAAACATTAAGGCCATACTAATAATTTGAATTCTTTAAGTAATAAAGATTTGTGGAAATACCACTAAATGGAATTATGCCCTTCAGAAGGTTGGACCTCACTCAGTAAAACACTCACTTTGGAAGCCTCTCGGATTATCTGGTGAAGGAATGTGACTCAAGAGTTGGAGTCATCAGAAGTCATATAATTTTAAATCTCAGCATTTACTATCTTTTCCCTTTTGATGTCTGAAGCACCTTTATATGGAAGCTTCAGTTCCTCAAACATCTCAAAACTGCAAAACTGCCTCTAGCTTTTAAGCTCTCTGAATCTCCATTAGACCTTCATGCCTATTACTGAGGCCAAAACTGTCCGCCTCTTACTGCTCTCTCTCTCTCTATATATATTTTTTTTTCCTATTTTTTAAATTAGTACTTCCCTACAGGAAATACAATGAGTTCTTCTCTTGCCCTGAGGTCAGATTCAAAACTTTCAGAGTGTTAGAAGAGGCAGAGATCCTAGCACTGAGCTTGTCTAACCTCTCCTTTTTACAGGCGAGGAAACTGAGGTCTGATTAGTTAAAGAGACTTATCTATAGTCATAGAAGGTTTTCTGCAAAATAAAGAACAGTATGGATTGTGTAGAATGACAGACCTCTGAAGTCACCCAGAGTGCACGTGTGTCCCAGATCCACCTTTTGCCCTGTGGCCTGAGGCATAACCACATAACCACAGCCTCTATGCCATCTATAGGAAGGGGATAATAAAATACATATTAAGGGTCGCTCTGTGGACTAAATGAGCTAAAAAAGTGTCTGCCCCAGGATAGACTTTCAGTAAATGCCAGTTTCTTTTCTTATAAAGACAAGGCACAAGAAGAAGTCAAATATTTAGGGGATTAAGATGGCCAAATGTCTCAAATTTATTTTAGGCCACATGTAAATGAGGTAGAACTTCTTAACTGACTTCTGTAATCTGTACCATTTCCTAAAACCCCTTATCTCCATAGGAACTCCCTGAAACAAAAATATTTCCACCAATGGCAGAACGCAGTACTCCCATGCCTTCCTCTTGAAGCCTGCGAAGTGCTCTTCCCTCATTTTGGGAGGGAGCCGGGACCTTCCTGACACTGGCCTATATTACTCAGGATGTAGCTCAAGATCCAGAGGCTGGGCCTCCTGGTAAGATTCACATAGCAATCATAGAAAATCGGGCTGAGCACTTGGTGTAGAATCAGGAAAATTACAAGATGAATGGACCGTTGTGAATATGAAACATAGCCTGTTCTTCAAAGTGAAAAGGAAGAAAAGAAAGATCCTGGCAATTATCGCCCTGTAAACATCAGTTCCAGCTGTAATAAGTATGTGTGTGTGTGTGTGTGTGTGTGTGTGTGTGTGTGGCTAAGTAGCAGGAAAGTGATGATATCAGGAACAATAAGTGGCTTAGGCTTCAAAGAAACAAATCATGCCAGCACAATAGCTTTTTTTTTTTTTTTTTTGACAGAGTTATGAATAGATGGCGGGGAAATGCAAGAGATGTAATATATCTTATGTTGGTAAAGATTTGATATGTCTCAGGAAATTTTATTTGCAAAATTAGCTACAAGATCACAAAGAAAGGTTATTGATAAATTGCAAAGTATCTGGTTGTAGGAAGGTACAGAGATGGCTGTCGGGGATGGCCTTATTTAACGCTTTCATCATTAATTTGAAGAGGGAGTGAATCTCTCTCTGTGTTCATCAAAATTGCAGGTTATACGAAATCAGGACGTGTTGTGAACACTGATCATCGAGAGATTGACACAAAGGGGTCCCAAAAAAAGGAAAATCAGACAGAAACAAGAGACAACTGAGAAGAGCCACATTTTTAGGTCTGTTTTGATTTACCTTTCTTGTAGTGCATAAAATGAGAACGTGATAGCCAAGTTGAGCAACACAGACATGGAAAGGAAGATGGACAATAGAAAGGAATCTGTTCAACACACACCTCCTAGGGACCTGCATTTCCTGGGGCCAGTGTGTGCCAAGTTCTGCACGTGGACTTCATGCTCTGTGAGCAGGTACTCAGACGAGGCTCAGAGATGTTAAGAATCCTGCAGTGTAAGAGGAACTTAAAATTTTGCATAATCTGACCATTACTTACCAGGTATAATTTGACATAGATTTGACTTCCTTGACCTCTAGGAATTCTATAGATTTACACTCTTATCTCTAGGTCAGTGGTCCACTTTGAGTTAAGTTTTGTAATAGGTATGAAGTATGGGTCAAGGAAACATTTTTTTGCATAGGGACATCCAGCACCATGTTTTTTTTTTTTGTTTT
Source organism: Crocuta crocuta (assembly GCF_008692635.1). NCBI lineage: Eukaryota > Metazoa > Chordata > Mammalia > Carnivora > Hyaenidae > Crocuta > Crocuta crocuta. Next base: position 330,830 of record NW_027551575.1, on the reverse strand, counting down.
TTTTTAAATTTATTTATTTATTATTGTTTTTTTTTTTACAAATAGTTTATTGTCAAATTAGTTTCCACATAACACCCAGTGCTCATCCCCACAAGTGTCCTCCTCCATGCCCATCCCCCCTCCCCCCACATCCATCAGTCCTCAGTTTTTGTCAGCATTCAAGAGTCTCTCATGGTTTGCTTCTCTCCCTTTCCCCCACCATTTCCGCCCTTCTTCTCCCCCTTGTTCCTCCGTCAAGTTCCTCCTAATCCTCCTATACGTGCAAACATATGATATTTGTCCTTCTCTGCCTGACTTATTTCGCTCAGCATAACACCCTCAAGGTCCATCCATGTTGCTACACATGGCCAGATTTCATTGTTTCTCATTGCCATGTAGTATTCCATGGTATAGATAAACCACATCTTCTTGATCCATTCATCTGTTGATGGACACTTAGGCTCTTTCCATGTTTTAGCTATTGTGGAGAGCCAGCACCATGTTTTGAAAAGACTATCATTTCTTCTTGAATTGTCTTTCTTTGTCAAAAATCACTTTTCATCCATGTGTGAGTCTTCTTCTAAAATCTTTATTCTGTTCCACTGATCCCTGTGTCTCTCCTTTTGCCAGTAACTCACTGTCTCGATTACTATACCTATATAGTAGTTCTTGAAATCACCTAATGTAAGTCCCGCAACCTTGTTCTTCTTTTTCAAAATTGTTTTGGCTATTCTAGTTCCTTTCTTCTTTCATATAAATGTCATAAAAAACATAACAATATCAATAAAACAAATCTCTAGATCAACTTGGGGAGAACTGACATATTCACAATATTGGGTCAATCCATGAACACAGGATATCTCATTTCTTTAGGTTTCTTTGATTTCTCTCATCAGTCGTTTTTTAAAGAGACAGATCCTGTACTTGGTGCTATTGTAAATGATATTGTTGGGTTTTTTTTTTTTTCAAATTCTGATTTTTTTATTACTTGTATATAAAAATACAAATGATTTTTATTACTGACCACGTATCTCATGGCCTTGCTGAACTGACCTTTTAGTTCTACGACCTCTTTGTAGATTGCTTGGAATTTTATAATCGGCAATCATGTCATCTGTGACAGAAAATTGTGAGTCATCTTTTTCAATCTGTATGCCTTTTATTTCTTTTTATTGCTTTGTTGCCCTGACTAGGACTTCTAGTATCATGTTGAATAAGAATGACAAGAGAAGAAATTCCCCTCTGTTACCCATCTTAGCAGGAAGGCAGTCAGTCTCCATACATGATGTTAGCTGTAGGCTCCCAGCATATGTCTTTTATCTTAAGAGAGTTCCTCTCTATTCCTAGTTTCCTGGGAGGTTTTAATCATGGATGGATGTTGGATTCTGCCAAGAAAATTTTGCATCCATTTTGAGAATCAAATAATGATTTTTTGCTTTAGATTCTCTGTTACCTTTTAGAGAAGTTAAAAGTGAAATTGTGAATTTATATCATACCAGAGTTCTTAATTTTATATAGATCTAAGTTTTGCCTGATATCATATTCCTTCTGGTGGGAGACCTTTTAAAAAACATTTGCTGCAGGATACATATGATGGCAATAAATATTATGTTTTTATTTGTCTGATAAGTTATTTATTCCTCCTTCATTCTTAGAAGATATTTTTTCCAGGGGTAGAATTCTTAATTGACAGTTTATTTTTCCTCTTGGAGCTATTGTCATTTCATTGTCTTTTGGATTGTATAGCTGATGATAAGAAGTCTATTCTAACTCTCATCTTTGTCTATCTGTAGTATGTTATTTTTCTCTAGCTGTCTTTAATATTTCTTACCCACTTCTCTGGTTTTGAGCAGTTTGGATATGATGCTGGTAGAGGGGTGTGTGTATTCAGTATTTATCTTGCTTAGTCTTCTCTGAATTTCTTAATTTTGATATTTGATACTTGACATTGATTTGGGAAATTTTTCAGCCATTATTTCTTCTCTCTTTTCTTTCTGGGATTCTAAGTATACATATGCTAGACCAGCTCTTTATGACAGCCCTGAGATGGAAAGAGACTCTGAGATGCAGCAAACATGGATGACCTAATGCTAAGGGTAAAGCAACCACTGAGAAAAACCCCATAATGAACAAACCTCCATCGTAAATCAGATGCATCTGAAGCATGTGGTGCATTATGGGTAGCCATGGCAACAATAAACCATAAACACAGTTCACATCCTGTTCTGTTTGATTATTTAGCATTAGTTTTACTCGCTGTGTTTCACTTTTTGTAATTTATGTTGACATATCTTCAAGTTCACTGATTCTTCCTTCAGCTGTGTTGAGTCTACTGATGAGGCTCTTGAATGCACCACTGAAGTCTCTGCTGCTATACTTTTTTCACTTAAGAAATTTTTGTGACTTTTGTTTGTAGTTTTCATTTCTTTCCTGACGTTACCTATCTTATCTTACATATTGTCCTCTTTTTCTACTTTAACATATTAATCATAGTTCATGTGAACTTCCACATCTGAAAGTTCCAAAATCTGCGTTATATCTGGTTTGGTTCTGTTGTTTGCTTTGGCTCCTTGCAGTGTGTTGTTTTCTCTTGCTGCTGCTGCTGCTGCTGCTGCTGCTGCTGCTGTTCTTTCACTTGCTTCGTAACTTTTTTGTTGAGAGCTTGGACATCTTAGAACAGTAGAGGCTGAGGAAAATAATTGTATGCTGAAACTGGGCATAGTTTTCTTATGATAGTCCTTTACTCTGCAGTTTTAAATGAATCCAGTGAGGATATGATCTGTGTTTAGGGTTTATTGTTGCCATGGCTACTCACAATACACACATGCTTCAGATGCCTCTAGTTTAGGGTGGGGGCTGGTTCATTACGGGGTTTTTCTCAGTGGCTGCCTTACCCTTAGCATTAAGTCGTCCATGTTTGCTGCATCTCAGAGATAGTCTCTTTCCACACTATTGCAATTTTCCCTGCAGAAGCCCACTGTTACTTGACATGTGTTAGCTTGGTGATGTTGACAGGGTCCTCTCTTGTTCAGATAATATGTCAGACTTAGGTAGTCACTGTGGCCTTGTGTCTTACGGGCTTTCACTGCTTTGTCACTACTCCTGCCTCTGCCCTGAATGTAGAAGATTTTGTTTTTCTTTTTTCTCCCACAGCTAGAGTAAGTTTTTGACAGCGCCTCCAAGTGATCATGGTTGTTGTCCTTCTTCCCGCAGTATAAGGCTTGTGTTCCATAGGAGAGGTATGGGAAGGATCAGGGAGAAAGGAGCCCTCACTTTCCCATAGCCCTTTCATTCACCTTCTACAAGCATGTACTCCAAAGGATGCTTTCTCATTACCCTCACAATTATTTTTTTGTGAGCACATGGGTAGGTGAGTTTGAAAAGAATGTACAACTTTGTAAAAATCTAAAGCCCCTGGTGATCCTACATTGTCTCCATTATTCACCTAGACTCAGGCTTTGTGGACCTACACTCAATCTTGGCCAATTTGTTGACACTTTTACCTAAGTTCTTCTTACTGATATCCTGGTGCAAGTGTCCCAGGTAAGAAAATGGTCTCACCTCCTCTCTCTTTGCAAGCAACTGTCATTCCTTCACCTCTCTGATAGGGTAAATAGAAGGTATGAATTTGCTGTTTGTCTGTTTTTGTGTGTGTGTATGTTATTGCTGGGTTTGTTGCTGTTGTTTTTGTAAGGATGAGTGTGATACTCTTTCCAGGTTTCTGTGTCCCCAGATGGAGGAGAATGTGTCTGTTTGATTTTGGTAAGACAACTAGAAATCTGTCCTATGTTTAAGACCAGATCCTGTTCTGTACCCCCATGCGTCTACCTTTCTTGTGGCAGTGATTTTAGGGATGTGGAAATAAAGGTCCTAATGGAGAACTGAAAAATATACTCCCCTTGTAGGTAAAATGGTATTCACTTCCAATTTTTTTCCACCTCCTATGTTGATTTGAATCACTTGATATTTGCTTGTAGGGTCCATTTTGGATATTTTTTCATTATTCTCCTTATCAAGTCAATAAAATCTTCAGAAATTCTCTCGTGTTGAGAGAGCATGTGAATTACGTTATCACAAATTTATTTACCCTTGATAACACTTCACAGAGGCTTTCCTAAACCACATTTCCCATTTCCTATTTCAAAAGTATAAAGCCAACAGGCTATTCCATTATTTCAAAAAATAAAAGAAATCATTCAATTAGTAGTATGTCAGATGAAAGGGACACTTTGAATTGTGGCATTATTCTGAACATATGAAAAGCAAAGTCTGCACCTGTCATAACTATGGGATGAGGCATGAATATTCTATACATTTCTGATTAATCAAAACCCATGCAAAAATATCAGTCAGATCAGAAGAGTCAGAATTGATTAAACCACGTTTAGCTTATCTGTATTGTCCTGGTATCACACAGATTAGAATAGAAGCCAATGTGATAGTGTGAGAACAAAAGACTTGTCAACCTGACACTATTTTAAACACAGAAACAAATGGAATCTTGCAAACCAATTCTGATTAACTAAACCTGACTCTACTTTGAAAAGCATAATGATATTTTTATGATTTTAATATGGTTATCAGCACATCCCTTCTATTCTAAGATATCTAGACACATAATCTTCAGGTATTGGGAAATAACATCTTCAATTTGAGAATAACATGGTCTGCAGTATGCCAGCCACATACAGGAAACTACAGGGCAAACTTGTCTCTGGTGTGATTAAAGCTCACTTGAAAGGACCTCTTTGCATGTGGAACTTTTCTGGGCAAAGGATGGAGGGCTTCTTTGTCTTCAAAGAGCTTCAAAGGATATACAGAAAAAAGCATGTGCAAACTGGAGGATCAGATATGTGAGGTAAGGAAAGTATTAACATTTTATGCTCAGCTGATGCCTAGGATCTCAAGCCCCTATGCTTCGGCTTCTTCCCCCAAACAAAATCTGTTCAGATATAAATGGGCAGAACAAAATCCCACCTGATCCCTTCCATTGCTGTTGTGCTGGGCAGGCTGAAGGCTTTGGAATAATTGGATGGCTATGGATGGTGACTGTGGATGCAAAGGTGGACCTTAATAGTGGTGGCAACTGTTAGGGATAATTTTCCCTGCCTGGTCTCAAGAGGACATTGTAGTGGGCAGATGTAGCCATGCACCTGTCCTATACCTTACTAGAATGTATTTAGCAAACAACATACTTGTCATGCCTTTTACTATCATATTACCCACCTGAAGATTAAATCTTAGACTCTCTGAGAAGCTGGAAGGTAAGTTGATCATGCTCCTGAAGCTTTTCCTCTCTGCTCTCTCTCTCTCTCTCTCTCCTGAAATTCAGCCTCATTGGGTCCACACAGCCCATTCCTTGGACTCGGCAGGCTCCCTGCCTCCAGTGATACACATCAGCACTTCTGAAATAAGAGCCTACTGGTTGCCCCATGCTAGTAGGCAGAGGACGAGGTGGTAAGCTCTTTCAGTAGGGCTGTGTGCCTTTAAAAAAAAAATCCATCTCTGCCAAAAGCTATAAATACTTTCAATAAAGGCACTTTTTCTTTTGTTTTTAAGAAGAGAATAGCTTGATGGGGGACAACATAAATTTTAAAATCCATAATTTGTTCCATTCAAAACCTATTAGCAATCAGAGCAACAACGGGCTTTTTCTGGGCTTCCCACAACATCAATACCACAATGGCTCTTCCAAAATTAGCCAAGTTGAAATATTTTCACCTGACATCCCTTTTTGTTTTTTTGTTAACCCAACCCCTCCCCTTTTTTGGTTTACTTTTCTTTAAATCCACAAACTTTATTCATTGGCAAGCAATGGAAAGAAGTGTGACTTATAACACTTACAAAGGCAGGACCAAAGCCTCTCCTTTAAAGCTCATTAACCACTCACAGGAATACTCCTCTATTTGACTTGCAGTGAAATTCCACTTTGTTACACCCTCTGGAAGAAATAGTTTTTAAAAAGGTTAAGACGTCTGTTTGTTTGTTTGTTTGTTTATGAGAGAAAGAGTGTGATTGGTGGAGAGGGCAGAGAAAGAGAGAATTTTAAGCAGGCTCCATACTCAGTGTGAAGCTTGACACAGGGCTTGATCCTGTTGACCCTGGGATCATGACCTGAGCTGAAATCAAGAGTCAGATGCTCAACTGACTGAACCACCGAGGTGTCCCCCCACAAAGGTGAGATGTTTTAGACTCAAATCTTCCCCAAATTCTCTAGATAAGATATCCCTTTTTTTGGCAGGGTGGGGATGGGGGTGGAGGAGAGGAGAAGGGGGGTGATGGGCATGGAGGAGGGCACTTGTGGGGATGAGTACTGGGTGTTATATGGAAACCAACTTGACAATAAACTATGAAAGAAAAAACAATAATTCTTAACTTTGAAATAGTAAAAATAAAATAAAATAAAATTTGGCAACATTAAAAAAAAAGAAAAAAGCTTCTCTAATTCTAGTCCATCCTAAGCATTTATAACCCTGGTACTCTAACCAGATGAAAAGATGTTTTAATAATTTGCTCCTGTAACATCAATCAAATATGCTCCATTACATAGTCTAGAACTTGTGTCCTATTCTGAGGGAAAAGAAAAACCCAGAGTATCTATGAATGGGTAGTAATGAAACTTCTACAAATTAAAATACCAATAATTTTTAATGTTAAAACTTTTTAAAAAAATTTTTTAATGTTTTATTTATTTCTAGAAGAGAGAGAGACAGCGTGAGCAGGGGAGGGTCAGAGAGAGAGGGAGTGACAGACTCTGAAACAGGCTCCAGGCTCTGAGCTGGCAGTCAGCACAGAGCCCGATGTGGGGCTCGAACCCACAAACCGCGAGATCATGACCTAAGTGAAAGTCGGACGCTTAACCGACTAAGCCACCCAGGCGCCCCTAATGTTAAAACTTTTTAATTTGGGTATTACTTTTGAAAACTGATGCAGAGAAAAGGAAACCCTCTTCCATTGTTGGTGTAAATGCAAACTCATGCAGCCACTTGGGAAAATAGTATGGAAGTTCCTCAAAAAGTTAAAGTAAAGAATTACTTTACTATCCAGCAATTAATTGTACTACTATGTATTTACCCAAAGGGTCCAAAAATACTGATTTAAAGGGATAGATGTACCCTGATTTTTATAGCAGCACTATCAACAATAGCCAAAGAAAAGAGTCCAAATGTCCAAAGACTGATGAATGGATAAAGAAGATGTCATTTATATATACAATGGGGTATTACTCAGCCATCCGAAAGAATGAAACCTTACCAATTGCAACAACGAGGGTAGAGCTAGAGAATATAATGCTAAGTGAAATAAGTCAGTTGGAGAAAGACAAATACCATATGATTTCATTCGTATGTGGAATTTAAGAAACAAAATAAATGAACATGGGGGGAAAAGAGACAAAGCACAAAACAGTCTTTTAACTATAGAGAACAAACTGAGTGTTACTGGATGGGAGGTAGGCGTGGTGTTGGGTAAAATGTGTGATGGGCACTAAAGAGGGCGCTTGTTGAAACGAGCCCTGGGTGTTATATGTAAGTGATGAATCACTCAATTCTATGTCTGAACCTAATATTATACTATCTGTTAACTGACTGGAATTTAAATTAAACTTGAAAAAAAAAATAATACTGACCAAAGCTAATTAGGCAGGGATGTTTTAAAGTAAGAAATCCAAGTGATTGACAGGAAAACTGGAGGCAAGTGGGGGCGGGTGAGGAGAAAGAGGGACAAAGTTGGGATGACAATTTTGACACAAGGAATTGGTTTGCAGTTTTGTACTGGATGCGTACCAGAAGTAACAATGAAATAAGATGGATGAATATAAAAGGCTTGTGCCAGGACGGAGAAAGCATGGACGTTGACTGACATCATCAACATGGAGTCCAAGGATTGTGTCTTCCTATGGAAACTTTGTAATGCTATGGTAAGAAATGCCATTTGCGTAGAGAGATGTGCTTCAGAGACCATCAGTTTGGTTCCACACAGAAGTTAAATATTAGTTTCTGTTTCCTTTGGCTGTTGTGAGCACTGGTGGTGACCTGCTCAGCATGCAGCTCTGCTCTGTCCTTCCCAACAGAACTCAGAGTTGTTTGGGTGTCCCTCAGGCAGGGGGAGACTCAGGAGAAGCTGATCGCCCGCTCCCCAGTTCCCAGGAGTGAGCCTGATTGAATAAGGATCATCCTGTTCCAGCAGAGCAGAGGTGAGAAGGCCTTTCCTGTGAGTAGCCCCATAGTAGACACTTGAAGCTTTGTGGTCAGACAGCCCCCAGGCGACCACTCAGGCCATTGTAGTGCGAAAGCCGCTCAAACAACACATAAATGAGTGGGTGTGGCTGAGTTCCAAACAAAAAACTTTACTTAGGGACACTAAATTGTTAATTTCATAGTGTTCACCTCATAAAATGTCATTCTCCTTTTTGACTCTTTTCAACCACTTGAAAATATAAAAACCATTCTTCAGCTAGCAGGCTGTACAAAACCAGACACTGGGTTGAAGCTGGCCCGTGGGCTATATTCTGTTGACACTTGCTCTAGGGACCAGCATTGTCTAACGGCATTTTGGTGGATAGTGGAAATGTTCTATAAGTGGCCACGTGTGACTTTGAGTACTTCAATGTGTCTGGTGTGACTGAGGAATCGAATTTTTAATTCTATTTAATTTTAAATAATTTAAATGTAAACAATCACCTTTGGCTAATAAGGAATATGTATTTTTTGATGTTTGCTGACAGCTTTTAGGACCCATGCCTCTCTCTTCCCCCGTGCCTGCATCTATGCAAGTGGAAAAGAAAGCCTAGGCACTCTTCCTTTGCACCAAAGAGAGATTCTAACCACACAAGCCCCTGCCTGCACCCAAGAACTCTCTTACTGGCCCTACCCATAACTACAGTAAAAAACCAGGCCAGCCCCCTGTCCCTGCTCTCTTGAACTACTTTGAACCTGCTTGAGAAGTCTGCTCGGCTTTCTCGAGAGACCTGAGTTACATAAGCTATTAAACTTTTCATATCCTCCTGGCGTGTATATGGCATCATCAGCTGTGATATCCAAACCAAATTTTGGGTGAGGGTTCATTTGCCTCTCTAGGTGACCATAACAGTGAGTCATTATCATATTGGATAACAGAGTTCACAGAGTACTATGGGTATAGGGTAGGTGACTCTGGAATTAGACTACTGAGAAAACAATGAAAAGTTAGCTAGTGATGTCTGGGAAATTAATTTTTCGGAAATAATCCTCTTTCTTTGACTCAAGGTGAACATGGAACTCTGCAGCCCATTTGCTGCTGGCATCTGTGTTTTGCCATTGAGGGGGAGCCAGACTTAGAGAATGAAATTGGTCCTATGATGGGATAGTGAGTCTTTAATGACAATATTGCACTGCTGGATCAGCCCCTTCCTGAAGCTGCCACTTCCTCTCACCTTCCAGGGATATGATTTCTGAATCAGATTTCTCTTAATCTGAAACAGTCTAACATACATAATTGATTCTAAAAACCATACACCCCAACCCAATTTAAAAATCTCTAAAACTGTAGTCAGTCTTATAGTCTACAGCACAACATAGTTTACTGGTAGAACCTTCTTTCTTCTTTGCAATACGTAATATAATGTTGTGTCTTAAAATGTGGTGTCCTAGATCTGATGAACTACTATAGATTTGATGACTAATTTAGGTTTTGGGATTTCTTTCTTTCTGTTTCTGGCTTTTAATGCTTTAAGTAGCTTTTGTTGTAAGATAATCTTTTCTTTAAGTTTGCTATAACCCCCAATATCATAAAGCTATATTTTCAGGTTAGCACATCTTCAGAGCATGCCTAGTTGAACTTTAGTACCAGAGTAAGATTTTATTACCTGAAGAATACATTCTCATTTGTGAACAAAAGGCAATATGCAAAACACCATCGAAAACTAGGGAGATCATTTGGGAATATCAACTAAATTAAAAAATATTGTTAAGGGGCTGACATATTCTAGAGATATTCAAGCACTGAATTAACTGGCCTTGGATGAAATGAAAAAGAGGGTATCTGCTTAATTGTATGCTTGACGCACTCCATTGTCCCTGCCTACTGGTGGGCAAACTTAACTGTGAATTACATTTCTGTTATTATTCGATTTTTAACATTCTCTTTGTTTTATTGCAAAAATTCAGCATAATGCAAGCATATTATTATGGGTTTTAAGTCAAGAACCAGCAAGCATTGCTATTAATTCAAATATACTGAAATCCAAAATAAATACCCACTTTCAAGAACCAAAACTCCCAAACACATTGAATTCTTTTATTACAAAAAGGGCCTTCTTGCCTGTATTCCCCCCACTCCACCCCCAAAACTATCTCAAAATGGGAACAGGAAACTGTAATGAAAACTAAAGTCCTATTTCATAATTTCAACAAAAAGATAAAACACCCAGAAAAGTATGTGACCTATTTGCAGAACAGTACAAAAGTTTGAGATGTATAAAAGAAGTCGAGCAAATAGAGTAATATAGTGGTTTTGTGTTGAAAAAGTAATGTCAGTCTTACACAAAATACTTAGTAGATTTATGAAATCCTCATAAAATCCCAAGATAAATGGGAGAAGGGAGCGTGATACAGTAATTTTAAAGATGAAGGACCAAAATAAACAAGAATATACTGAATGTAAAGAAAGAGAATCTACCTTACGGATAATGCAACTCCAATAATTAAAGCAGTGAACTACTGACAACAGAATTGGCAGATGGATCAATGTCATGGATTCGATAGCCCAGAAATCGACCCCAGTATAGAGCGAGCTTAGTATATATTAAAGGTGGAATCACAAATCAGTGAAAAAAGGAACCATTATTGAAGAAGAGGTCCTGGGGCCGACAGTTAACTATTTGGAAGAGCACAGGTAAATTACCACTCTAAAATAAATTGCAATGGGTGACCTTTGACCTCTTAAATGCTAGAGGTAAATATAGAATGAGAAGTACTCTTTCAGCATAAATGAATCAGAAGAAATCATAAGGAAAGAGTAAATTACAATAGAAGATGAAGCATATGTGTCTGTCTCCTCTCTTGTCCCCCAGTGCCCATGGAATAGATAAGAAAGAATAGTTTGTAAGAATCAAATCCTACATAAAACAAACAAAGTAAGTACCATTGCCAGAAAGTGATGGAGCTCTGGAAGACAGAAAATAGAGAAACTATAGTCCAAAGCAACAAAGAAAGGTCCTCCACAGATAAGAACTGTTCTCTCCAGTAAAGCCCTAAAGCACGCATTCTTGAGGGTGGTCCCGGGACCAGCAGCAGCAGCTCTTGGGAGCTTATTTAAAATGTAAATTCTTAAGTCTCATTGCAGACCTACAGAAATAGAAATTTGTGGATTGGGCCCCAACCACCTGGATTTTAACACACCTTCCAGGTGATTCTGACACACATAGCATTCAGAACTCCTGTTCTTGGAGGGCTCCTGGTTGGTCAATCGGTTAAGGGTCCAACTTCGGCTGACGTCATGATCTCATAGTTCATGAGTTCGAGCCCCGCGTTGGGCTCTGTACTGTCAGCTCAGAACCTGGATCCTGCTTCAGATTCTGTGTCTCCCTCTGTCTCTGCCCCACCCCTGCTCGTGCTCTGTCTCTCACTGTCTCTCAAAAATAATAAACATTAAAAAAGAAAAAGAACTCCTCTTCTAGGAAAACTCCATGCTCATGGTCAAATACAGATGCTAAAGGGACACTCATCAGGATAATTAAATAAACGTCTACATTCCTAACAGCTGGGCCAATAGAACCCCCTCTTTTTTGCCCACATCACCGAGGACGACTTTTTATGCAGGGAAAGTCAGCACTGGGGCTGGAGGGAAAGGGAAGCAGAGACTGAGAATTTCATCCCTTTAATGCTAGCAGAGAGAGGAGGAAGAGATTTTTCTCCCCAGAATGATTTATATACAACATGGCCCTCCGAAGTGGTAGTTCTGACAAGGGAGACTCTTAAGAGTTGCCGTGGAGCTGAGGAGGCAGGCATGCACCCCAGGCATGTCACTGCCTCCAGGTAGAAACTCCTCATCTGGAAGTCAGAATATCCCTCTCGCCATCTGTCCCCATCTTGCCCGCTGCACTCACCTATGTTCAGAGTTCTTATTCACCAACAGGAAAACAATCGTGGCATTCTGCTTTGGAAAATTTGCTTTCAGCTTAGAGTAGCCATTGTTTTCTGTAGAGAGTCAGTGAATGCTTTTGGCTTTGCAAATCAGTTCTCTGTCCCAGCTACACAGCTCTGCCACAGTAACACAACAGCAGCCAGGGAGCACACGCGCAGCGTGTGTGAATACGGTAGGAGTCGTTTTCCTGGCATGTATCTCCCTGGGTGTTCTCTGAGCCTCCTGGATACGTGCTTTACTTTCTGACATTAATTTGGGAAGTTCTCAGTCATCATGATTTCAAATGTTTCTTCTATTCCTTTCTGGCTTCTCCTTCTGCTACTCCCATTACTCATGTTACACCCTTTGTTGATGTCTAGTTGTCTAATAGCTCCCGGACACTCTGTTCTGGATTTTGTTGTTGTTGTTGTTGTTTGTTGTTGTTTCAGTCTTTTTTTATCTTTGGTTTTCCGTTGGGGTCATTTCTGTTGAGCTATCCTAAAGCTCAGAGATTCTTTCCTCAGCCCTGTCCAGTCTCTCATCAAAGGCTTCCTTCATTTCTGTTCGTGTTTTTGATCTCTGACCTTTCTTTTCGGTTCTTCCTTGGAATTTCCATCTCTCTGCTCACAGTGCCCATCTGTTCTCGCATGCTGTCTACTTTGCCCTGCGTATGTTAATCGTAGTGGTTTTAAATTCCTGGTCTGACGATTCCAACATCCCTGCCATTATCTACGTCTGGTTCTATTGCTTGCTCTGTCTCTTCAGTCTGTGTTTCTCACCTTTCACTATGCCTTGTAATTTTTTCCTGATAGCCGGACGCGATGGGCTGGGTGAAAGTAACTGCTGTGAGTAGACCATTAGTAATGCAGTGTAAGGGGACAGAGAAGTGTTCTATAGTCCTATTAGCAGATCTCCGTGTTCAAGCGAGCCTTTCCCTGGACTGTGAGCCCCACACATCTGAGCCCCCAACCCCCTGTAGAACAGTAGGGCCAGAGGTGGCCAGAGCTGGATACGTCCCTTTTTTTGGGTTAGGTTCTGGACAACCCCCGCAGGTGAGGCTGTGGCTAAATCGCGTCTCCTGCGGGCAGATGTTATTAAGAAAAGAGCGCTCTGACATGATTCAGAATAGTTCCTTTTTCCCTCTCACTGGGGGAGGCATGTGGAGGGTTCGCTCTGATGTACACCATGAGGACCTTCGTAAAGCTCCTGGGGGTAAAAGTCTCAAAAGAAGGATCCACGAAGACTGGATCCTTCTAGAGTCTTTTACTCTCAGAGTTTGTCCTCACTGAGCCTCCAACGATTTATCTGCTGTAGTTGAAGGTTTCCTGTTGCGCGCTTCTTCCCGCATACACTGTGCTTTGGTGGATGCCAGTTCTATTTGCCCGTCAGCCTCTCCGCTTTTGAGGACTGCCATCTGTCCTACAAGCATCCTTCTCGTATGGGTTGAAGAAAAGTTGCTGACTTCTCAGTTTGTTTAGCTCTTTACTTGTTGTTGGGATGACGTGGCAGGCTTCTTTCACGCAGAACTGGAAACCGGAAGTCGAAAGATGAAATTTTAAGGAATGGGTTCTTAACTTGAACTTAATGGACTCATTAGTCGCCTGATTTCTATTCCAAGATACACTGGCAATAGAGATAAAGTGGCTCTCATTGAAACTCTGGCTGGACAACGAAATGAAGAAAACCAGGAAGCAGAGGAGGAGACCAGGACCCTCAGAGCCTACTGGAGAGATAGTACAAAAGCCACAGAAGAGGGGGCAGTCTGGGGAGAGGAGGCATCTAGCTAAATGGTTCTCATGGAAACCAAGCGTACCGGTTGCATGAGAAATAGCTGAAGGGACCAGGGTGAGGGCTGCTTGATCCTGACAGGTAGCTGCTAATTAGCAATCAAAACCTAATTGAGATCAACAGCTGTTTTTCTAGTACAGTTACTAACAGGGAGGCAGAAATGGTATGAAGATCATCCAAGCTCTACAAGCTGCATTTTAACATCAGAAACTATGAGAACAGAGCAATAAGCCAAGCGAGCAGGGAGATGAAAGTGGGCCATGAACACAGAGCCGAGCTGACAGGCCAAAGAAGGCTGGATCCATAGGACCAATTACGATGTCTACAGGGGTGCTGGGGGCAGATTAAAGGGGCAGGATGCAAACAACAATGGAGTGTCTATTCATTGGCTGGTGTGGCCAAGCGACTGCCTGGCGCTCCTGGAGAGAAGGGCACATGGGCGGGTGCAGCTCTCTTAGCTATCAGCCGGGCCTCTGGGTTCGGCTGGAAATTCTTTCAAATGTACTGTCTGAGCACCATCCTAGTCCTGCCTGTAGGACTATCTATTGTGTGGAGGCCCCAGTCTCCCTGAGGGGGTGAACCTGCTGACACTTCCAACAGGTAAAGCACACTGAATGGTCAGTCTCTCTCTTTGAAATCCTTTCAGTGGGTTTTCTTTTTCCAAGGCACTCAGCCTCGTGGCTCTGAAGGGGCTCCCTTAATTACCACTCGTAGAACTGGTAACTGCCAGAAGTATGGGCCAGGACCTAGGAAGAAATAAAGCCCTGCGCACTCAATCAGCATGGTTTAAAGCTCTTAGGCGTCCTGCTGCCTTGGCCATTGGAATCTACTGAAAGCTAGAGGATATGACATAGCACCTACTGTATGTCCAGCGCTCATCTAAGTGCTTGACACCTAGTAATTCATGGAATCCTTACAACACCCCTGCAAGATACCTGTGTACTGCTATCATCCCCACTTTACAGATGGGAAAACTAAGGCGGAGAGGTTAAGGAATGTGCTCTGATTTACACCGCTAAAACTGGTACAGGTAGGACTTGAACTTGTGCATTTTGGCTCCAGGGTCTGCACTCACAGCCACTAACTTGCAGTCTGCAGCCCAGCAACACTGTCCTCACTTACCAGCTCTCTAGAATACAGATGTGCAGGCCCTGCCCAGACCTGCCGAGTTAGAAGCTGCATTTAACGAGGTCCCCAGGTGATTTCTATGCGTATTAAGGCTTAAGAAACGCTGTACTATGCTATGGACCCTCATACAGACCTATGTCTTGTATGTATATTAATAGTTAATATTAAGAACATAAATCTCTCATCAATAACAAGGACACACTGCAGTTAGAGCAATACAAAAGACGGGCAAATATCCTGAACTCAATGTTTTTCTCTATCTTCATTCATTAGGTCTTTTTTCCTAAATAAGACTTGTTTATTTTTCTTTTTTTTTTTTAAATGTTTTATTTATTTCTAGGAGAGAAAGAGAGAGACAGAGTGAGCAGGGGAGGGTCAGAGAGAGAGGGAGTCACAGACTGAAACAGGCTCCAGGCTCTGAGCTGGCAGTCAGCACAGAGCCCGACGCGGGGCCCGAACCCACGAACCGCGAGATCATGACCTAAGCGAAAGTCGGACGCTTAACCGACTAAGCCACCCAGGCGCCCCAGACTTGTTTATTTTTCTTGTGACTCTCTGCCACAGACCATTTTCATAGCCTGTAATTGTTTTTGTTTCAACAAATATCCCTTACATTTTGAAGTCGTCATTGCCTGTTTATTACCCCTTTTCCTTCTCTTCCCTCAAATATCTCAACTCTAAAGTTTTCCTAGTTATAGGAGCTTAGTTTATTTCTAGAGCAACTGGTTCCTGTTGGATTTCTCTCCATCTGCTCCTCCTCATACTTCCTTCCATTGTTGTCTGGAAATACTGGTTATTAGGAATATACTTGGTGACTAGACCTCTCATACATGTATTGCAGGTGGGAAAGCGACATCCTTCAGCCCCTCTGGAAAACACTTTGGCACCTTCTTACAAACTTACACGTAGATTTATCCATCTCGTCAGTCCCACTCATGGGTGCTTAACTTAGAAAAATAAAAACTTGTGCTATCATAAAAATATACACCTAAACGTTTATAGCAGCTCTTCCAATAATTGCTAAAAAAACAAAACAAAAAAAAAAAACTAGAAACAATCTAAATTTCCTTCAATGAGCGATTGGTAAACAATTGTGGTTCATCCATACAGTGGAATACTATTTAGCAATAAAAAGGAATGAACTACAGAGATACTGAAGATTATGTATGAATCTTGAAAGCATTATGCTAAGTGAAAAGCCCAGACATAAAAAAAAACCCACATCTTTTCTGGTTCCATTTGTATGAACCTTTAGAAAATGAAGTAGGAACTTTTAGAAAAGGCAAAGCTATACTGATAGAAAGCATTTCTGTGGTTTCCAGGGGCTAGGGGATGGGGGCAAGAGCACAGGAAACATTTAGGGCTGATGAAAATGTTCTGTATCATGATTGTGGTGCTGGTTACACTGCCTTATGCATTTGTCAAAACCTACTGAATTTCACATTTGAAAGTTGTGAATCTTATCATGCATTAATAAAACTGTGATGGTTAATTTTATGTGTTGACTTGAGTTGGCCTCATGGTGCTTCTGTGAGTATGTTTGTGGAGGAGGTTAACATTTGAACTGGGAGACAGAATTAAGCAGGTTGCCTTCCCTACTATGTGTGGGCCTCATCCAATCAGTTGGAGGCCCGAATAGAACTAAAAGGCTTGACCCTCTTGTGGTGAGGAGGGAACTTTTCTTGCCTAATCGCCTTGAGCTGCTGGGACCTCAGTGTGTTCTGGCCTTCAGACTTGGATCAAAGTATTGTCTCTTCTTTGGACTCAAGACTGTTGGCTTCCGGGATGGAACTGCACCATTGGTTCTCTGGGGTCTTGGGTGTTGGGAGTGAGAGCAAAACTCACACTATCAGTTCTGGGTCTCCAGCTTGCCAGTTGCAGACCTTGGGCTTCTCAGCCTCCATAGTCATGTGAGCCAAGGCCTTATAATAAATGAATGAATGAATGAATGAATGAATGAATGAATATATGTACACACACACACAGACACACACACACACACATTATTTTGATTCTGCTTCTGTGGAGAACCCTGACTAATACAAAAGCTAATCCACAATAGAAGAATTAGAGATTCATTACAGGTTGATCTAAGGAAGAAGAGGGAAGGTGTCAGATCCACCTCAGCAATTGGTGGTCATCATAATCATCAGATAATAAAAGTCTCTTTCTTTAGAGCCTGCAAATACCCAGTGCTGGTAGGGTAGTTTGTTCTCTGGAGTAGTCTGATTTAATTCAGTGCTTAAAGAAAACATATTATAAACATGTTTACAGTGTCCTGAGGCTTTAGAGTCTGGAATAAGTTCTGTATGGATGCCTTAAACGTCCTGTAATTAAAGACATGCTAAATGTTAGTTGCATTAATGCTGAGGAAATACAAATACATAGTCTGAAGCCATTAAGAGTTAGTTATCTCTTAAGTCCCATTAAGAGTAAAACTCCAGTGCTGGTAGACCCAAGGCCCCATCCCTTTTGCTATCAGAAGATGCTTTTTGAAAAGCCCTCCTCCTAAAATATTTCTGGAAACCCCAAGGCTATGCCTATATATATGCACAAAGGGGCCTGTTAGCTGGTCAGCCCCCAAGACTGCACTGTCTAGCCCAGAGCTGTATTTTCACAGAGAAGCCACTCTAAGGCTGTGGGCTCTCTTCACATGACCATTAGCCCTAAAGTCATTCATAAAGGGGATTTGCCCTGCCCCATTTTGATAATACTAAGTAAGCATCAAAATGCTTTGAGGTCAGAATTTCCCTACACCTCATACACATTGAAAAGGAAAACACTTCTTTCTTACAGCTTTTGGAGCTCCCAAGCACAACTACTTGGGTCCAAAAACATTAGAACTTTTAGCAAAGTAGCCCTTTCAATGCTCACAGGCTTTTTTCTTTCTGATGCACAGGCTGGCCTAGGGTCACTTTCAGGACTGGAAGGCATATGAGCCAGGAACTGCGAGCTCATCCCACAATTAGACCCTGCTGTTGTGTGCTTGACCAGCCATTACTTTCCTGTTACGGTCCTTGTTCATCAGAGGATCTCCATCACTCTTCACTCTGTAATCTGGCTGCCATCAGGGCTACCCCAGTTCACCCTCTATCTGTGTATCTCTGAATATTATATATGGACAGACTTTAGCCCCAGAGTCTGTCAGTCTCAGTGAAAATCTGGCAATAAATAGATGCCTAAAGTGCATGTTCCAGAAGCTCCAACTCCTACTCAGCCATGCTCTCCTCTTACACAAAAAAAATTGTTCTCCAAGTATAATTTGCTTTTTATCATAGAGTGGCTTTTTTTTAAGTCCATGGATTATATTCTAGAATTGAAAAGGCAACTGAACACTCAGTCAGGTTCTGAGAGGGCAGGCACTTGAACGGCGCTGGGGCTCCAAAGAGCATGAAGGACTGTACAGTCTCTACTGCATGTGTGGGATGCCTCTGTGGGGAGAAGTCAGTTGGAACCATTTTAATTTCATTTGCTTTTTCTAAACTGTGACATATTTCATACACAAAGACCAAGTATAGGAAATAATGTAATAGACGACCATGCCCAATCCTCACTATTATCAAATCATACAGATATTGCTAGATTTGCATAAATAAAATATTATATACTCAGTGGGAGCTCCTAAGTGGCACTTTAAATGTGAAATGAAAGTTCTTTGCCTCTCCTCCCATCAAGAGCCTATTTCTCCATCCCTTGACTCTGTGCTGGACCTGTGGCTTGTTTGGATGATAGGATGTGGTGAAATGACATTATATGGCTTCTGGGCCTTGGCCTTAAGACAGAAACCTCACAGCTTCCTCTATCAGCATCCTGGAATGCTTCCATGCTTGTGAACAAGCCCAGGCTGGCCCCCTTGAGAGTGAGAGAGTGCATGGGGAGAGCTCTCATACAGAGAGAGAGGGTCAGGCATTAAAGCTGAGGCCCCAGAGCTGTAAGTGAGGACATCTGGGACCAGGCAGCTGCAGCTGACAAGCCAACTGGACAAAGACCTATGAGCAAGCACAGTTGACACTATGTGGAGAAGAGAGGACCTGCTCCAGCTGAGCCCTGCCCAACTGCCAAGCCAAAGAGTCATGAGCAAATACATAGCTGTGGCTTCAAAGCCACTCTTTTTTGGGACATCTATTAATTGCAGCAATAGATAACCAAGACCACCCTGTGGACACCCTCCTCAAACTCATTCTCTATATTCCTATCCCCCAAAAGGTAAACACTGTCATTTCAATGCCTGCTTTTAGAATATTGCTACATATTTGGACTTCCTTAAAAAATATATAGTATTGTTTTGCAGTTTTTTTAACTATATTTAAATAGTATTAAACTCTATTATTTTATGACTTGCTTTTCTGCACAAAATATACTAAGATGTATACAGAATGATTTTCTTAACTTCAGTTTCATTACTGTGTAGTATTCCATTGTCTAAATGAACTATATTATTTCCTCCCTCCCTCCCTCCCTTCTTCCTTCCTTCCTTCCTTCCTTCCTTCCTTCCCTCCCCACTTTGATAAGTATGGTGGTTTTGCACTCAACATCTGTTCCATCTCCCTTTTAGCATGCCCTCCTGTAATACAGAGATTTCAAAGTTTAAAATTTCATTTCCAAGGTTTCCTTGAGGAGAGGGGTGAGCAGGTGATATATGTCTGGCTGGTCAGGTGTACTTAATGAGGTCTGGTAGGTGGAATGAAGGGCAATGTCTATGGTTTGGGGGGTTCCACTGTTGAGCCCTCCAAACAGAGCTGTAGAGGGGTCTTGTTTTCTGTGACAGTGATAGAGACTCCAGGGTCCAGGCTCTGGCTCGTAGTTACCAAGAACGAGGGCACAAGGCCTACTCTGCTTGTGCAACAGCGAGATCCTGGGTGTAGTGGTTTCCTGAACCTGCTGTCTTCCAGTTATAGCACTGGAGCCAGTGGCTTGCTGATCCCAGAAGAGACTGCAGTTTCTTTGATGACCCAGTTCTGGTGTGTGTTGTTCGTTCTTGACTGAAAGTTCCTCCACCTGTTTTTAGTCTGTTTGACTTTTTGAGATTCAAGTTGCAAGGTGTGGATTGCTGGGGCCTCATTGCTTTGGACTAGGCTTGGCTGCACAGCTCTGTTTCAGGCTGAAGGTATAGGAAGTTGGGCTCATGTGTGTTCATTCAAGTGCCCAGGCTGAGAGGACTGCCATGCTCTGCAGGCCAAAAAAAAATATTTTTTAATTAAGTTTGTTTTAAATTTTGAAACAATCTCAAACATGTAGAACTAAGAACTTCTTTTTTCCTGAAGCGTTTGAGAGTAAGTTGCCAAACTATCTGTCGTCACATCACCCTCCTCAATTTTAATGTGTGTTTCTATAAACAAGGCCATTCTTCTGGAGAAACAGGATTCGACTCTCAAAATAAGGACATCCACATTGATGCATCATACCATCTAATCCTCAGAACCTGTTTAGTTTAACCAGCTGTCCAGATAATGTCCACCATTGCTGGAAGACCCAGTCTAAATGCATTCGTTATATGTAGTTGCCCTGTCTTTTGATTCTTTCAGTCTGGAACACATCCATAGTCTTTCTTAACTTTCATGACATATTTGAGGATTACAGGCAGGTTATTTTGCAGATTGTCCCTCAATTCGAGTTCATCTGATGTTTCCTGATGATTAGATTCAAGGTAAGCATCTCTAGCAGGAATATCCCAGGAGCGATGTTGTGTCCCCATTGCCACCTCTCAGGTGGCCCATGATTGCAGTTTGACCTGTTACTGATGATGTTCACTTGAACTGGAGTCAAGTGGTGTCGCCCAGCCTCCTCTTTGCAAAGTTACTCTTTGTTCCTTTGTAGTTAAAAAATGCCTTGTTGGAGGTACTATCCAACTGTATCAATATTCTGTTCTTTAGCAAACTCTCGATCAACTAATTTATTTGTATTTTACTCAATGTGCGTAGTCTTTTATTGGCGTTATATTGGTCTCAGCTTGTCACCCTTTTGTCCAGTGGAAGCCACTTCAAGCTGCCTTCTGCATCCTTTTGACCTGCCTCCCATGAGTACTCCCTTATTTTCAGACCCAAAGAGAAACACTGGATTCATCTTGTACTTCTCTGTACCCAACCCTGGAATCATCCACCTCTCCTGGTTTCTTTTAGCTAAGAATGCTAGTTAAAAGTCATCTTTGTACTAGATGTGTTCAGTGCTATGGAGAGTTTTGCTGGTTCCAGAACTTTTCAACCCCCTCAGGTGACAAGACTAGAGAAACGTGTGTGTGTGTGTGTGTGTGTGTGTGTTGTATTACAGATGCCTGCACTTTTATGTATGTTTGCTGCTATGTATAATTACGTAGATCAGGATCCATGAGCTTACACTGGTATCTTCATTTCCAATCCAAAACCAGAGTTCATTCTAGGTTTCTCTCCTTTCATACTTGTGACTCCTTTCTTTAGAGGTGAGCAATTCAGCCTCCCTTATTCTTCCCATGCTTACTTACTTGGTCAGTCCTCCTGTGCATAAGAAACAACCACTGGCATCAGTGCCCCCCTCTGCATCCCACTTTGCTCCACCAGACTTCTTACCCTGCTTCTACCCCTACACAGACACTTACCTCACTAATCCAGTGCTCTCCATTCCACTCCCTGCCCTGTGCAGGCTGCTCTCACCCACCCCTACTTGGTCACCCTCCTCACCCTGCTCAGGCTCGGAGTATGGGGAATAGAGAGGAAAGGGCAAGGGAAGGGAAGGAAGAAAGGGAAGATGAGAGAAGAAACCAGTCATATTTTTAATCCCACTCCCTCTATCTCACTGGAAACTGGAATGCTCTCTTCTCTTGTACACAGACCTGATTGTGTTCTATTCTTCTCTACTGCATTTTCCCTGCAGGTGACTCCTGTCCTCAAACTATCTTCCCACAAACTTTTTTTCTTCTTATTAAAAAAAAATCTTTTGGTGTTTATTTCTTTTTGAGGGACAGACAGAGCACAAGCAGGGGAGGGGCAGAGAGGAAGGGAAACACAGAATCTGAAGCAGGCTGCAGGCTCTGAGCTGTTAGCACAGAAGCTGATGCGGGGCTTGAACTCACAAGCAATGAGATCATGACTTGAGCTGAGGTCAGGTGCTTAGCAGACTAAGCCACTCAGGTGCCTCTGCCACAAACTTCTTTTCACCTAACTCCTATTTCAGATCCATTTCACATCCCAAGTTTCTCCAGATGGGCCACTCTGATCATTTCCACTGCATTCTGGATTTTGCCTCTAAATCTTTCTGAACCTGTTCTCCCCGAAGGCTTCAAGGACCTGTTGGTTAACCACATCTAGTAGCTCCCTTGAAGGATGTCCCCCCTCCGTTAGATGTTATAGACTATCGTCTCCATCCTGAAAGTCTGCCCTGCTTTTTTCCTGGGCCAGCGCTCCCTCTGGTTCTCACCCCATCAGCACCCCTCCATCCTTCCCTGTCTCCTGCTGGCATCTCATCCTCAATTCCCAGGGGTGGATATTCCCCAGGATCTGTCACTGGGCTTCTCTCTTTAATCTTGATTTGTTCCCTCTGAAATTTTATTTTGTCAGTTCCTTCTCTCATTTCTAAGTGGATGATTTCCAAATTGACATGGCAAGTTTGACCTCTCTACTGTGCTATAGGATATTTCCCCATAGTTACTATGAGCTATTTTCCTGTCTCCTCAGGTACCTCAAATTCCAAAGTTTATTCAGTGCCTCAAATTACCAGGCTTGTCCCAGGTAACGTCCATATATACATTAATAAAGCACAGTTTGTGCAAACAAGAGGTTTAATCCAAGATGGAAACGGTAGTCATCTTCAATATCTTCTCCTCGTAACTCCCTGTCTCCAACCCACCTTTCATTAACACTGTAATACTTAGCTTTCTAAGGCACAATTCTTATTGTATCCTTACCTGGAAGCTTCTTTTGCCTTGCGATCATCCATGGTAAAAATTTGCAGCTCTTCCAACATGACTATCTCTTGCCACTCCTTGCCCTTGTTCTTTCCAGCCAAACAAGCTGTTTATTTTATGCCTCTGTGCCATTGCCCATGCTGTTCCCTTCTAGAAGTATGTTTCTCTTCTGTTTCCCACCTGTTAAAATCTCATGGTCTTTTAAGGCTAAATTCATATGCCACCTCAAGTGCCTCTTCTGCCTCTAACAGAATGACATCTGGGATTTCTTAGCTCTTTGAATTTTGTCTATATTCTTGTTATGCAAATATCCTGTATGACTTCTAACTGTGGTTTGTAGGACCTATGTCTCTCTGAGCACCTACAAAACAGGGACTGGGTTTTATTTAACTTAGTTCCCCTGTAGGACAGTCATTCCCAAACTTTTAGTTCACAATGCCCTTGATGTGTCAGCAAATTTTTAGGATGCCCGTAGGTCATAGAAATACCTAATAGTTTTGTTTATTAAATAGTTATATCCAAAAAACCATAAATATTTATGTCCTAACAACTCAGTAGCTATTTGAGAAAAAATAATATATGCACATTGAAGGGAAATAGAAGATTTTTATTCCATTTTAAAATAATGACAATTACTTGCCAATGAGATATATGTGCTTATTGGGTATTGCACAACTTATTAAGCCTGATACTCCAATTGGAAGTCACCACTGTCATTTCCTAATCTGCACTGATTTTCATGCAGTGCTTGGTTTTTACACAACAACTGCCCAAACCCAGCTTTACAAGGATATGATGTCACTGAAAAGGATGTAGTCTGGTTTAACGTAGAAACTGTGAACTACCTCAGGCCACTGGTTCCCATGCTGTCTGACACATGTCATTGTGTTTTTCTCAAAAATATTAGGTATCTGGTGGTGTTCCTGAAACCTTGCTTCACCACCAACAGGCCACTGAGAATGGCCTAGGTACTAAGGCTCCAGGGCTAGGCACCAGGCCCGCTCTTCCCGGGATCCTGGCAGATGGAATTGGGTCCAGTTATGGGTCATTGGATATAGATTTACCTCACATCTCAGGCCCAAACAGCTTTTATAAAGAATACAAACTTCTTTAAATAATGTGTAGGATTAGAAGAATTATTATTATGTTATATTATTATCATAATTTCAAACAGAGCCAAGGACCAAATAACATTGGAGTGGTAAATCCTTCAGAGCCATATTTCCATTCATCTAGCAATTGCAAATACAGGCTCTTTGTTTGAACTGCTATTTTTAAGAATGAAATGGGTAGCAGAGGATGTTAACTTGAAGTCTGTTTATGCAACAATTCTTTGTTTACATGAAGTTGTAGGTTCCCTGGAGGACAGTATATAAAGTTTTTTTATCAGATCCCCAAAGTGATCTGAGTTGTAACATCAAACAAAATACAGTTTAAAAATCAGGAATGCCAGGATACTACTAATCTCAAAAATGATGTGTTGCCAACGTTGATCTTGCTGATACAAAATAATTTTAATTTTTTCACAGATTCGACCATTTGTCAATTGAGAATGAAACAGAGAGGATTCACCACTTTCTTTTTTTATTATTCCTCTATTTATTTTCCTCACTTTATAAAGATGCCTCTCCCCTTTAGAAATAACTTAGAATTTTGTCACTTCCAAAATGAACAAAATTATTTTTTGTCTTTTTTGGTTTTGTAGATCTTAATTTTCCTAATAGACAAACAAAAATTTCTCTTGGAAAATAACATTTTCCAAAATACATATCCTTATGTAATTTATGATCTCCTATGACATTCTGGCTAAATCGATGACATTTAATATATTCTCTACCTTGGATGGATCTTCCAAGAGATTGAAAACCTCAATATGAAAAAAACAGCCAAATGCTGACGCTGTAACTACATGATCTCATAGATTAAAAACAAAATGAAACAAACAAACAAACAAAATCCTTGTAATTTTTTGGGTTATTACAAAATATCCCAGTGTTTGGCATTGTGTAGACCTAACATCTAAATAATTGCTTCAATAAGCTCGAGTGGTTTTGGGATTAAATAATTGCTGTTAATAACAGATATGTAAACAGAGCTTTGCCTGTTGTTTCTCACTGTTCTGAGCACTACTGCTCTTGTCTTTCTATCCAGCTCAGCACATGCCCAAATCCTCACTGTTCCTGCCTCTCCAGCTTGGAGTGAAATCTCCTTTCCCTAGATTACTATAAATTTCTAACCTTTAACAGAAAATGTATAGGTTGTTTTTCCTCCACCTCTCCTCAGTTTTCCACATATTACTTTTGTAGGAACTATGTTCTTCCCAGTCTCAAATTTAGGTTTATTCTCCATCCCTCATCCCAATGATCCATATATACTCAGGAGGTTAAACCTCTAACATGGTTTTGACCAGAAACATCTAGAGAGCAAAGAACTTACTTTTGTTATATATTTGAAAAATTGCTTCTTTTCCTTATCCTACTGTCCACTTTAGTTCAACCTCTTTTTTCTTATTATCTATATACAGTTGTTAGAGACCTTCCTTAACCATGTTCCTAACTCTGTTTTCTTCCCATCCCAATCCACTCGACCCAACTTTCTGACTTATTATTAACATTGCATAGCTCAATTAGGCTGTTCTAACTTAAATCCCATTGTGGCTCCCATTGTCTAGGTTAGGCCTTCACTATATGCCTCATCTCAACTTTACAGCCTCACTCTCAACCATTGTCCTAGAATTTGCTCCAATTATATTATCTGGCACTGAACCTATATTCCCAATTTTCAACTTAGTAACTTCTCCACTTGTAAACTTTCATAACACTGTGCATTGTGAGCATTTGCTAGTGAACATTACAGTTCTTTACATATTTGTCTTCCCTCTTTACTCCCTTATAAGCTTTTTCCATACAGCAAGATTCATCTATTCATTCATTCATAGTGTATTGTTTCCCTGCTGATGCCAAGCATTTGGTAGGAATAGAAGTTCAAAGTTGAAAGATGACTAAGCCCTGTATGTGCTTGGTCAGTGCACAAAAAGGATTTATTGAATTAACTTTTAATGGTTTTCAGTCAGATAATAGTTCAATTGAGTTGGATCCTACTTTTGTATTCCTTCATGTATATTTTACCTGTGCTAGTCTTACCTCTCCAAGAAGAGAGGGACCCTGTCTTATTAATCCTTTGTATTCCCCAGATAGTATTCTACAGGTATACCTGCAGTGGATTTTCAGTAAATCCATTTTGGTTGAATCACCAAATACTTGATTTTCTTCCATACCTGTGATGTCATGTGACTTGGGCCCATCATATATAAAAAGCAAGACTGACCAACTTTGCATGGCCTACAAAACTTGAGTTGACTATGCTCACTTACGCATGGAAAGTCTTTGCCCACATATAATTTTTACTTTTGCATGTGGAGTTTTCTGAAGCCAAAATAGCATTCCAAATGAGTTAACCTATCACCTGATCTTTTGAATATCTCAAATATTGGTTTAGTTCTTGTTTTCTTATCAAGACATCCAAATATTGGACAAAGACAGATCTAAATGTCAGAAATCACTCCAAGACATTTTTATACATTTTGAATAATTTTTAATGTTAGCTTAGCTTTTTTTCATAAGATTTCTTTTCATAAGATTTTTTTTTCATAAGATTTCTTTATGCTGGGTAATTGTACATAGAGATGAGTAGACATAAGATTTAAACAAGATTATCTATTCAATTCAACAACTCTTACTAAGTAGCCAACATATAAAAATGCTGGATTCAATAGGAGAATACTGCCCTGGTGAAGTTCAGGTATTAAGGCACCCATCAGGTTATTTGTTCTGCTGTGCTATTGTGGGTGTGTTCAGGGAAATGTGAACTTCAACTGCCTGAAAACGTGATGACTATAACCAAGTCCAAGTGAAATTATATATGTAAAGCACATAGTAGGTACTCAGTAAAACTTAATTACCTTTCCCCTAATGGCTGAGAATAAAATTAATCAACTATTTACAGTAGAGTGGACTAGATGGGAAATTCTTACTAAACTTAAACTTTCATTTAACCAGAAAGACCCAAATTGTTATTGTGTTTTAGTAGCATTTATCAGATGGCTGTTTATTATTTTCCTTTCCCTACATGACAGGACTAACTATAGAATGTGAAAGAAATAAGAGGAAAGTGAAACAAAGAAAACCTTAAAATATAAAATGCTGAAAGTATTGTGAAATTGGTGAGGCACCTAAAGTGGGAAAGATCATGCTAGAAGAAAACACAAAACACATATTACAAATGACCCGCTTCTGAGGATAACCGAAAGGTGCTACCATGATGCTCAACACCGTGGATTCACAGTAAATACATAGAGACTGACTGCTATTATGTTAAAAGGCTCTGACAAGTATACCTACTGAATATTATGTGTAATTTTTAATTACACAGAAACGAGAATGTGACAAAATTCTAGAAGAGAACAGGATTGCACAACACCTTACAAGATGTCTTGGACTCAGACTGAGGATCACAGGGAGTCTTCCATTCTGTACGTTTTCTAAGAGTCTGGCTTACCGGAGCTGGAGTGCAGTCAGGGTCTTACAGAAGTTTGGCCTCCAGATCTGGCACCCAGGGGCACCGCCACTCTGCCGGGTAATTGCCCAGCTGGATAGGGACCGGAGATTGCTCTCCTGGTCCTCAGAAAGAAAGGACAGTGACACCAGCAATGACTGACACGTCAACCTGGTCAAATGGCCAAGTGGTTATGAACGAGAACCTCGGTAACTATCAGTGGTGGGGGTGTAATAGGGGGAGGGGATTCTGCTCAGTCTGCCGGGTGACCTCAAAATTGTGGGAACACATCATACCAGACACACTCAATTGCTATTTGTGTTAAAACTACAGCAACACAATGGGTTGTTGTTAAAACTGTAGTTGCTGTATGTTTAGATTTATTGAAGCAATAAAGAATTGGCTCTGCCATCTTAACGACATTTTACTGGCAAATTCTGCTCAAACTGATTTGGATCTGATTGTAATCATTATATAGGCTGAAAACTGGCTGGAACATATTAAAACAGATATTCCCAATCCTCTGGAAATCAATCCAGTCAGCAAATGGCCAAGTGAGTTGCCTCAGGGTAAATGTTAGACCTCAACGTGGCTTCCCTTCCAAATGTACAGCCTCAGTTCCATAATAAACCGCCACTCGGGCTTCTCAGCTAGATCTGGCCAAGTCACTTAGACAATTCACTGCCTGATGTAGACTCTAATTACCAACATATCTGTCCACTTTGGTTTTGACAAGAAACTTCTAAAGGGCAGGAAGCATTTCTGTTCTTCCTGCCTGTAGAATCCACATACTAGGATCTACTTGGCAAGTTTTGGAAAGAAGAAGATGGTCATACTCCATAATCATTATCTGCCAGGCTCTGTGTTAACCATTTTTATATATTATCCCAACAGCTTTATATTCTAAGTATTATTATTTCATCACTTTATAGATGAGGAAACTGGTTCAGAGAGGGTAGGAGTTTGCCCGAGTTTGCGGCAGAGCCAGCTGGCCTCCTTCCAGAGACTGAGCTGTCTATCAACCCTGTAACCGGCTGCCTCTGTATGATGAGGTGGTGAACCTGGGTGCTTTCTGTGTTCCAAATGGAAGAAGTGAGGTGTCCCTGTTGTAACCTCTCTGAAGAATGCAGACTTTGAGCGTGCCTGTGGATAGGGCAGATGTTGCTGCTGACTGGGGAATGGGCTTGGTCTAATGGTAACTGAGCCTACCAGAATTTCGAAACAGGTGATGTTTGCCTTCTGATTCTCTCCTATTTTTTTTTTCTTTCATTTTAACGAACTTTAATTTTTATAACAGTTTTAGATTTAGAAAAAAATTGTGAACACTGCACAGAGACCTGTTAGGAGCCAGGCATCAGTAGGGTACATGGGTCACAATTGATGAGCCACTGTTGAAACATTGTTATTAACTGAAGTCAACACTTCATTCACTTTATTCAGATTTCCTTAGTTTAAAAAAAATTTTTTAATCTTTATTTTTGAGTGAGAGAGAAAGAGACAGAGTGCAAGTAGGGGAGGGACTGAGAGAGAGGGAGACACAGAATCTGAAGCAGGGTCCAGGCTCCGAGCTGTCAGTACAGAGCCTGATGTGGGGCTCAAATCCACGAACCCAGAGTTCATGACCTGGGCCAAAGTTGTATGCTTAACTGACTGAGCCACCCAGGCGCCCCAGATTTCCTTAGTGTTTATGTAATGTTCTTTTTCTGTTCCAGGATCCCATCTAGGATACCACATCACATTTAATTGTTTTGTCTCCTTAGGCTCCTCTTGGCTGTAGCAGTTTCTCAGACTTGTTTGGTTTTGATGACCAGGACAGTTTTAAGGGGTACTGGTCAGGTATTAGATTTGTCTGATGTTTATATCATGAGTTGTCTGGAGTTACGAGTTTTGGGAAAGAAGACCCCAGAGGAAATGCCATTCTCATCACATTCTATCGAAGGTACATGCTATTAGTGTGAGAACTCTACCACTTATGAGTCACTCCGCTAACACTAACCTTGATCACCCTGCTGAGCTAATGTTTGCCAAGTTTTTCCACTATAAAATCAGTCTTTTCCCCCTTACCATATTCTATAGCTTTGGAAGGAAGTCACCAGGCACAGCCCACACTTAGGGAGTAAGGAGTTAGGCTCCCTCCTTGAGGGCGAAGCAGCTACATAATTTATTTGGAATACTTCTACAGGAGGAATTTGTCCTGTCTCTACCATGTATTTGTTTATTCATTCAATCATTTACTTACATTAATATGAACTCATGGATATTTATTTTATACTTTGGGTTATAATCTAATACTATGTTATTTATTTTGTGTTCAAACTGTTCCAGCTTTGGCCCTGGGAGGCTCTGTTCAGTTGGTTTCTGTGTCCCTTTCACATGCCCCCATCATTGCAGGGTTTTATGTCTGTGTGAGCACTTCCTTACTTTTTGGCACCGCAAGATGTTCCAGGTTCTTTTTATGTATTTCCTGCTCCAGTCCGAGAGTCAGCTGTTCTTCCAAGGAGCTCTCTCTTCCTTTTTAGGAAAGGAAACCCAAAAGATCTGGGAGGGCAAATGAAAATCATGATGTTAGGCAGGCAAGTGAGAGCTTCTGATTAGATTCCCATTTTAGAAATATCACTTTTGGCTGTATAAGACTGAGACTAAAGGCAGAGCCAAAGAGACTACTGCAACAGTCCATGCAGGGAAAAAAAAGTGAGGTCTTGAATGACTCAAGGGCCATGTAAGCCAGCTACTTGAGAGGTAGGTCGGCTTACATTTCCAGCAGAGCCTTGGGGAGTCTAAATCCTGGGACTCGTTCTGTGCTGGCACAAAATACACAGAAGGTTTATAGATGTAGGAGAAAGGTAATTAATAATAGTAAACACTAATGTTTATTGGGCACTTCCTGTATCCCAGGCACTAAACACTTAATTGCAATAGCTCATTTAGTTCACACCACT
The DNA here is from genome assembly GCF_008692635.1 of Crocuta crocuta. Lineage (NCBI taxonomy): Eukaryota > Metazoa > Chordata > Mammalia > Carnivora > Hyaenidae > Crocuta > Crocuta crocuta. Next base: position 300,464 of record NW_027551575.1, on the reverse strand, counting down.
CTATGGTGAGCACTGTTGTTACTTCCATTTTACAGATGAAGAAACTGAGCATTTAAAGTCCAGAGTCTCTTAGTTACTAAGCACTAGGCCAAGACATTAGTTCAGAGAGTCTAACCACAGTCCTGGACTCCTCAACACTGTGCTAGAGTGCCTCTTGCTACAAGATGGCTTCACAGTTGACAGCTCCTTGTTGCTAGAGTTGTGTCTTTGTTGCCTAGACTGGCTGATGCTTGTAACTCTTCTGTTCCCTCTGATGCCTAGCTCATCCCCTAAATCCAGCTCAGATGGACCCACCAGTGCATCTGTACTTTCCCAGGACCAGCTGCTCATTTGTTCTAATTCACTTCCGCATTTTTACTTCCAACAGCACTTACTGAGCAGCTGCTATTGCCTGGCACTCTTGTAAGGTGCTGGAGATATAGAGGTAATAAGAAACATTCCTGTTCTCAAGGGGCTCAGAACATATGCATGTGTGTGTGTGTGTGTGTGTGTGTGTACATGTGCATGTGTATATGTGCAAAAATACAGTGTGGTCTCTGACTCTGCTTACGCCATGACCCCTAACACTCTTTCAACCTGTCATACCTGTGCCACAGCACTGGGCTTTCCACTTGGCTTTAGACCATGCTCTTCTTCAAATTCTTGGCATCCAGATCCGTGCCCAGGTCTGGCCCCTCCTATGTCTGTTGTGACTCTTCCTGCTTGTCTGTGGGGCTTCCAGTCCATTGTTCTTGTGTCGCTCACACCTACGTCACTGGGGGCCACACGGGCAGCTTCCTCTCTCTCCTGTTGTTAATAAGGTCAGCCTGGAGCGTGCCAGGCCAGCCCAGGCTTCCAGACTGCTCTGCTCTGAGTCATGCTAATTTTGTTTCCAGAATTGTTTTTCATTCACAGTCCTGTTAGAGCTTTAGGCTCTTTTTTGCTCCAGAAAAAAAGTATGAGGTGAATTAGGGGTGATTTGCAGCCAGATTTCTTCTACCACTCCACTTGGGCCCATCTGGATTTTTCAACTTGACTATTATCTGATTTGGCCTGAGTCATTCTGCCACCAAGTAGCAAGACCATTTAAATAATTTGTATTATTTATATAATGTTTGCAGTTCCAAAATCCATTTCCTATACATTAATACCTCCCAGAGGGGTACTGCCTGCTTGGTTTAGGGAAACATCTTCTCTAGGTAGAACCTAGTGAAACCATTGCCATGATTAGTGTAGGAAGATACCAGATAATTCTTGTGAACTTTTTATTTTTTTTAATTTTTACTTTATTTACTAGCACTTTTTAATGATTTTGTTTTTACTTATTGACTACTTTAAAAAATTTATTTGTTAATTTACATCCAAATTAGTTAGCACGTGGTGCAACAATGATTTGAGGAATAGATTCCTTAATGTCCCTTTACCCATTTAGCCCATCCCCCCTCCCACAAGCCCTCCAGTAACTCTCTGTTTATTCTCTATAGTTAAGAGTCCCTTATATTTTGTCCCCTTCCCTGTTTTTATATTATTTTTGCCTCCTTCCTTATGGTCATCTGTTTTGTATCTTAAATTCCTCATGTGAGTCAAGTCATATGATATTTGTCTTTCTCTGACTGACTAATTTTGCTTAGCATAATACCCTCTAGTTCCATCCATGTAGTTGCAAAAGGCAAGAGTTCATTTGTTTTGATTGCAATGTAATACTCCATTGTATATATATATATATATATATACACCACATCTTCTTTATCCATTCATCCATCGATGGACATTTGGGCTCTTTCCGTACTTTGGCTATTGTTGATAGTGCTGCTATAAACATTGGGGTGCATGTGCCCCTTGGAAACAGCACACCTGTATCCCTTGGATAAATACCTAGTCGTGCAATTGCTGAATCGTAGGGTAGTTCTGTTTTCAATTTTTTGAAGAATCTCCATACTCTCCTCCAGAGTGGCTACACCTGTTTGCATTCCCACCAGCAGTGTAAAAGAGATCCTTTTTCTCTGCATCCTTGCCAACATCTGTTGTTGCCTGAGTTCATTTTAGCCATTCTGACAGGTGTGAAGTGTATCTCCTTGTGGTCTTGATTTGTATCATCCCAGATGATGAGTGATATTGAGCATTTTTTCATGTGTGGTTGGCCAACTGGATGTCTTCTTTGGAAAACTGTCTATTCATGTCTTCTGCCCATTTCTTCACTGGATTATTTGTTTTTTGCGTGTTGAGTTTGATAAGTTCCCTATAGATTTTGGATACTAACCCTTTATCTGATATGTTGCTTGCAAATATCTTCTCCCATTCTGTCGGTTGCCTTTTAGTCCTGCTAATTGTTTTCTTTGCTGTGCAGAAGCTTTTTATTTTGATGAGGTCCGAATAGTTCATTTTTGCTTTTGTTTCCCTTGCCTCCAGAGACATGTTGAGTGAGAGGTTGCTGTGTTGAGGTCAAAGAGGTTTTTGCCTGCTATCTCCTTGAGGATTTTGATGGCTTTCTGTCTTATATTTAGGTCTTTCATCCATTATGAGTTTATTTTTGTGTATGGTGTAAGAGAATGGTGCAGGTTCATTTTTCGGCATGTCGTTGTCCTGTTTTCCCAACACCATTTGCTAAAGAGACTCTTTATTCCATTGGTTATTCTTTTCTCCTTTGTCAAATATTAGTTGGCCATACATTTGTGCATCCATTTCTGGATTCTCTATTCAGTTCCACTGATCTCAGTATCTGTTTTTGTGCCATCTTGTGAATTTTTTAAAAAGGATGCTGAGAACTCTTTCACCCTTTTCTCCCCAGATTCCAAAAATATATGCAGTTGGCTTATATGACATAATTAAGTGACATACTTAAGACTCACTCTTTTCGTCAACAGTTTATTTCTAGTTTTTAAGGCACCTTGCATTTGTTTTTCCCAAGTTGAGAGCAAATATCCCTTTTGGTCCTTTTCCTGGCCTTTCTACATTTCTGGAGTGGCACATCTGGATCAAAGACCCTGGGTGATGGTGGGAAAAAAGGAAAAGTAGAAAAATTATTTTTGACACTCTTTTATACCCATGACTCTCCCTTTACCCCCCAACAGATCACTTACTGTCTAGGATAGTATTCTTCATTGTGCTCTCAGAACCCACTTTCAGAAGTCATTTTGCAAATTATCTGTCGCAGAGAAACACCAAGGTTGGAAAATAAGTGAATTTTAATACAGGAGTGTGGACAGAAGTAAACCTAAAATAAATAGCTCTCATTCTCTTATGTGACAGTTTTCTCACCTGACTGGGAGGGAAAAGGGGGGAGTTTCAGCCTGTGGGGCAATTGTCCTTAAGCCACTGAATGTGTTGTCCTGAGCATCTTCTGTGGAGGAATGTTAGAGAACTACAACAGACTGATGCTGTCTTTTCCATTAGAGGCATCTGTTCACTCCTCCCAGGCCAGAGCTTTTTCAGTGGCTTCTGTGAACAGCAGGAAGGCAAGGAAAATACCACTTCCAAGAGGTGGACTCATCTGCTTGTTGTCCTATCTACAGAGTAGAATCTCTGGTGGTGGCTTCTGGGCCCAGAGCTGCTCTCCACCTTCACTGCAAAACTCTTAGGACCACTGTACAGCAAGAATGAGTAGGCCACCATGATGATCTGCTGTGCAGTGGACAAGTGGATAGCATCTCAGACACTTCCTGTGAGCCCAGGCTCCCTGCTGGGGATCCCCAGTGGCTTGGAATGGCTCGGGATGGGGTATAGCTGGTTACATTCACCTCATTTTAATAAGTGGGAAAGTGGGAGAGGATATGGCCTCTTGAAGATCTTTGGTTTTGAAGTGGAGAGAATAGCTGAGAGAGTTGTGTTGCTGCTTGTTTGCTTTGTTTTTGAAAGAGGAACCACACCACCTTTCTTCCTCTTCTCCCACCCATCAGACATGTCCACCCAGGTCCTCTCTATAAAGAAAGAAACATCAAAGGAGAGTTTGGAATGGCCCACAGGACCTTACACAGTGACTTTTGTGTGACTCCTGCCTTGATTGAGTCCTGAACGCAGACCTTGGTTGAGCTTCCCACTCTTTATTCATTCAGTAAGCCTCTATGTTAGGATAAGATGTTCACCAGCAAAGTTGACACCAGAGATTAAGGTTGGGGAGGAAAACAGAAGGTGGATATTTTGGCAAATTCTTTGCGTTTGCCCTACCTTTCTTCAGGTAGCCAGAGAAGACCTACAACCAAGCAAATTGTTATTAGTTCCTATCTCTGTTTCAGAACTCATTACTAGGCACTTTTCCCTCCATACCTCATCCATTGCAAGCATGCTGTCACCTGAGCTCTGTTCTCCCAGGGAAAGTCCTAAAAGAGCTACTTTCCTGAAGGGCTAACTGGGAGCCCAAACAAATGCTCTTTGTGACCCAAATTACTCTCTGTGGTACGGAAATGTGAAGGGTGTGGGCAGTGAGCCCACTTGTTCATGGAATATGGCATCACTGCAGTGACCCAGCCAGAGGTAAAGAACTTGTAGTATTCTTCAGCACACACCTCAAGGGTTTGGTGGCTTTAGTGCCCAGGAGACAACCCCTAGCCTAGTCAGAAAGCAGCATCCTCATAGACACAGCAGATGTCAGTAGGGCTTCTGAAGAAAAGACAAGAAGTAATGGGCCTTGAGCAAATGTGCAGTGCTTCAAGGACTCCGGGAATATTTTGAGACCCCCAGAGAAGAGTGGGCATTGAAGACCATGGTTCTATGTGGAACTTATAGGTGGAACGTCATGCATGCAAAACTGCAAATCTGCCAACAGGTCTCTGAACATTGACATCCATTTATTCATTTGCACTTCATCATGGCTCTTGGGTTGAGTATTCCCATTTTATAAGAGAAAAAAGTAAGGATTGGGAACATTAAATGACTGGAAGGCATTTAGTAGCAGAGTTAGAGCTTTTAGGAGTTTAATTATCATGTTCTTTTCATGGTGCCTGTCTGCATTTGCCTTTACTACTCATGGCCCTTCCTTCTTCCAATGCCCATCTTCCCAAAGAAAAGGTAAATTATAACAAATGAGGTTAAGATTAGGAAAATGGAAGGTGATGAGGCACTGTGTAGGATGATGACCAGGGCCAGCCTGAAAGGTAGAGGGTACAGGATGCACTTCTGAAGGTTAACTGGCTAAGGAAGGAGAGAGACTAGAATGCAAATCCTGCCTCCTTTCGCTGTACAACTTGCAAATTATTTACAGACACATACAATTTCCACCACTTATCTCCAGTTTATTTGTGACAAGACTGAGGTACTGAAGTTCAGTGACTTTTGCAAGACCATCAATGGTAGGTCCAGAATTTGGATCTTGGTCTTCCAACTACAGGTAAGCCTTCTTACTACTTTTGCATCACTTCCTCTCCTTTGCTTCCTGTTCTACAATCTCACATTTTCTATATCCTTTCTTTCCATCTCAGTTTATTTCTCAAGGCTGATGTCAATGAAGTTTTAAAAACCAAGCAAAGAGCAGTGTTAAAAATTACTAAGTCATTGAGGAGATGCAAATGAAAACCACTATGAAGTATCATTGCACATCTCCTAAAGTTGTTTTCAAAAAACTGATAAAACCAAGTGCCAATGAGATTGCAGAGCAACTGAAAGTACATCCACTGCTAGTGAGAATGCAAAATGGTACAGTTATTTTGGAAAACAGGAAGTTTCTTATAAACACACACATTTATGCAACCTAGTAACCCCACTCCTAAGTATTTACCCCAAGTGAAATGAAAATTTAAGTGTATACCACAAAAACCTATACATCATGTTTGTAGAAGTTTATTCATAATTGACAAAAATCTGGAAACAATCAAGATGTCTTTCAGTGGATGAATGGATAAACAATCTGTGCTATAATCATATGAGCTGAAAAGGACTACTTGTCAGCAATGAAAAGGAATGAGCTATTGATTTATGCAATATCCTGGATAGATTTTTAAATTGTTGTTGTTGTTGTTGTTGTTATTTTAGAGAGAGAGTATGTGTGTGTGAGTTGGGGAGAGAAGCCGAAGGAGATAGAGAATCTCAGGCAGGCTCCGTGCTCAGCATGGTTCCTGACATACAGGAGTCAATTTCATGACCCTGGGAACATGAACAGAGCTGAAATCAAGAGGTAAATGCCCAGCTGACTGAGCCACCCAGGCATCCCCACTCTGGATAGATCTTAAACACATTTCACTAAGGGAAAAATGCTAGACCCAGACGTTATATATTGTACAATTCTGTTTATGTGATATTCCAGAAAAGGCTAACTAATTGGGGGTAAAATGGACCATTGGTTGCCAGAGATTGAGAGTGGAAGGAGCAGTTGAGGCCAAAAATAAAAGACCAAGGCCCAAAATAAAAAGAACTGCACATGATTCCATATTATAGTTGGTAAATTTGTTTCTTGCAGGAATGTATATTAGCAATTCTGAAACTACCAGGGGTCCATGCGAAAGTGGTTAACTCAGGGCCGGGAAAAGAAAAATACCAGATGATCCTGGGGCATCTTGAAATACCAGAAACTAAGAAAGTAATAAAGTACTAACAAACAAATAAATAACGGAAAAAAATGGTACCTGCATGTCAAAAAGGCACAGAAGTTCCCAGTGGCCAAAGCTGGGACAATTAGAGCAACAAAATAGTGCCTCTAAAGGATTAGAACAGGGGCGCCTGGGTGGTTTAGTTGGTTGAGTGTCTGACTCTTGATCTCAGTTCAGTCATTCATGATCTCAGGGTGAGCATTGAGCCTGCTTAAGATTCTCTCTCTCACCCTGCCTCTCTCTTCTGCTCATGCTCTTTCTCTCTAAAATAAAAAAAAATTAAAAATTAAGGATTATAAGAGAATAAAATAAATATTCATAAGTCCGTACAGATGTAAATAAATAATTGAATGAATAAATGGGAAGAAGAAACAAATCTTACACAAGAACTCCATGTAATATATGCAGATATTCCTCTCCAGGAGGTGGAGCTTAGCTCCTTTCCCCATGAATGTGGGCTAGACTTGGTGACTTGCTTCCAAAAAATAAAGTATTGAAAGAAAGAAGAGAAAGAGTTGGGAGTTGAGTTAACATCAGCAGTGATAAATTCTGTTGATAGTGTGTGCCCTCAGAGATGTGATGAGGACACACCTGTGCGGTATTCTTCCCCCAAACCTATAACTAGTCTAATCATGCAAACACATCCATAAAGAGAAATTGAAGGAAATTCTACAGAATCATTGAATAAGATTTTGAAATCGTAAGGTCATGAAAAACTAAAAAAGAATAAGAAAGTGCTACAGATTGGAGGAAATTGAGAAAACATGACGACCAAATGTAATGTGGTATCTTGGACCAGATCCTGGAACAGAAAGAAGAGATTAGTGGAAAAACTGGTGAAATCCAAATAAAGTCTGTAGTTTAGTTTATAGTATTATAGCAATGTTAATTTCTTTGTCTTAATAATGTACAGTGGTTATGTAAGATGTTAACATTAGGGAAAACCAGGTGAAGAGGAGACAAGAGCACTTTGTTCTATCTTTGCAACTTTTCTGTAAATCTAAATCTAAAACTTAAAACAAAATTTTTAATGATCAGGAAGCCAGAGTACAAAGAGAACTGGACAATACAATGTAGAAGAAATAAGCAGGAAATAATGGAAAGTTGGGTACAAGAATTGGCATCTCACAAACATTTTACTACTCCAGACAGTTGTCCGGATCATCTGAGGTCATCTGGATTTCGGACACTTTGTCACAGTAAAGGCAAGCAAGGAGGAACAGTGGTCTGCAGGAGACTAGAAGGGTCCTTCAGAGATTATGCCCAAAGGTATGGTATTGGGGACATATGTTCATAGTTGTATCGGAAAGTTGAGTTTATAAGTGGCTTTTGGGGACTGTTTTAGAAAACCAATCTAGATGAATTTTTTCAGTGAATTAATGATGTTGTCCTTTCATCTGCCACTTTATATTTTACAAATATATAAACCTGCCATCTTATATTGCCATTTTGTCTGCCTCCAACATCTGGAGACTTTGTTATCAAAGAGACTTGGGTTCTCATTTGCTGAAGGCATTTTTCTTTGGGATTGTGCCAATATAGGAAATTCCAAGAACTTTCCCATCAATTTTCAAAATATAATACCTACTTGTACATTTCTTTTGGGACTGGGGCTAGCCTTTCAAGTATGTGGAGGTGGTAGCCTCAAAGATTTTTCAAGTTCTCTTCACTTGAGGATGGTTTAGTACCTTACAGTCTCTATTAGTGGTTCTTTTTGTGTGTTAAGCATACCACCTGCCAGCCTCTGCATCTTGTCCTCTGAATGTGACATTGTGAGCATGGTGGATGTCATACATTGCATTCTCTAGAAGAGAGATTTTGAGTCTCTTAGATTTCCATGCAGAAGGTTTACTAGGGAGTGTTCCTGGGATTGACCCCTGAGGGGGATGAAAGAAGAAGGATTCAGCAAAGAGACAAGGTGAACAGTCATGCAATTGCAACAGAGGTCTCAGATAATCTATGGGTAATTCTGGAGTTGAGATAGTCCTTTGTATTTGTACAAGTTGAGGAAAGAGAATGGAGCCCCACACCAGGACCAGTTATTGGGTATAAGCCAGGCAGTGTCGTCACCTTGGATACAGTAGGTCCCATTAGCAGAGGGATATTCCTCAGGAGGGACTTGGGTATGAGTTGTTACTAACCACCACTCCAAGCAGTTATGAAAATAAGTACTTTCATCTGGAAGGAGATCTTAGAAGCACATCAATATAGTTCTCCATTGTACCAGCTGAGTCTTCCTCCAAATGGAGTTCAGCCCATCTGGAATCAGCCTCTTAGGGTTCTGGTTGGTTTCTCTTTACAAGAAAACTTACAATATTAGGACAGTTGAATGCACCATAGCCACCACCTCTGCAGCTGGTCTCAAAGCCATTACTGACACTTTTCATCTCCTTCTTTTGCTACCCATTCTAGATTCCTCCCAGTCAGTTGTATCTCTGATGGTCTTGGTGGCTAAGCTGGTGGGGCCAAACACTCCTAATCCCTGAATGTTCTGAGGCGCTGGTCACTGTGGCCATCTCAGGTTGTGGCTGCTCCTTGAGTCCATGTGTTGTGAAGATGGGTCAAAGGAATACCAAGAGATGATCTAGTGGTTCGCTGACGTACTGAAGAATTCCCTGCCCTGATTGTATAACTTCCCCAAGATCTAGATCCACTATCCAAGTCAGGATAATGACTCCTTTTCTTGCCTGCTGGTTTCTTGGCATAAGGAACCCAAGTGACTGGGCAGCAATGGTAGCTTCCAGTTTAATAGGATTCTCACTATGTCCTCTAGTAGAAGCAATCACTCCTTTCAGAACGAGCACTTTAGACCTACAGATCCTAGAGTTTCAGGGGCAGAAAGTAGAAATCTCCCAGGTCACTGGCATTGATTCTACCCCTGCCCCTAGGCTCTTGGGCATTTTCCAGGCAGAATATATTACGTGGTTGACTCAGGGTATATATTGCATCCTGGAGGATGACATCCCATTCTGTTAGGGTGTCTTCTCTAAAATGGCACCTCATCCGCCCTGTCAAAAGATTGTTCTAGAAGCTCAGCAGCTTCTGGAAGGTGAGGAATGTGATAAAACTAGTAAGTCATATGGTCATGTACATGACCTTTGTAAGAATGCATCTCCTTTGTAGGAATTTGTACCCCACAGTCTAATGTGATGTTATGGGCAATCTTGTGTTAGTGAATCAAACACTTTAGAAGGCAAAACCGTATTCAGAATATGTGCTAGTGTCAATCAAGATAAATAGTGGCCCCTTCTAGGGTGGAAAAAGGTCTAATGTCATCAACTGTGACCAAGTGACTGGTCTCCTCACAGCATGGTATGAGGAACTTGTAGTACATCTCTTTCAAGTCTACCTTCAAGTCACACTATAGCACTCCATGCAGAGTGTTGTTATAAGCATAATTTAAAAGTCTTTCACCAGTATGCTTATATTTTACCTCTTCAGGCTGTTGTACTGTTATTGTTATATATTTAACTTGTATGGATGTTACAGGCTGCACACTATGTGGTTATTATTTTTGTTTAAGGAATCAATTTTGTTTTTAAGAAACTTAAATATGAAAAAAAAATCCCTGGGCTCACCTACCTTTGGACTTCCTGTGAAATGATATAATGTACATTCCTAATATTTAAGCCACTATTTTTCAGGATTTCTGTGACTTGCAGCCAAATACATCTTACTGATAAGTGCTTTTACTATGACTCAGTTTCTCAGATTTACCTGATTAGTTTCTTCTAGAATAGGAAAGATGATGTTCTGAGAATAGTGGTTGTTATCAGAAAAGGTGGGATCCGAATGGCAAACCACCTACTTCACAGTTTTTCAAAGGAGTGGCACTGTCGAACCATGACTGTGGGCAGTCACAGAACCCTTAAAGTTAGAATCATTTAACAGACAATGGCTATGCAGAAGTTGCTCTGATAGAGAGCTTGATGGCAATGTCCCCAGAAGGAGAGCTGCATGGATTCTTGAGTGGAATACTAACTTCTAGTGCTCATGATCCTCAGGAGAAAAAAAAAAAGCCCTAGCCAAAGTTACTTGAAATAATATATATTAATACAGTTCCATCATAAATAATACATACTGTTAATATGGCTTTAAATAATGTATAATGCTAGATTTGCATAATAAATAATACATAAATATGTAATCATCCCGTGAAGTCATATGAAATTAGTAATCGTGAAGAAACTTAACCTATTAACATGCTAGGAGAGGAAGGGCTTACAAGTGGCTCAGAGGGCATTAATCAGTGCTGCTGTGCAATGTCTTAGCTCAGAGAAACACCAGCCTCGCACAAAGTATTTGATCTCTCTTTCTTTCCGCAGAAAATAACTAGTAAGAGACTTTTCAGTGTATAGTCAATAAAGAGTTTCTGAGCTCTGTAAAAATAACATTGTTTTTTTTAAATCTCCAATCCATCACTGATTGAAGGACTATGGAAGAGTTATTTCCTAAAAGTGAGGCAATGACAATCATTGTCATCGACTCCATCAAGCCCTTCCATTTTTCCAGGGATTCGGTTGTATTATTTTATGTAATAGTAATGCTAGTGCCCTGTGAAGTAGGTAGGCACCATTATCTCCATTTTATAGTTCAGGAAGCGGGGATGGGAGATGTTAAGTGATCTACCCAAGGTTACACAGCCAGTTAGCAGCAGGGAGAGGTATATAGTTCTCCTGAAACTAAAGCCTGTTGTTTTTCCTTTATAATGTGCTACCCTGCTCTCATTTGAAGTGTAGCTTTTCTCTGTGGATTAAGATGCTGGATATTTTATAATTCATGTTTGGCAAATCTTTGAAAAATTCATTTTGTTTGCCTGACGCTGTGTTAGACGTATCATGTAGGTGATATCATTTGTTCCCCGCAGTAATCCCAATGCGCATTTGTACCTTCATCTTCATCTTACAGCTTAGGAAACTGAGGCTCAGAAAATGAAATGACTTTCCCAAAGACCCAGAGTGTGAGGAAAAGATGAGTCATAGGTCTGCAAACCATAGCATCTCTGGTGAAGTGTGATGAGCGGTGCCTCCTGCTTAAACACCTGGCTCTTGGGCCTTCTCCAGAGAGCAGATATAAGACTCTTGCCTGCTAAAATTGGATGGCTTCCTTCTGGAGTAGGAGAGGTAGTGTTCTAGAAGTAGGGGTTGCTGTTAAGATATTTAGGGGCTTGAAGAGCAAACTTTCTACTTCACAGATTTTCGGAGGGCTGGCACTCTAAGTAGCCTTCAGTACGTCAGTAGCCAAGCCTACTCATGGTACTTCACAAACTCTCAAAATCCATGAGTTTCTCATGTTCTGCTTCTCTACAGGATATAGTTGGTTAAAAGTCCCCATTCCTCTGGTAGTAGCACTCTTGGAAATTGCGCTTTGAGATACATTCTTCTGGGAAAGACATAACCTACCAAAGAGGCACTAAGAAGGGTTGAAACCATAAATGTCGAGCTTACCCAAGAGAGTAAACATAAACCACTTGCATCTTTCAGGCTGAATTACAGCTTATCAAGCACACATTAAACCTTTAAGCCTTTTTTCCTTAAGTAAGAATAAATCTAAGTTGACTATTCCAGCATATGTATTTGTTTTCCCTACAGTGTCTATAAACCATGTCCAAGGTGAGTATTTATAAGCCTGAGCGAAAACCAGACAAACAATTCTGAGAATAAGTGGCAACTATAACAGTTCATGATAAGACAGTCACAACAAAGGAAATGCTATGCATTAAGTGATTTTTCTTACAAATCCTTTATACATATGTCAGACTGTGTGCTGGCAGAAGGAAAGAGCATAAATCAAAGAGAATACCAATGTAAGAAAGGGTTTTTAGGCAAATGCTGTCTTATATGCATAAATCAAATAAATAGTGATTTTTAAAAACCCAAAGGAACAGCATAGAGTTCTATGGAGTTTTGTACGATGAAGTTATTTAACAATTGCGCAACAGTTTGCATTTGTGGAGCACTTTACAATTATTTGCTCGTTAAATCTTAATGACACTTCTGGCAAATGGGCCCATGCCGTTAGTGTAATTTTCTAGCCAGGGTCACTGAAGCCGCGAATCATAAAGGAAGCTTCTCAAGCTCAAGCACAGCCAGGTGCAGGTGTCCAAGGTCTTCAGAACTCCTGCTCTCACAGTCCTGAGTTGCACTTACAGGGTAGTGGTGCAGCTCCCTGTGGGCTCCCTCCGTGATGAGGGGCGCGTCGGGAAGGCACACCTGACATATGGAGGTGGGTGGTGAAGGCAAAGACTCCTGGCAATAAATCAAGTAGTGCTAGTGGTTGGTGTTGGTGTTCACTCTGCAGCTGGAACATGAACCCACAGGCATGTCAACACATGCCTATATGATGCAGACACACATCTTCAACAGAGGCTAGTTTGAGATGTTTCACGACCGTTAGGTCTAAAGCTACAGTTCCCAGCCCAGGCTGCGGTGCCTGGAGTGCTTTAAAAATATATCAGTGCTCTAGGATCAACTAAATCTGAATCTCCAAGATTGGGACTTGGACAGGGATGTTTTCAAAGAGTGACCTAGGTTTTTCTACCATGTGGCCAGACTTGAGAACCATTTTAAGCATCAAGATCTTAATAGGTCCACGGTTGGGCAGGATGTTCACTGCACAAGGACATCTGACTGAAGGATCAGTGAGGACTGAAATTCAGCCCACACACAGTGTGCCCTAATTTGTAGGTGGCAACAGTTTTCAATTTAGGGTTACTTTTAGTCTAATTTCTACAAAGGAGGCCCTGGGTCATTCCCCTATTCGTGCATGTGCATTGCTGCATGTCCAACATATGCTATTTTCAGCTTACTTTGTATGCACTCATTATAAATTATATTTAGGATCTACTGCACATTGGGCCCTTGATATACACGGGGATACATCACAGCTCCTGTCCTTATGGAGTCTCTGGTCTGCAGGAGAAGACAAGTGATTGAATAGCAAGTCGCATGACACTGTGAGCGTGCATGTTGGAAGCTGGGGAGATCCCAGGAAGGGCACTCCACCCGGACTGGGGCTCAGGGGATCTCTTGTGGAGGTGGTATAAAAGGGAGGGGTGGCATTCAAGGCTGAGCGCTCGCACTCAAAGAAATTTAAACTGAAGAGAGACAAGGATTACTGGGGAACCGGCAGCGGTTCAGCCTGTCCATCCGCAGCCTGGGGTGCGGAAAGGCTGGATGGGGGGCTGGGGAGTGTGGCCAGTCTTTAATCGGTGTCTCCACTCCTCAGCCCTGCCATCCTCCTTCTATGTTTCCATTCTCTCTCCCTCCCTCCCCTCTTCCTGTCAGATATGGTCTTCGATTAGAGCTTAAAATACCTAAACTGCTTGTACCTTACTTGCTGGAATCTTAAACTCCAAGTGCTGGAAAGAAACCGAAAGCGGAGACGCAGGCAAGGGAACAAACAAGCATGGGGACACAGATGCCACCGCCTCACTCGGTGCCACCTGGCACAACCTCGCAGTTGGCAGGGAGTCCTCCCTGCTCACCACTCTCTTTACTTGCCATGGCTGGTCCTGAATTCACAGTCCACATTCCCATCTCAGTCCCTGGGCTGTTGGGTGGGATGGGGGTGGGGGGATGGGTGCCATAAACTGAATGAGTTTGGTCAGGAGCTCCTGGAATTCTTGAACCCAAGCGATTGGGTACACCAGCAATTGTTACACCAAACCCTCTGTTTCTGATGAAGTTTGAAATTTTCTGTTATAAAAAGAGAACAACAAAAACAAACTCCAGATCCTCTGCTGCTCCTTGCCTTCATTCATTTTGCTTCTCGTTGCCTCTAGTGATGCTGGTTTTTTTAAATGCTGGTTTGATTTTATTCGGATTCTAGGGTTTTTTTAAAATTTTTTAATGTTTATTTATTTTGAGAGAGAGAGGCAGGGGAGGGTCAGAGAGAGGGGGAGACTGAAGCAGGCTTGAGGCTCTGCACTGTCAGCACAGAGCCCGAGCAGAGGCTCAAACAGATCATGGTCTGAACCAAAATCAGACGCTTAACCAACTGAGTCACCTAGGTGCCCCTCTAGTTTTTATTTCAAAATATATGCCTTTATTTTACTCATAGGGCAGTTTTAATGAAGCAGATTTCCTAAAATGTTAAAATCATGATTCAACTGATCAAAATTCACTTCACTCCCACCCCCTGCCAAAGTTTAGGAGTACATTGTATAATATACCCATCCATTTCTCCCCCTCGTAATTCTGGTAGATGGCCCTGCTTCCCTTCTCACTGTGGCCACGGCAACTCTGAGCATTCAGAGATTCAGTCAGGCCGACAGCCTGATTACGTTACCCTGGGAAACTGAGAATATTTCTTCACTTCCAGCTGGGAGACCTGCAATGGAATGGGGGGAAATGGACATTCAGCTTTTGAGCAACTACAAGCCCTGAACTACAAAGCCAATCTCATCCCCTTTCCACGCCTTAGCCCACAGCAATAGCATAGCAGCCAAGTCTCTACCTTCCGGGACATGAGGACTCACACTTGTAAACGGAATGAGAACTTTCCTCAGGTCTCCAAGCCTGGGGCCATTCACTTGGTTTTTACAGCATCACCGAGTCCCAGGGATACATGTGTACCATGAAACATGGCCTCTTCTGGACAGCCAGGGTACCCGGTACTTCCCTCTACCCTATGCGGGATCATATCGTGTTCCATGATCTTCCGTATATCTGCTTCTCCCCATGGATGAGCTCTGAGCACAAAGATGGGGCAGTCTTTTCTAAACTCGCTATACCTGGTGTTCACTATTTGACCCATGGTCAGTGATCGATTTGTTAAATGAATGAACTGCCAAATCTTACTGAAATTTAAGGCTATTTAATTTGAAGGAATTTATTTGGAAATAAAGAATAAGTACATCCCGTATTCAAATCTTCCAGCAGACAAATATGTTATACCTATCTTTTGATGGACTAACTTCCCATACATGGGAGCAATGACTTGGCTTCCTCAGGCTGCGTCTTTCTAAGGAGAACATGGCCATTCTGCCCCAACTTTACCATCTCCAAATCAATCACTTGAATGAAAAAGAGAGAAAGAGAAAAATCAGATTTACATTTGTGCTTTTGTTAGGATTGAACAGCCAGCTTACTGATGAAGGATGTGTTCATTTCAACCAGTCTATGTAGCTTTATATGGCTACCGCTGAAGCCCTCATGGCTTTTGTCTATTCCCAAAGGCCAGCTCATATCCCTCCTGTGCTGTGATCTGCAAGGAGCACAAATGGAGCTTTACTGGGTATGTGAGCAGCCTTCTCCACAAGACAATGGGCAGTGAGTTTGCTGCCCCCTCTCATTGCCGGTTCTGTCTTCATGATACCAGGAAGTGGATGAGGATTTGCACCCCATTAAAGAACCACCCCTAAGCTGCACCTTACAGGGAAGCAGAAGGGAGAGTCAGCAGGCTCTGTCCTACCCTGCTACTGAGGAGTTACTAGATTACACAGGCATCCAGCCATAAACTTGCTTCCACCAGCATAAATCACACAAACATGACAGAAGTGAACATGTGCTGGAGCCAAATGTGCATATTGCAATTCTTTTGTCATCTCCTCAACCAGACCTTAAAACAGCAATTTCATAGCCCTGCCCTCATCTGAAACCTAACATTGTCTTAACGGACCCAAAAGGGTGAGGAGTCTCACACAGCTGGAGCGGAAGCACTGCAGTTCCCACGTGCCCTCCTCGCAGCTTCCGCTGCGCTCTGACCTCTGCGTGGTGGAAGGAGCCGCGCGCGAACACGGGCTTCGCCCCTCGTGGACTCCTGGTTTGAGTTCATTTTGCAGTTGAGGAAACTGAGGCTTGGAGAAGGTAAAACCACGTCCCTTGTGGCTTTGGTGAGGATCCAGTGAGCTCACTGATTTAAAAAAGGCCCTTAGCGTGGACTGCGGTCATGTGACTTGCCCGTTCTCCTGGTTGCCCTTGCTGTGATGCCTCTTCTAGGGCGTCCAGTAGGCTTGTCTCTTTTCTCTGACTCTGTCATTGTCCTGGCTGCCCCTCAAGGCCAGAGCCCACATCTCCTCTCTGTCTCATGGCACCTTCTCTCATTAGGCACTCAATAAATGTTGTTGACAGACTGGCTGACTGCCTGACTAAAAATGGCATCTCTTCACCAAGGGCAAGTGTCCTTCGCTGCCTTTATTTATTGCTTAATGTCAAATGGTGTCATCAGCATGGTATAATTTTCCTGAAATGCACATCAGGATTAATAAGAGAAGGAAAGAATTCCAAATTGTTTGGGGGTATTGGTCCCAATTAGTATCATATCATTAGTAGCAGAACTTCAGTACTGTCTTATAGGGCTAGAAATCTTTGAATTACACCTGCCAATTTAACGCTGATTTTATCTGATGTTCCCAATTTTTATGACACAATTTGCATGCATATTAGAGAATTTTCAGCTGTTAGAGGTTACTTCCTACAGCTTTAACTTCGGGAGACAAAAATCAAGCTTAAGAAGCACAATTATGCCATTTAACAAATGATAAGAACAAACAAAGAAAACCGTTCCCTGTTTTCCATTTGAAGGTCTCCCTTCTTTTCAACAAATTGTCAGCAGGCCTGGGAATCCAAGTGAAGGCATCTCTGTCCCAAGCTACATTCTTGTCTCTGTGGTTTGTAAGAGGATGGGGGCAGGAAGAACATAGAAGTTTGGTAAAGTCCTTATACAGCTTTTTTTCAAGTAAAACATTAAATGCACACACACACACACACACACACACACACACACAAAAGAACATAGTAAATCCAATTTTATGAGGTTTATGAAATGGTTCTGAGTTGTAAAACAGCCCATCCATTTGTCATTGGATGGACCACTATTCTTAGAAAATCTCCATCATGACTGCTTTTGCAAACACTCCCCAAATGCTGTCTGATGGCTTATCATTGCCTTGCACTTTTGTTCTTTTGTTAATTTTGGATAAAGTCCTAGAGTGCAGCAATATTATTGAACTCATTTCTGCTTAGGTCTCAAGTTTCGATAGCTCCTCTATTACCAAGTGGCAGTGCACCCTATAGGCACAATAAATAAATAATACAACACTGAAGCTATAACAAATCACAAAATACATTATTAAAAAATTAAGAAATAAATATCTCCCTCTTACTTAAATAGAGATTGATTTTATAATGTGGAAGGCTGAGGAGAGCCTGCTCCAAGATGTATTAAAGCCTGGGGACAGGCAGAATACACTGTAATGGGCATTTTGCTCCCTCAGCCAGAGGGAGAAAAAATCCTCCAAGTGAATGGATGTATTTGTGAAATGGAAGCTGATATTCTCTGTTTGTTCGCAAGCCAGGTATGATGCACTGCTGCCTTCGTCATGTGAGGTTGGAAAGACCTGCAGGACACATCTGTCTCTTGTAAGCACAAACGCTTCGTCTGAATGAGGGTAAAGAAGACAGATGCTTTCCTAGAACTGAAGTTGGGGAAGCACTCTTCCTTTTCTCTAACTTTCAAGCACAATTCCAGCTTCCAAAAAGATGTTCTCAAACTAGGATTCTGCCAAACTTCCTCCAAGGTGTCTTACTTAACAAGGAGAGGATATGGCGTAGATCTCTCCACAAGGTATACATTTCAAGAGAAAAATTAAACAGCATCCCTTCTCCAGAGGCATGAAGGCTTTTCTGTGGAAAAGACAAAGCGTCTCGGGTCCCTCCACTCTCGGGAAGTCACTCTTGTGTCACCTACCTTGTATGGCACCAGCAGCTCACCAGAAGCCACTGCTTTTGTACTGAAGAAGCTACCATCCGGAGCAGTGTGGCATTTTCCCTAACCCAGCACACCTTGCTAACTTCATTGCTCCCTGCAAAGCCTCCCACTACCTCTATAGAAGGAGAAAAGGTAGCTCCTAACAATTGCCCCACCCCTTCCCCACTCCATAGTTACACAAGAACTTTACTCTGGTGGCACATGGACAGAAGCTCTTCATTTCCTTATCTCATCACTCCCTGTAAAGGATGCTGGGGAAACTCAAACATCCTCTCAGACGTGGGAGTGAAACCCATGCACAGGGAAGTTCCCACCTACTAAGTTGTTTTTAACAGACCACTGGAAATGGTTGACTTAAATGAGCTGCTCCATTTGGGGATAAGACAGTGACTGAGTGAGCCCTTTTGGTTCCGAAGGCTCATGACTGTGTCCTGTGTCTTTCTCCCAGAAGTACATAATGTGCGTTCAGGCAAGGAGTATGGTTGTGATTACATATTTGCTTGTCTTATTTTTCATGGAGACACTTTCTCATCTACACCTGAAATTCTCTGAAACATGCAAGCATCTGGGAGCCTGAGCTCCCAGAGACCAGCGTCTTCGGTGTATGGCTTCTGAGGTCATTCACAGACTTTAATAGCTGGCTGGTAAATGAAGAAGAGCCAAGTGGAAGAATGCAGGGAGGATTTCCACATGCCAGGCCTGCTGTGGAATACATCGCTTTGGTGCACGTTCCGCTGGCCAGAACTTGATACGTGATCGTACCTCCATTTAAGCAGGACTGACAAATGTCCTCCCCAGCTGGGCATCAGCATGTTGGTGGTGAAGATTGCAATGATGGGAAGTCAGAAGGCTGGTAAGGAGCATGTCAGCTGGCAGCGCTGAGACCAGTTAAAACTCAGTGTGCGAATCAATCTTTCCCACACCCCAAGGGATGTCTGAGATTCTTACAGACATTTTGGTGCAGGGATTTAAACTCTCAAGATGACTTCTGCCTTCAGACTCCCACTTACTGTATCTGCTGTCTGCACTCTGCAGTGGGTAGAGTAAAAGCAAAAGGCAGCCCCTTTTTAGTTTTGGGTGACGTTGTAAGGACACATGTGCACACACACATACATATATACACTCCACTCGCATAAAGTACATGTGAGTAAGGTAGATCTGCTAAAAGTCTATAGTTAGTGGGGATTTATGGATTACATTGCAATTTGCATAGCCAACAACTTCATCCATGTTAGTTCTGCTGCTGAGACTTTCTCATGTTCTCTGTCATTTCCAGAAACATCCAACTTTCCAATGCCTCACCAGCCGACTGGTCTTTCTCTCTCCTTTTGCTTGATTTATTCCTCTTCTTTCCCCAGTCCAGGAGTGACATTCCAAATTTCTCTGCTTGCCTCATAGGGAGCACATTGGTTTGCTTGGGCCTCTACCTCCAGCCTTTAGCAGTTGGTCAAGGCTTTCCCTGAGAGAGGCTGGGCATGAACACTGGGAGGCAGGAATCTTCCGAACCATGTCAGAAGCAGCTACCACTGTGAGTAAGATGGAAGCCTCTGTTGTGTTAAGCCACTGAGATTCCAGGTGTTATCAGTTGTAGCAGCTGGCATTACCTTAAGTAACACAGGGCGGGAGCAAAACATATGGTTCTAGTAAAGTGAGGTCAGAGCAAGGAGGTTGTATGATGTCTTATAAGTAAGCACTGATAAGAAACTGGCTTTTATTCTAAGTGTGGTGGGAGGCTGTTAGGTTGAAGCATGAGAGAGAAGGAATCCAAGTTTTCTTTCTTGCTACTGTTTGTAAATGTCCTGAGATAAAATGAGAGTAGAAGTAGAGAGACCCATGGGAAGGCTGCTGTCATCTTACGTAGCACTGGGTAATGAAGAAACAGGGGTGTGATGGCTAATTTTATGTGTCATCTTGGCTGGCCTAGATATGTACTCAAACATCAGTCTGTATGTTTATGTGAGGGTGTTTTGAATGAGATGAACATTTAAATCAGTGGACTTTGAGGAAAGCAGATTGCCCTCCATAATGTGGGTAGGCCTCATCCAATCAACTGAAAGCCTGACATCCCCTGAGCCAGAGTGGATTCTGCAGCAGACCGCCTTTGGACTCAAATTGCAACATGGGCTCTCTCTGCTGGGTCTGTAGCCTGCCAACGTACCCCGTGGATTTTGGACTTGCTAGCCTTCATAATTATGTGAGCCAGCTCCTTAAAATAAATCTCTCTATATATCTATCCATCTACACACACACACACACACACACACATAAACATATACATATACATATGTACAGATATCTACATGCACACATTATACTGGCTCTATTTCTCTGGAGTCAGGACTAATACAAGGGGTGTAAGCCCACCCAGTATCGAGCGGTAGCAGCAGCCATGGCAGCACATTCTGCTACTTTTTGAGTCCTATTCTGAGTTCCAGGCACTCTGCTTGATGTTTTATATACATTGTCTCCTCCAACCATCCAACAAATCAAGATCTTTACACCCATTTTACAAATGAGGAAATCAAGACTGAAAGAGCTAAGTAAATTACCTGCGGTCACATATCTGATAAGTGATAGAATTGCCTGGTCATGAGCCCATTTTTTCCCCCAAATGACTGAAAAAAAAATCAATAGCAGCAGGAACCAAAAAATTCAGGTCTGGTGCTCTAAATCCAAAATTCCGTTTTGCTGATGGCTACAGCAAATTCATTATATCCAGTACATTTTCCTTATGTATTAAAATAACATTTGCAATCTGCATGGGGCCCTTCTTTCTGCTAACGCATGGCAATTATATTTTTACACTGCAACTGCAAATCTGGTTTTTAGTTTTCCCCATTTTGTTTTCATAAGCATACTTTTACAGCCAATTGTTAACGGATTAACAACTTTGGGTGAAATCCATCAGTCTGCTCTGGTTTACCTCTGTGGCTGGGAGTCTGTTGACAAGCACAGAGCACAGAGGAGCTGGCTCTGACTTGAACAGGCCAAACGGAGCACTGGGTCCCCTAATAAGCATTCACTGGGCCTCTGCAATGTTCCAGACACTGCCATGCCTTCTGGATTCTGCCTCCTCAGCAGCAAGGAGTCTTTCTTAATCTTCTGGGTTTTCCCAGAACATAATGGCATCCCTATCAGGAAATAAACACATCTAAACAGCAAAATCTTTAGTTTCAGAAATATGGCCAAATGGATGTGTCCAAAATTTTTCCGTCCATCTACCTTTGTATCCACTGATCCCTACATCCATATCTCTTAACAGTTTTTAAGCAATCCTATCTCAAAAGCAGTACTTTGAAATCATCAACAAAATGGTAATATCTGAACCCATTCTCTACGGAACTTCTTTTTCTATAACCTAGAGCTATTATGCAAGTCACTCAAGAGTTGCAGTCATTTGAAAGGTGAGGATTGCTAATCCCTCTGTCCCATCCACCCAGAGGCAGTGGGGGACCAGAACGTGACAAAACCATTCACATTAATTTTGCCCCCAATGGGAAGGATGTACAGAGAAAGCCAGCGTGTATGAACATAGCAGGTGTATATTTTTGTAGTTTAAATGAAGTAAAAAGACAGAACGTATTCAAAGAAGGCAGACACGAATACGTACACAAAATACAAAGTTAGAATCTCCTTTCCCCCATTATCCCTCCTCTGTGCAAAGACAAGTCACTGTCATCACACACAAGATGGTGGGAAAGAGTTAAGTAACAAAAGCTGCTGAGGAGGCAGGAGGCAGATCGAAGTCCAGATGCAGAAGCTGAAGGATGAGAATGCCGGGGGAAGGTGCTGAAAGACCCCAGGAGCCACATTACAGAGTGGATTCCGGAAAGCAGTGTAGAGGACTGAACTTCTGAGTGATCCAGAAGAGAGAAACACAACTTTGCTTTCTGTCCAAAAAATCCCTTACCCTGTAACCATGGCTAGAGTTGTGCAGGAGGAAGCATTCTCAGACAATGGCATTTTGGGGGAGGCATTTTGCCCAAGGCATCGGCAGAATTCATTTGTCGTCTGAAGGCAACACATGGAGAACTGTACCTCCAGCTTTTCTGCATTGCCCACAATTATGCTGTCACCAACAGGAACACAAAAAGCTAGAAGGAGAAATGCAAATGATAAAGTCTGAATAGTTCATAAGGGAAGGTCCTTGTTTTGCGAAGACTGAATTTCTAGAATTACAGACAGGAAGACTTGACACCTGGAGCATCTAGGTATCTGCTTTAGTGATAGCGGGCAATGTGGATCAGCACACAGGGGCAGACACAGGGGCCGTGGAGGCAAAGCCATGCTTCATCTGTGCCGAGGGCATCTGTGGAAGGAGGACACACAGGCAGCAGAGAGAAAGCCACTCTTGTGTGGATCCTGCAGGGTGAGCGGAAGTTCATCGGGCTAAAGATAGAAGGGAAGAAACATCCTGAGAAAAGCAAAGAAGCACAGGAATAAGAATCAGTATGCTCATTCACCAATGGCCAGTGAAGAGGGACAATGATAATCATGATGGTTCCTGAGGACTTTTTACATTCATTATTCCATTTAATCCTTCTAACATGCCTACGAAGACAACGTGATTACTTCCATTTTACAAATGAGAAAACTAAAGCAGGGAAGCCAAGTAACTTGCTAAAGGTGGTCTAGTGGCCAGTCAGTGAGGCAGAATTCAAACCGACTTCCACACTGGACTGCATGATTCTTGGTTTACTGTAAAAACATTTGGTGCTTAAATAAATTGTATATAGCGTATTTAATAAATCCTTTCTCAATGTGATGACCTCCTCAAGCTACCACCTTAGATTTCTCTTCCCATTTGCACCAAAGCTTCTTGAGAGGGTTCTCATGCTTGGACAGAATTACCCCAGCTCCCGCTAAACCTACCGTCAACCTCGGGATCTGCCTCCTGACACGTTGCCCCACTAACCTTGCTCTTGCCAAGGTCAGTCAGGCCCATGTTTCATTCAAGCGACTGAACTCTTGCCGGTGCTTATCTGGCTGGAGCCGTGGCACCATTCAATGCCATTCCGTACTCAGAACTATTTCTCACTTTTGACTTCTGTGAGTTGCAGCCTCCCCAGCTCCCTTCTGTCAGCGCCGCAGCTGAGCCTCCTCTTCCCCCTTTTCTGTCTCTCTTCCCCAGCTCATGCCTGCCATGTGGAGGCCCATCAGGGCTCTGCTCTCCTCATCCTCTCTCCATGGACTCCTGGAATGTTTTATGAACACCTGGGCTTCAGTTGCCATCTGCACTCGGCTGATTTCTAGAAGAGAACCCCTGCTTTTTTTTCTTTTTTCATTTGCTTCTGTTTCAGTATTTGCTGTCTAGCAGCAGCTGCTTTCCTTCTGGTGATAGCACCTTTTTTGCTCTCAGGCGCTCCCCTTATTTTTAGCATCTGCGGTTTGATGGGACTGGATTTGGGGTCGTCATGTGATTAGGACCTTCATTCTACTCCAGGGATTGCTTCAGGTATGGATACAGAGCCACTTGGCTCAGGACTTCTGTTTCCACTGTTGAGAAAATAGAAGCTTCCTTTAATATGGGCCCTAAACCTGAAAAGATGTAGGTTGGAGATATGGCAGCCATTTTGCCACCACGAGGAGGGAGCATCTTTGAGAATGAAGCCAAAAGAGAAGACATAATAGAGAACCTGGGAGTTAAAATGGAATTCTGTTGCCTCATTTGAATCATGCCTCCAGACCTACACACTCCAACCTAATATCCACTAGCCACCCGTAGCTTTTAAACACTTTATATATTTTAGTATATTTTGTTATACAGAATATAAATATATTAAATGCCTTCTAGTACATTTTTGATATATCAGGTCAATAAATTATCAAAATTAATTTTGTGTGTTGGTTGTTTTTTGTTTTTGTTTTTGTTTTACTTATTTAGTGTGGCTACTAGAACATTTAAAATGACATGTGTGGCTCACGTTATATTTCTATTGGACTATGATGCTCCAGACATTCAAGTTCCATCACTGCTAATTTACTTTGTTGTTGCCGTTGTTTACATCTGCAACCATAAACACAAACAACTGTGCAACCATAAAATTTCCTATGATGCAACAACCAAGTATATCTCTATCCCAGCTCCTTCCCCTAGACATCAGTTCCAAATGCAGCAAGATATCCAGTGGGAAAGACATTTATTTTAATACTAGTGAGACATCTTTTAAAAGTTCCTAGCAATTTTCTATCTCTACCAGTAAAGACATCAATTTGCCTTTGGAAAAGCCTTTCTTTGATTTCAGAAAATAATTGAAAAGGATACATGTCTGATCCAAAGGTAACACAAATGTGCACACGTCATTTTTGAAGAAGATTGACACCCATTAACCCATAAATGCCTCCCGTTGTTATGCTGCACATTTTGTTTAGAAATGTAAATTAATATATTTTTTAGTAGGAATGTGCACTTGAAAAGATGTTTTTTTCCTAAATGTGATTTTTTTTAAACTTAATTGTCAGCACATTGTTCTTTATTCTTGGGTGTATGTCTATGCATATGCTCACATACACATTGGTTCCATCTTAAAATTACTCATTGGAGATCAGGAGCAGGAACTAGATGAATGATAGGATACAGGGAGAAGCATATCTTTACCTTTAACTGGGGGGTGCAGACACCTAAAAGGAACCAGATGGGAAATGCGAAAGTCTACTCCGGACTTAAAACCCACTTGTGATGTTATTTCAGGTGGTATAATCTAGATTTGGGGAAATTGAACATCAAACTTAGTGATTGCCCTGTCTGAGCTCTTAGGACCAGACCACACACTGTGGTCTAAGAGTTGACTCTTCCCCTGAAGAAAATAGCTGTAAAGCTGAGAGAGAGAAGTGTTTCTCTTCTCTTGAATGCCAGGAGGAAATCTGTCCTCTTGAGTAGGAGGGACATGAAACACAACTGCCATTGTGGTCTGACCACTGTAAATGTTACAGCAGGCTGAGGAGTCCAAGAAAAGGGTTATAACCAGAAGGTAACCACTTATTAAAGCTCAAGATCTAGACGTAGAAGTTAGCTAATATCTTAGTTTTCCCCTTCTGTTTCTAACTACATTTAGTATCCCCAAACCGTCTGTAGAATTTTGTTAAATACCACTGTCTGGTCTATGTGTGCTCTGTATGGTTAAGAGAGCTATATGTGTCCATCCTGGGATAAAACAGTAGAATGGAGAGAGCTGATGTAGTTCAGAGAAGTCAAATTAAAGTTGCAAGAGCTGATTTATTTCCTGGGTCTCATACAGCATCTAGAGGAAAGACGGATGGTAGAACTGACAACTGACCGCCAGGAGGGATTAAGGTAACATGTGAGCATGAGTGAGGAATTCCCAGAAGGTACCTGGGAGGGAGAACCTCATAGAAAAACAGAATTCCAATGACCTGAGCAGTGAGGCCTTGGACTTTGCTAGCTGGGTATTAAATGAGATAACCAATGAATAGGAAAGATAGTATCACTCAGCAATACTCCATGTGCTTCTCAATACTTCCTAGCATCCATACCATTAGCTGGGGGCCATGTGGCTCGTATTGTTGAGTGACCTGGAGGAGAAGTGAAGAGGCCCAATTTTCTGGGATCTTTTCCTCTTTGGTGGCAACTGAAGAGTTGACATATTCCAGTTAGGGCAGCTACAAGATTATCTGTATATCCTCATGGATATACCATGTAATTTGATTTGCATGGTGCAAGGTACAATGCAAACACTTCATAAGCATTGGCTATTACGCAAGCCTGTGTCCTGCTTGCCTTCAGACCCATTCTTTGCTTTGCCTGTATTCCGAGATCCATCACAGAGGGTACACGCCAGCAGGCTGTGTTTACAGGACTCCTATGTCTGCTGGTTTCTCGATGGGTTCAGGTAATGGGAAGCACTGAAGGAAATAGGAGAGCAGAAGAATGTGAGGAGTCTGGATGTTTCTCCCCCTCTTTGTGTCTAGGATGGCATCTGTAGCAGAAAGTGCACTTTTCAGTTGTTAACAGAAAATAACAATCTAAAATTCTATACCCAACAAAAGTCTCCTTGAAAAATGAAGGCCAAATAAAGACATATATATGAACCCTAAAATTGACAGAATTATTCACCACCAGATCTATAGTAAAACAAATACACAAGAGATTCTTCATGATCCCAGATGGAAGTACAGAAATATAGAAAGGAATAAACAGCAAGAGAAAAGGTAAAAATATAGATAAACCTAGATAAACACGGATTGAATAACAATTGTAAATCCTAGTGTGATTAAAAATATGTGTACAATTTAAAGTTTTATAAAATCCTTGCATTTTATGATTTGTTAGAAAAGTACCAATTTAAAAGAAATTCTAGTAAGTCGAGGACCCAGACTTTACTCTCTAAGTAACCATTAAAAATAATAAAATATATTGTATACAATTAACAAGATATTAGAGAGGGCAATAGAAAGAAAATTACTTGATTAATATAAAATGTGACAAGAAAGAAGAACATAAGAACCAAAGAACAGATGGGGAAAAATAGTAAGATGGCAAATTTAAACCCAATTGATCGTTAAGTTAAATGTAAATGGATTATATATTCTAATTAGAAAATAAATATTATCAGACCTGATAAAAAAACAAAACTCACTTATATGCTGTGTATCTGAGACATATCATAAATATAATGACACAGAGAGGTTGGGAGGAAAAAGATGTAAAAATAAAGAAAACAGCAAAAAAAGGAGAAAAGGGGAAAAGCTTAGAATAGCTAAACTAACATCTGCCGAAAATAGATTTTAAGGCAAGAAGTCACTACAACAGCCTTCTAGCTAGTCTCTTTTCCTGAAGCTTTGCTCCCTCTCATCAAATCTTCAGCTACAAGGTGGGTCTTCTAGAACATGAGCCTGGTTTTATTATATTCCTATTAAAAGCCCTTTGATGGTTTCTCATTGTACCCCCCCCAAATAGCCCAAAATCCTGTCATCTATCCCTTGCCTTCCTCTCCAGATTTACCTCTTGCAACTTATCATTTCCCCCAGGCTTCAGCCATAGCCAAAGTCTTTCAGTTCCTGAAACAGACCAGACTCTCTCTCTTCACAGATGCTTGCTTTCCTTTGGGCTTCATTCCTAACAGCCCCTTCATCCACCCTGGACCCCATGTCTTCTTCAGTCTATCTGACTCCCATTCATCTTTCAGGTTTCAGTATGATGTCTGTTACCAAACCGATCTCTCTGTCCCTTAGCAAGCACAAGACAAGTGGAGCCCGAAAGTCTTGTCCATATTAGGGCTTATCCTCTATCTTCCTTACATTTTGGAACTTTGTAACCAACATGAGAGGAAATCTACACTGGGCAAACAAAGATTGAGAGACCACGTGGAGCCAAGACAAGCTATCCAACTGAGACCCTCCTAGACCAGTCTGCCAATAATGAGACGCATAAGGTCATCCTAGACTATCCAGCTCGAGCCAAGCTGACCCTAACCAAAAAAGGCCACTTCAGATATTCCAATTATCTTAGCCAACCCAAGTTGTGAGCTAAATTAAATAAATGTTGTTATGAACCATCAAATTTTATTTTATTTATTTATTTTTGAGAGAGATAGAAAGAGTGTGAGCAGGAGGGGGGCCGAGAGAGAGGGAGACACAGAATCTGAAGCAGGCTCCAGGCTGAGCTGTCAGCACAGAGCCCAATGCAGGGCTTGAACTCACAAACTGCGAGATCATGACCTGAGTGGAAGTCAGACGCTTAACCAACTGAGCCACCCAGGTGCCCCTAAACAATCTTATTTTCAATGGTTGGCTTATCCAGCAAAAGGTAATCAATACAAAAGTCAGTCTATATGTGAAATCTTATATTAATATCTTCAAATATTCATCATATTAACTGTACTTTAAAATAAAAACTCTTCTGGGGCGCCTGGGTGGCTTAGTCGGTTAAGCGTCCGACTTTCGCTTAGGTCATGATCTCGCGGCTCGTGGGTTCGAGCCCCGCGTCGGGCCCTGTGCTGACTGCCAGCTCAGAGCCTGGAGCCTGTTTCAGTCTGTGACTCCCTCTCTCTCTGACCCTCCCTTGCTCACGCTGTCTCTCTCTCTCTCCTAGAAATAAATAAAACATTATAAAAAATTTTTTTAAAAAATAAAAACTCTTCTTTTAGAGCAAGTATATAAAATTACACTGAAATCAGTATATGTTGGCCATCTATCCTATTTGTTAATGACTGTCTATTTTATCACGTGATGATGTTCTAGGGAGTATTAACTTACATCCTCTTGGATAGTTTCAACTCTTCTAGTTCTGGCTTCACAATTGCTTCAAGTATGCAAGGCGACCTACCTGTAAGTACGTAGTTTTCATTTTCTATTGTTGCCATTTGATCACTCTTAGTTTAATTCTTTTGTGTATTTGAATCATGAATCTCTGTGATAAAATAGCCATAGAAAGAATAACATGTGTCTACTCTTGATTTTCTTCTACAGGTGTTTATTTGAATCACATTGGTGAGGGATGGGGTGGGGGAGCGGGATAATGTTTTTACCACAGCAAAATTGGGGGAAAGGCTTTGGAAGCCAGAATCAGAACATCTGAGTTGTCAAGTGGTAGAGCGGAGACTCCAGCTCTCATTCTGTGGGTGAGTCTCAAATTTGTCTGAGCCTTAGTGTCCTTTCATAAGGGGATGACAACACACTTCACAGAGCTGTTCCAAGTATGTCAGTTAGCTTTGTAAATGTTAAGGCACTGCGTACAGGTAAGTTATTGTTACAAACGAGCAGCCCTTCAGTCCTTAAATGATGGTTTTTTGGTTCTAGTCAAAATGAATTTGGTATGAAGCACAAAGGTGATGTTGCATCCTACCCCATGGAGTCCTTGTAGCTCCACATCTTCCCCTTCTCTTCCTAAAGAGACTTACTTAGAAGCATTTGAGCCAGTTCAACCTTGGAGACTTGCTCTGTAGCTGCTCAAGTGTAGCTAGAAAACCTACAGTCATCAATCAAGTTACCCTGTAACAGGTAACTTGCTTCTTTGATCAACACATAAGCAAACAAACAGCATTTCAAATAGAGAACCACACAACCTATGTTTAAACCAATATAACCATCTCAGTTTTCTCAAATAGCCTAGAATGGACTGGGTTTATAAGGAGAGATGTAAGTGACCAGAGGAATTCTTGGTAATCATTTGATAGTGCCAGAGGTGGAAAAGACAACTATTTTTACAGATCCCTCTTTTCCCTTTTCAATATGACAGTGACGATTCAGCACTTTGGCTGAGAAAACTGATTCAGGGCTGCCAGCTTTTCAACAGTGTGTCCGTATATATGTCTTCTGTTTTCAGGGAAGCAGGTTCAGCTCCTATTTCAAGGACCTTTCCATGCTGACACTACTTTGTTACCTGAACTACAAGGTACCTTTGCCCTAAGTGAGTGGGTCTGTTCATTTGTCTATTGGCGTAATTTCCCAGCAATCAGCAAGTTGCCGCTCTGTCTCTAATGATGACTGGGTTTTCTATTTGCCAGGCAGCCAGGCGGTATTTATCAATTTCCCTGCTGCTTGCTTTTAAGTGATCACTGATCTATAATTCCTCTTTAGTTTATCAGTCAGGTCTACTTTATAAGATGACTATTTACGAGCCAATGTGAATGTTGACTGGCCTTGGACGGTTACAGCAACAGTTCATTTCAAGTGTCCCATTGTTATAAATTCATTCTGGTCTCCACTCAACTCATCACAAAGTGGAAATAAATAGAGCAATGAATTTCTCTATAGCTTTTCCAGTTAGTTGAGCCCATCTCATCTAGGCCTTCACCTCCCTGTCAGTCTACAAGTGAACTCTCAACCTGTAAGACACCTAAGAAACAGGTAATTCTTTCTGAGATTCCAAACATTAGGCTGAAAAGCATTCAATGGGCCTGACTAAAAAATGAATAAAATGTCTACGGGGTAAATAATCAAATACAAGAATTAGATTTCGGCACTGCAAAAACAAACATTTATAAGATTTTTCAAATACTCTTTGTCTTTTTTCCCCAAATATAATTTGCATTTGCTAAGTTTCTTTTGTGTGTTTTTTTTAAACATCTTGACATTTGAATCTCAAGAGAGTCTATTAGGTGCTCCTTAATAAATTATTCTAAATCTCATTAATTTCTTATCTTCAAGGTGCTTCTCTTAACGAAAGAGCATTGAATTGTAAATCCTTTCCAAGGTATTTATTAGGAGATATTGCTTTGTGACCTTTATGGCCATTATTTTGGGAGAACCGTTATGAAAATAAACTTTGTTCCTAGAGTGTTTAAACAGAAAGAATATACTCAGGCTAACTTTCCATCTAAATTCATCCAAAATATACTCCAAGGATAGAGAAGAGCCATTTTGTTTAGAAAGTCAATCTTTTTAATTCTGCCTTTTTTTTTCTGGGTAGACTAAACAAATAAGTCACCACAGGCACTGTACATTTTTTCTATTCCTTTCTCTTGGGATGAAATATGAAATAATCTACAAAGTAATTTGATCCAGCAATTAAAAACAAGGACATGAATTACACTAACAACTGTCACATAGAAAGAATTAATTCCCTCATAACACTGCTTGATGTTACAGACCCTGGGTGATTACGAACAGATTGTAATTGGAAAAGAGCCAAACCAATTCAGGTATCTCCAAAACACAGGGGTAAGCCTCAACTTGCAAACAGAGAACATTTTTTACTACCCACAGGAGTATCTTTTTGCAATTGGTGCTCAGATGTTTATCTAGTGATTATTCAATGCACCCAGCGATGCAACCAGCCAAGGTACTGCACGTGGCGATGCACCGCTCCCTTGCTTCTGAGAGTTAGCACATCATTAATGGAAAGCAGACCTTCTGGAGGTTGTGTTTCTAGAAACGATGTCCCCCCGAGTATGGATTATTGGCTGCTTGTGTTTAATACTACAGTATGTCATTCTAAATAATGGGCATTAGCTAGCTGGTGTGCCATTGGGCAAAGTAGGTCGAGGACAGTGATGCCTACTGCTTATTGGGAGAAATTTCATTTTCCCAGTGGTGTGCAGATTTTATGGCCCCTTTCGAATCCTTTATCATTTCTGGTCTGAGGCAAAGCTCGCTATTGAAGAAAACTGTTATAGTCTGATATAATGTAAAGAACTTCATTTGGAGAGTCGGAAGATCTAGGGTGTTTTTTTTTCCTGCTTACAAAAGTACATAATACAAAAAGAAAGTGTACCAAAAAAGTACATAATATAACAGGACATAAGAAAATTTTTTAAAGCATAGCAAAAGACAAAAAAAGTCTCAGTAATTAATCTACCCAGGGATAACAACCATTAACATTTGGGGTTTTCTTTCTCTAGTCTTTTTCACATTTTTTTTTTGAGTTTGAGGTCATCCTTTTTATCCAGTTTATACCCTGTTTTGTTTTATTCTGTTTGCTTAAAATTTGTCAAGTGTATTTTACCATGTCATTGAAAACCCTGACATATAATTTATAACAACTGCATAATAGTCTATCTTTTGAATGTTCCAGAATTTATTTAAACAGCCTCCTGATGTTGTCTTCATTTTTAACCACATATTTGTACATTTGTAACTCTTTGTCTACATTTTTGCCATTTCTTTTGGATGATTTTCTAAATGAGGAGCTAGTAGGTCAAAGGATGTGAGCAATTTTTTTGCAAGTTTCTCTTTTTAAAAAGAATTTTGTTCTCTTTTCTGATTGCATTCCAGACTCATTGCAAAAACAAAAACAAACAAAAGCTCTGATACTTAAAGAGGAAAACAAAATCACCACTGTCTTTGTACCAATTCCTTCCTTCCTTCCTTTTTTCCTCCCTCTCTCCCTTCCTTCTTTCTGTCCATCCTTTTCCTCTTTCTCTGGAAAAGCAATGGAATCATATGATTAAAAACTGTTTTGTAATTTGCTGTTTTTGCCTAACAATATACTGTGGACACTAAGAATATAATATTTTAAGGCTGTTTATATGTGTAAGACAGATGTCCAGAAAGGCCCCATCAATGCCACTCTCATGAGTGGGGTATGAAGTGGCCCTCTCATTCTACTAAGCACCATCACCAGATATTGCCTCCGTCAAATTTTTGCTATTTAATGGTAACTTATTATAGCTTTACTTTTTATTTATTTGCACATTTGTGAAGGTAAACGTCTTCTTCCTTTTGGACCTTGAGTTCCCTCTTTTGTCATTTGTTGCCTCTTTGGCTAGTTCTTTGTGCAGTCTTGTGTGCATGCTGATGTACATGAGCTCTTGATATAATAAGGGGCTTGGACCTTTTACATCATCATGGCAAATGCTGTTCCTTGTGTCTTGTTTGTTTCTTGATCCTATTTATGTTTTGAATTGGGCTTTTAAAAATTATTCAAATTTGTTTTCTTTCCATGTAGTACTTTTCTCTTGTTTTCAAATGCAGACGGTCCCTCCATGTACAGAGAACAGGTAAATATTCAACTTTTGTTTCCTCTTTACAGTTTTTATTTTAATATACCTGGGGTTTATCATGGAATACAGCAGAAGATTAAAATCTACATTGAACTCTGTTTCCAAATACTCAACCCTTCCTGGTAAATTATTAGTTGGCTGTTGTTTTCTCTTTCTTTTTTCTTTTTCTTTTTCTTTTTCTTTTCTTTTTTTTTTTTTTTTGCTATTTTGTGTTTTTTTTTTTTTTTCTTTTTTTTTTTTTTTTTTTTTTTTTTTAGCATATGTGAAGTTCTTTTTTGAACCAGAGTTGGTTTCAGAATTCTGCCTTCCTTTCTAGACTGTAAGCTTCTTGAAGACAGTCAAATTTATTATAGTCATCTCATGCCTACCATGTATACCCCTTTCTGTTTGGCCTAATGCAAGTCATATAAACAAAGAATTTATTCAGGTAAGTTAAAGTCCAAATCTTGATAAACTCACCAAAATTTGTCATCCCATCCCTAAAATGCTATGGATATGAATAAAATATTGTAAACCATGCCTGAAGAAAGATGGGCATAAATATCAAGTCTATAAGAAGCAATTTGTACAGAAAGAAAATTCTGAGATCTCATTGAATTTTACGTATGTAGTACTTTCCTAATGAATAGCCATGTCCCTTTAATTTTATGTTAAATGCTTAATCATAGGGTTTTAATCCTCATTATTATGGTTTTAAAAGAAAATGCAAATGTTGCATGTACTGAGTGTGTAAACAGTGGGGAGAAGATACATTAAGTTAAATCTCTCCAGAAAAAGGGGTCGCCAGTTTCCAAAATATGAGCTCAAAAGTACTATTTGCTTAAAGGTTTTGATTTCTTAAGGAAATGGGGTTTTCATTCCTGAGTCTCTCTGTCTTTTAATGAAACATGAAAGGGGCTATAATACCATTGGTTGCATGTTAGAGACAGGTCAGTGGGCTGAAAAAGAAATAAACAGCCTTATTTCCAAGGTACTTCTAAGGCGATAATGCCTGACTGTGTAAGGGCAGGACCAAAGGGGCAGATGGAGGGGGGCAGGGAGACAAGAATTTGTCCCAGGAAAGGTACAGTCACAAGTCAGCAAGTTTGTTTAAGGAGGTTGTGCCACAGAACTGTCTTGGCAGGTGATATGTAAAAAGAGAAAATTAAAAGTGCATAAGCCTGGGTCTCAATATCATCTGGAGTTAACACATTCTGATAACTCACAATTCATTCTTGCTTATTATCATCATCGAGTGAGCGGATTTCTTCCGAAATCACAACCAGTCATGATAAGATAGTACTGTTAATGCTTTGCTCTGACGTTATTTAAAACTCTAATTCATAGTTTGGATAACCTAGCCATGCCCTGTGTCGTGGTATTAATGGGGAGAGGGAAAAATCTGGATTCAAATTTCCTGCATCATGAAAATTCAAAACAAGAGCAATATTGCTGCCAATCAAGTCGGCAAACCTGTTCTGATTCAGAGACCAGATTTCCGGATTAAACATTTGCAATCAGATCGTATTTTGGAGGATGCAAAGCTATGTGGAACCAGCATTATTGAATATCTGACAATTCTAGTATGACCACTCGACATTTTCCACTGTGCCTTCTGGAACCACCTTTGAAGTGTTTGGAACTGTGAGTCTCAAGTTGCTTATTATAGGGACACATTTGACTTCATTGAACAGTACAAAGCTTATAAAAATATGCATCAGAATGACAGTGCAAGTACATTACTGTAATACTCATCTACATTTACCAACTCTCTCCCCAGATTTGCACTGTGTCTCTTAATAAGTATATTTATGATACTGATAAAAGATACTGAAAAAGACAATGTAGTGTCAGAAACATACTTGGGGCAATATCTGTTTGAAAATCACCCTGGATTTTCACACCCCCCAATGGAGGTTATCCCTGGACCCCCAAGCAGCAATGACAGAAAACATCAGTAGTTATACGCTGCAAAATGTGAACTATTTTTTGGACACAGAGCACATTTTTCTTTTATAACCATGACCACTTCAACTAAGTTTTCCTTGGAGTTCCAGATTTAAGATGGTCTGCGGTAGAAGGAAGAAGTGTATGTTTGCAATAACAAAAATCTTCCCTCTATCTAAGCGAAATCTGCTTTGTTCCCTCAGGTAAGTCTGTTCGCCGCTTCCCCGGGGCCCTTCAGTGTCCAGAGTGCTATGACAGGTGCTCCTGGAGAGGAGAATATGGCCCGGCTTTATCTTCAGAGCATCTTTAAAATATAGATCACAAGGCAGAGGCTGACTACAGAGAGCTGCAATGTGGTTATTTAGAGAGCGCCGAGCTCTGCAGACAGAAGCCTGCCGCTACATTAATTCATCTCGCACCATTTTCTGTTCTCATTATAATTTTATCTTAGGAATTAATACATTCTGCCATTTTCTATTCTGGTTACAATCTAGAGAAATCCGTGAGGCTGAATACATTTTGTACCACTTTGTTCTGCTTATAATGTTAAGATGCTTTCAAGAATGGATTAGTTCAATGCCACTTTCCCCACTTTATCTTGAGATTAAGAACTTAAACAGTCAGAAAACTTCATCCAGGCTTGGTGGGAATGTGTTTCTAGCACAAAGATTGTATAGAAATCTTAGGAAGAAAAAGTAGGAAAATAGTTCTGTTTGGCTTTGTTTTTGCTTTTGTTGTTAAAGATAGGTTGACCTCCCAGAAATTTTAGAGACAACCTGCAAAAACTAATTTTAAAAATAACTGAGGTAGTATTAGTCAGGTGATAAGGCCTTTAGAATGAAAGAGAAGTTCTCATCACGAGTCATTCTTTTTCCCAAGCAAAGCAAATAGAAATCTCTCCATCACAGTTACATTAAACAAACAAACAAGAAACTAGGGGCGCCTGGGTGGCTCAGTCAGTTAAGCAGCCGACTCTTGATCTCAGGGTCTTGATCTCAGGGTAGTGAGTTCAAGCCCCTCAGTGTGTATTGGGCTCTGTGCTGAGCGTGGAGCCTGTTGAAACAAAACAAAACAAAACAAAAACCCAACCGTTGAAAGTACACAAAAATTCTTTTTTTTTAAAGTTTATTTATTTATTTTGAGAGAGAGAGGTGGGGGAAGGGCAGAGAAAGAGGGAACGAGAGAATCCCAAGCAGGCCCCACACTATCAGCTTGAGCCTGATGCAGGGGCTCAGTCTCATGAAACTGGGAGATCCTGACCTGAGCCAAAAATCAAGAATCTGTTGCTTAGCTGACTGAATGACCCAGGTGCCCTGAAAGTATACAAAAATTCTGAGAAAATTCAACCTTAGCCCCAAATGCAAAAACATCCTCTGAGCACTATAATTAACAAAGTGGCAAGGCCATTTTGAAAAATCATGTAATAATCAAGTTCACCTGGCCACCAAAATCAAACTGGTAAAAGTGTTTTTTTTGGAGTTTTTTTTTAATGTGGGATTAGAATGTGGTGCTCAAAATAATGGGAAACTATACAGTTTGGGGTAATATGGCATTTTTGCTTTGTTAAATCAAGGGACCAGTCCTTAATCTCTTTTTTTTTTTTTTTTTTTTTTGAGAGAGACTGTGTGTGTGCATGGGGGAGGGGCAGAGAGGAAGGGAGAGAGAGATTGTCACGCAGGCTCTGCACTGTGCAAGGCGCCATCCCACGAGCCATGAGATCATGACCTGAGCCAAAGGCAACAGGAAGATGCTAACCAACTGAGCCACCGAGGCACCCAAGGGACCAGTCCTTATTGTGATTCAAAGTCCAAGTATAGTGATGTCCACAGACTGTGCTTTAAATACAAGATGA
The DNA here is from genome assembly GCF_008692635.1 of Crocuta crocuta. Taxonomy (NCBI): domain Eukaryota; kingdom Metazoa; phylum Chordata; class Mammalia; order Carnivora; family Hyaenidae; genus Crocuta; species Crocuta crocuta. The sequence continues at coordinate 264,075 of NW_027551575.1, read as the reverse complement.
AACTGATGATTTGCTGACTATATTAAGATGAAAAATACCACTTTATGCTATTTTTCATCCTTTACCTGCTCCCCCAAGCACCCAGGAGCTCTAGACTCTTCCAAAGGCTCCCACTTACTTCTCTCTTATGCTCAACAACACATCTTTGTGACATAAGTTGGGGCTATGTTCTATGTTTGGGAAACAAAAAAGTTAATTGACTCCAGTATCTCCAATCAAATTAGCTTATTTAGCCACAGAATTATTACTCAGGAAAAAGCCCTTACCTTATCTATCTAACCACCTATAGGTATCGAGGTAGTTTCCCTCTCCCATCCCCCTCAATCACTATTGCAGACTTTGACCTTCTTTAAAACCTCCTTTCTTTCCAGTTTCTCCCTAGTGTCTTCAGAAAACCACAACTTCTCTTTGCAGGAAAAAAAGAGTCATCATTGGGTTCCCACATGCCACAGTCTCCCACAAATGTGTCTAAAGCTATTCCTTTGTCCTCTGCTTCGTTTTCCCCCACCAATCCAGGCAAGGGGATGGGGCTCCTTTTTGCCTCTGGGGCTCTTCACTCCTTGTGCTCAGTCTTGGCTACCACACTCAAGGCCTCCTCCATCAAGTCCCTGACTCTCGTTCCTGAACATTCCACCCTCCTTCTGCTGTGTCAGCTAGCCCCTGAGCATACACAAGATCTCAGGCCTCTTCATTCCTAAAAACATAATAACGAACCAATGTCTAAATGGTTTTAATCCCAAATATCACTCAGAATACCTCTTTCTTATTACCCTTTAAAGCCAAATGTCCTCTCTTCCCACCACTTTCTGACACTCTGTCTGCAGTGTGGCTTCTGCCCCCACTATCCCAAAGAAACTGCTTTCCTAATCCTAGAGTTAAGAATGGCCTCAGTATTGACATCTAATGGACGTGCTTCAAGTTTCCATCAGCATCTTCCCTCTCTGCAGCAAAGACACTGCACACTGCTTCTTCCTGCTTGAAGCTGTATCGTCTGCTTCAGGAACAGTATACTCTCTTAATTCTTTGCCTTCGTCTGCTTACTCCTTCTCAGTTTCCTCCATTGGTCCTTTTGCTCTCCCCTAAAATGCTGCCAGGCCCCTGGCTTCCAATGTCAGCCATCTGGTTCTCTTTCTATATGCCTTATGAATGAACTTGCCCAAATCTATGGCTTCTCTATTTCTTCTGGCTTTATAACTTCCAAATCCATGGCTTTGTTCCAGCCTCATCCACTGAGCCCCTGACTCACTCCCTTCTGTGTATCTGTTTATGTATCTCAGGATCAACGTGGCTACTCTCATTGACATCATCACCTCTTCTTAAGTCCCAGCCAGTTCCGCCCTGGCTGACGTGTGGAGGTAAGATATGGGAGCTCATGTCGCTTGTAAACATCTCTCTAAGCGATAGTATCATTTTTCACAACTGGGCAGTTAAAAAACAAAAGACAAAAAACAACCTGAATGACTCAGTTTCTGCTGTTTGTCAAGCCCCTGTATTAAAACAAGTTAGAAGTTACTCAATAAAATCAGGCCATCCTACAAATCAGCTAAAAATTAATGAGCTCACCAAGCATGTTACCACTTCATGTAGATTGCTACCCATTCCACCCCCATTACCTGGTAACTTTTAAACTCTGAGTCTCTGGTTCTCAGAATGTGAACATAGCCAGAATTTTCGGGTTAGAGTTCACTTGGTGACACTTGAACAAGAGCAAGAGATACAATCAGAGAATAGTTCCAAAGATGAGAAAGTGGTTAGCATGGTGGCAAACTTTCTTAAGAGTTTTGAAGTAAAGCTAGTTTTCCTGTCAGGAAAACAAAGAATGAAACATCTTAAAATCAACTCTCAAGACACCTAACATCTATTTTATACTTAGGGAAGATTTCAACCAGCTACAAGTGTATAATTTAAAAATTCAGCTTATTCAGCAGTGTGAATATGGAGAAGGTAATTGTATGTCACCAATTTAGAAACATCAATTGGAAGAGAAGTTATCCAAGCTCCCTCATAGTATTTAGGATAAGGTTAAAGAGAAGGAAACATCTTTTATAAATATGTGAAGAAAAGAGACCCAGGTTATTTCTATCCACTGTTTATATTTAATTGCCTCTTTTATTCTAAAACTACACCATTGTTGCTATTTGAGGCTTAAATACAACCTACAATAAACAAGGAAATGAACAAACCATGCCTCTAAAATGTCCAACTAAAGTGGGTTTTAAAAACTCTCCAGTGGGGGTTCTTCCAAAGAGGCGGCATTAACTTTTGGTTGCCTGGATAAGCAATTTTTAAAATAAGCCTACCATCTGAAAGGACTCAGACTCAATGTTACCCTCCAAAAGAGATCCTTGATTCTCACTGGAAGTGGAGTAGCTGATTTACCATTCCCTCTTCTGTGAGCTGAACACAGATGGGACTTTAATCAAGTATAATGTTAAATGACACCAGCTATTAAAATGTTATTCTGTGTGAAAAGCAAGACTTTGTGACTGAACATATGAATAGACATCTTCATGCCTTCTATTCATTTTCTTGAAATTTCCAAAAGCAGCTTTTCAACAGCCTACAAGGAGAACAGTCCTTAGCTGCTCAGGGACCACCGTTAGCAGTACAGGCAAAGAAGTGCACTCTCCCATCTGATTTAATCCCTGTTCTCGGTGGCATTGGTGATAATTAACTCTAATTGTAATGGCAGCAGGTCTGATGGAGACTCTGGGCTGTTAGGGATGGAGCTGAAACCACTATACACTCATTTCCCCATAGACCATGGACCTTCAGGGGGTAATGACTTTGTGTCATTATATCCAGAGCCAAAATTCAGCTGATAGACTAAAGGTTAACAGTTCTATTTCCCATTACCCAGCAGCCCATGCTTGTAGTTCCTATTCGTGATGTGATAGTCTCCAATAAGTTCTTTGTCAAATCTCTTACTGCTTGAAACTTACAAGTTTTTCTCTTTAGTGGGAAACATTTTTTTCTAGGAAAGTACGTTTTAAAAAGGGTAAAACAAAATAAGGAGGGTGCACTAGAGCAAGGCTAAAAGATAAATAACATTTTTGATATATTTGAATGAGGAAAAGAAAAACATAAATATATGTCAACTTCAAAAAGAAAAAGCAATCTTACTTTTCCCCCACTATGTTAAAGCTTACATCAGTAGCTAAACAGACTGTAACATTTTTCTTTTGCATTTCTTTATGTAACCACCCTTACAACAGTATTATGTAAAATAGGCACATAAACATATATTGTTTATTTAAAAGTAAGCATTTAGTTATAGTCCAGGGATTACTATAGAAAGTCGGCAAATGGATCCCTGGGGCCATGGAAACCAGATTTTTTTTGGTTCCCATCAGACTCATTTCCAAACCCTGTGGAGGTTTATCAAGCTGAGTTTCAAGTGTCCTGATCCGTTCAGACTCCAATTAACTTGTGCTGTTATATTGGTTTTAATTCAAGCTTGTGTTGCTCATCTCCAGTGAGAAGAAAACCAACATAGGAAATGAGGTTAAATAAAGTGGTGGCTGGGAATTTAACAATAAAAAAAAAAAGGTCCCCAAGAGAAAGTACACACATTCTAGGGTACTTTGACTACTACAAACAGAATCTCTGGTAACTCACAGTACCTGGGCTAAGGGGCAACAACAAAGGTAGATGCCCACCCAGTGCCTTCAACAGTATCCGGGATTGTGCTTGGCAGGCCTGCTAGAGGCAAACAGATTTTTATCACACATATTCATGGACTGGATGTGGGCCTGGGGAGGGCTGGTGTGCTTTACTGCTACCCCCTCCCTTTTTTCTGCCTCGCATTCACATTTTTCTCATTTCCATCCTACAGAGTCAACTCCAAAGTTGTTGAAAGAGGATTGAACTATTGCTCCCGTCAGACACCTCGTAGTCCTTAACCACAATCAGCTTTACTTAAATCCATGATTGGTTTCAAAAGGGAAAGACAGGGAAAAAGGAAAAGGAGAAAAAAAGGAGTATTAGATAGCATGCAGACAGTAGGTAGGCAACTTGGGAGTTTTTACAATGGGAGATACTGATTCCACCACGGCAAGACAAACAGGTACTAAAGGGGACCTAGACTTGAGTCAATCGTGAGTAATAATCTTTAACTAGAAGAACTACACCTGGACGTGTACTTTAGCAAGGCTTAGACTAAACAATGTGGCCTGTGTGACTTTAGTGTTTATTACATTTCCCTATTACGAAAAAAAAATTTTTTTTCGTATGCATGCAAGTTTATATTGTATCTTTTCCATACACACTGTGATGTTGTGATTTATGAGAAATATATATATTTGATTCATCAGATGACCAAATATATTTTTCATAGATATTTGGTCTTCATCCATAGTTCCTGGCTCACAGTTCCCAAATCCTTAAAATTTCCTAAGTGCTGAGAGCCATAAGGGTGTCTCTTGCTGTATTAATGAGGTGACTTTTGGAAAGCACCTGAGGCTGGGGTTGGTTGCCAGTGGAGCCAATTATGTGATTTCAGTCCCACCCCCTGACCTCTGGGGTTGGAGTTCAATCATCAACAGCCAATGGTTTAATCAATCTTGCCTGAGTAATGAAGCCTACATAAAAATGCAAAGGGACGGGCTTCGGAGAGCTTCCGGGTTAGTGGACTTGCTCTACTTTGAGGAGAAGGGCACGTCCTCAAGCGGCATGGAGGTTCTGTGCCTTTTCTCCACATTCTACCCTGTGCATCTTTTCCAGCTGGCTCCTTCTGAGCTATATCTTCTACAATAAACTGGCAAACTAGTGAGTTAAATGTTTTTCTAAGTTCTCTGAGCTACTCTAGCAAATTACTTAAATCCTGGGAAGACATCGGGGCAATCCCTGAGCTGTAGCCAGTCAATCAGAAGTACAAGCAACAGCCTGTACTTGTGACCAGCTTCCCAAGTTAGAAGAGGTTGCTGGACACTCCACTTTGTAACTTGTTGGTCAGAAACACAGGTTACAACCTGGGCCTGTAGCTGGTGTCTGTGACGACTGACCTGTCTCTTGATAGACAGTATCAGAATTGAGGTCAGTAGTAGAATGACCAGCTAAGGTTTGGAGCCTTACTTGCTGATGGTGGTGGAGCAAACCTCTCCCCCTCACAAATTAGAATTGGAATTGGAATATGGACACATTGGCATGCAAATGCTCATATAGTGACAAGAATAATATTAGGGCTTCCTGAGACTGTACACTTGGAATTGTACTCGCATTTTACTTGCCTCATCTCAATTGATTTTTTACAACAATACTATAAGCAAAGGTCCCCTTGGGATGCTTATTTGTGAAATACACCATCTCCTCATTTAACTGATGAGAACACTGAGGATGACTTGCTCAGTATCACATGTTAGCCAGTCAGTGGTAGCACAGTGAGCCCTCAAATCTAAGATTTCTAGCCACAAACCCATTTTCTTGATCCTTACCTAACACTGCTCTCGGAGCAAATCTGAAAGACCTGTTTTATCTGAACATCAGACTCTTCAGTTTAACGAGGAGATTGGATGATAGCATCTCCTAGTTCTGAAATGATCTAATAAATAAAGTCCTGCTAACATAGCAGGAAAAAGGAGTGCTCCTGAGCCTTTTCCCATAAGCTACCTGAAAACACCGACAGTGCCAAGATGTGGAATAGTAGCAGCCCGCTCTCATTTTCATTAAGTAGGAGTAGAAGGTCTACAACCAGGTCTCGGTCTTATGGTTAAACCTCCAGATGTATTTGAATAAATATATCCATGAATTCCTCACATATCTGGTAAATCTTAGAATGTCTGCCTGCCTTGCTATCTCAAAAAAAGAATCCTTCCCAAGATTCCGTGTGGCAGCTACAAGCCTTGTGTTTCTTTGCCCTTTCTTCCAGGAAACTCCTCATAGAAGTGGTCTCCACTTGCTACTATTCTTAGTCTCCCATTTTTTTTTCAACTTAGTCTAACTGGCCTTTGACCCCATCAATCCAGAGAAATGTCTCTTGTCAATGTCCCCCACAACCTCCTTGATGTTCGTCATCTGGCCAAGCCTGGAAACAATCTGTAGCACCATGAAACGGAAGAACAGGTAAGAAAAACCAATGCTTACATACCAAAACAACAATTTATGAAATAGCTTATTGAAACTCCTAAGCTAAGTGCAAAAGACAAATATACATCATTAAACATATACATATTTTAAGCAGTTATCTATTACTTTCTAAAAATCCATTACCACAGAAGTTTCTTTGCCTTATTACATTTACTATGTTAAAGAAAATGGGTAATGTAGATTTTGTTTTAAAAAAATACACCTTCCAATTTCACTATTGCTACATATCACTCTCACATTTACTAAAGTTACATTAAATTTGTTGAGGCTGCCTAAGCTAAATAAGATTCCAACATTTTGTAACCATGGAGTTAATTTAAATTGCCTTCTTGCCTCATGCTCAGGTAGGAAAACCGGTTAGGGGGTTAATGATTCACCTGATGTCACATGACCGGCATTGGCAGATCTGAGACTAAAAGCCAAGTTTGTGAGTTCAAAGCCAGAGTCCCTCTGTAATACTACAGTCCTTTGATAGATTTCAAAACAGGAGTAGATGTGACAAGGACATAGGCCTTTTATTAGTAAATAGTGATAACAAGATAATACTTACAAAGGAGAATTGTGAACCTCTCCTCTCTAACTTACCTTTTCCCAACCCACCATATGTTCGGCCAAGTGGGAAGTAGTCCCACGTCATTTTTTAGATAGGTTAACTACAGCAATTGGGCTTGCAAATGTTTTACCATTTTAAAAATTAGATTAACTCAAAGTCCTACCATTAATAACCAGTACTCAGCTGCCTCCTGATAGGCTCTCATGAGTAGCTAGCAAATAAATGGGAGGTGGAGTGAAAGCTAGTGTACCAGGATCTTGGCCTAATTTGTAGCATGTTTCAGTGATGTCTGGTCTGCCATTTGTGTTCCTCAATGGAAATGGAATGTGCATTTGTCAACACCACCATAGTGTTCGACAAAGCAGTGGTTTATTGATGGACAAGAAGCAAGTTAGATGTTTCTTAGGAGACATTTTCACTCCACTTAGCTTTTCTTGATAGTAAGTACATTTAATATTGGGCTTAGAATTCTTTAGAACAGCAAAGTTGAGAAAAATATTTCCTAGATGCTCTTGGTCAGAGGACAAGTAAGGGATATAGCTTTTCAACCAAATCCCTTTCATGAGCTCATAAGCCAGATGAGCCAGCTACTGGCAGATTGGACAACACTGTTAAGGTGAAAAGATGCTTTCTTTAGACTGTAGAGATGAGTTGTTTAATACTGAACTTTTCCTATTCATCTGAAAGATGGCGCTACATTTAAAATGGGGTTGGTGTATCCTTGACCAAAATCTTGTTTCAGGTTCTGAAATTAGCAACAACAGGAAGATGAGAAGAAAGCTACCCTCCTCCCTTCCCTGAAGGCCAGAACAGCAGGTGTGCCTATTTTCAGAGGTAAGTGAAATATTTGCCAAATCATTTGGCACATATCAACTCAAAATGTGCCAAATTACCTGTCAAGGCTAAACAGCCTTTTTAAAAGAAAGACAAATGTCCTTGCATACACATTTGCATGGATCCACAGTGCCATCCAGTGGCTCATTATGTCGGTCACAAGTGTACAGGGTTCCAGTTGTCTCCTAGGGTTTCAATCCAAGTTCACCACCCTTGCCTTGGCATTGGCTCCTTCGGTACCCAGAGTTTTGGGGACTTGGTTACAGGCAATGCATGTATTTAAGATGAGCTGGGTTGGATGAGAGTTGCTGTCAGGTTTGGATATAGTATCTACGCTGTCCTGAGTGGGAGTGGGAGTTGCCTGTAGGATTTTCCAAGCAGCAAATGCCCATGTACCTTCTTCCATTGAATCAATGCCAGGAGAAACCTACTAAATAGCCCCAGATCTCTGTGTTTAGTCCATTACCTTGCTAACCTTAAGGGGACTGGACCAGCCAGAGTATGGCAGTCTATTCCATTATACTTCAACTTGGTAGTAAAGTCTTAATTTTTTAATTAGATGTTTGCCCAATTTCCCTTTTTAAAATGACCCTTTAAGAGGCCATATTAGCTCTTGAAAAGTAGATAAGGAGGGAGAAAGGGCCAAGGGATGGGTAGAGAAGACAGGCTGCCTCTTCTACTAGTTTCCAGACAGTAGAGAACAAACAGGGATTTTGAAAGAACAATAGATCACATGGTGACAGCAGCAGCTCTGTATTAATGTAAAGAGATGGATTCCTTTTTAGGTAGTAGCTGTGCAATGACAAGCATGGGGCTGAACCAATCAAATAAAAACTGAGAGGTCCTTTGCACCTTCCAGGCTGGCTCTAAGGAGGTCAGAGCTCTCACTGAAGAAACAAGGATCTGAATGGGGATTGTTGATTAGTACAAATAAGTTGAATCTTTTCCCATTGGCCTTCCCAGCATCTGCCCACTCTTAACAGAAACCTGTAATATGGTCTAGCTTCAAAATCTCTAAACCTGTCAGACCAGATTTAGACATTTCAGTTTGTCACTTCTTTAGTTTTTTTAAAAAGATCCCATGAAGAAAACATGAGCTGCTCTGAGGAGCAGGCTGTTTCTTTCCCAAATAAATTTAATCCATCTGGTTCCAATCACAGTAGACCTAGGTAAATAGTATCCACTGAGGATAAATCCATTTTCTACTTGTTATGTAATCTTTGTTGGTTTCAATATATTGTATAAAATAGTGAGATATGAAAGATTCTTAGAATGCATCAATAAGGCTGATACACCCAATTTAAAGATTCAGAAATTGAGGCTGACTTCTCAGATGGCATTTTCTAAGTGAGTACTAGTGTTTGGCATAGATTAAGAAGACATGATAGAAAAAGGGTTAGTTATTTTCACATTTTTGACAATAGAGAAATATTCCCAAACTTGATATCACCAAATAACATAATTTAAGACCTAATTTAAGATGAGAAGAGTGTATTTACATTGGCTTCCCATCTTGCTACATTCCAAAAGTGTGTATGGAATCTTCAGTGATAATGAAATGACCTTTGCATTTGTGTTGTGAAATGGAAGATTCCTGCTTGTCTAGCTCTGGTGTCACTGTCACTGACCTAGTTAGACTGGCTAGTTTGGACTCTAAACCCTTGTAGTGGGAAGTTTTCTGGATTGTTGCACCTGAGCTGGAGAAAACCTTTTAAAAATTGAGAAACACAGTTTCTGATCAATACTTGGAAAAATCATATTCTGTGAATGTTTTCTGGGGAGCACGATCTCATTTGGGGAGAGGTGTGGGAAATTATTTAAAGGAAACCCATTAGGTTACTGGCTGCCAAGAAAATCTTGGTTAGCAGGTTGCAAATGATTCTGTATTGGAAGAAGTTTTCCTGAAGCATCAGCCATAGGAGAGAATGATTCTCATTAGCAGAGATAAGGTGAGGGCCCTTACAGTGATGATCTATACCTTGTATTGTAATGGAGTATCTTTGGACATACCTAGACACACCAAAGCTTCCTTGATTATAAGTAACATTACACACTCTAACCAACTCAAAAAGCAAAAACAAAAACTGAAACACCATCCATTGTTGAGAGCTGTCATCTGGAAATCAGACACCCACAACTGGGCATAAAGTGAAGCCCAACTGAGCTTCATGGGGCCTGAAACTTAAGATCTAAGAGTCGGGAATTGAGGTCCCAAGACGTCTCTCTCTGTCCTTCCCAATCATTACATACTTAATGAACTCTATCCATGAATCAAACATACAAAGGATTCTATCCCCACAGAATCTTGCATTCTAGCTTGTCTCCTTCTCTCTCTTCCACATCTCTACACCTCACTGCCATCTGCTATCTCTTCCTTTCTTACCTTAACAAATGAACTTACCTGGTTTACTCTTAATTTCAACTCCCCTGTAACGTAAGCAGGAAGGGACTTGGGCTTGCTGTGTTACAGATTCTGCTTCTGAGGGATTATGACCATTTATCTGTAGAGTATAGCAACTATAACATTATAATTAACCATTTCATGGACTAGCTGGCTTGTCTTGGAGGTCATGTCTGATGCAGGTTATGGGGCACAAATGTGGTGGTCTAGGTTGATCTCTTGGTCTCAAGTCATTAGTGGATGCAGTCATTAATGGGATCATTAAAGGACAAAGTTCTTAGAAAAACAGACCTTTGTTGAGGGGGAAACCCCAAAATACATCTATGAGTAGATGACCTATTTGGGTCCTTTGCATTTATTCAAACCTGCTTTGATAAACTTGAGAATACGTCCCTGATGATATCTTCCTTTGGTATCACCAATTTGAAGATGATAGAATCAATTTCTGCCAAAATTTCTAGAATTTTCATGTCACTAGATAGTTCTTTGTTGGTCAGAATTGGGAATCAGACAAAAATTTTACTTGTTGCTTCCTCTAACTTCTAAACTATGAGGTTATCTACAAGACAAGTGAACAATTGATCAGGTAGGTCCTCTACTTTGAGCAGAATGACAGTACTAGCCTGTGTACAGCTCGAGTAAGAGGAATTTGAGTGATCTTCAGCATGTGGCAAGTTTGAAGAAAACATCATTCATATTCTAGCCTGAGATTTTAAGAGTGTGTGCCTAGTTTTGAGGTTATGGCAATGGTCTATGACAGTCAATATATTACTTTGGTTTCTGCTTCCTCTTAGTCTCTGGGAAATGTTCTTCGGGTCAAAACTGAGCACTTGTCAGTTTTGTATTGAGAACTATGCAGAAGGTCTGATAATGGGTAATTTGTTAAGCCTTCAGAAGCCATACTCAGGACAAGCCTGTATAAGCATCAGTAGTAAATGCCTCTTGTTGGATATTTGAAAGCTCAACTAAGTCATTCTGAAATAAAAGTAGACCATATTCAATGAACAGAATCACAGACAACTGCCATCAACCTCTATAATATTAGAGATCTTTAATTTCAACTTCACAAATGTAGGCGCACAGACATCTACCATGACAATCAACTTGTCACATATTGGTGCAGCTGTTATACATCTGTCTGATTCCTGGCAGAATAATTTTCTTCATCAGATTTGTCAAAATAGGAAATCATCTGATGATGGTGACAGCAGAACCTAACCTCCCTTTGCATAGAATAGTATCGGGTCACCAGAAGACCAGTAATAATTTGGACAAGTTTCTGACCTTGGAAACAAATTGTCCTGCTGATACCATTATTGTTAAAGAGACAAGTCTCCAGAGGACAGAATTGAGAACTTTTCTATAAAATGTGTGCATCAAAATACCTGCTTTTAGTCAACAGGATAGAACATATTTTGCCTATAATTTTACCAGCCATAACTACTCCCATTTAAAACCAGCTTTTACAAATAGCTCCTACATAGATGATCTCATTGAGTCTCCACAGCAACCCTGTGAGATAGATAGAGCACTTCTTACTGCTCATATTAAGTATATGAAGATACTGAAATGCTTGAGAAATTAAATGACTTTCTGAAAGTTATGTTTATAGGTAAGCAAAGGAACTAGTTCTCCTTCCAGGTGTTGTGACTCAGTCCAATATGTCACCACAGTATTGCATTCTCTTTCCTTTCACACTGAGAAAATCTCATTTGCTTCTCAACCATAAAAGCAAGATAGATCTGCTTACCTCCCACAGGTTAAAAATTAGCCACCTGGCCAGACACAACAAACAGGTAACCTGTAAAGTGTACCTTTTTTTTTTTTTTTTTTTTTTGGTATGGACAGCCCTGCTAAAATTCAGGAGGCATCTTTTAATAGAAGAAGGAAAAGAAATAAATTTTAGGGAAAAATTAAGTGTCTACTACAGAGTATCCAAAGAGCATGACAAGCAGAAATGGCCCCATGGTGAGTCTCACTTAGTGTGATAGAATTTTAAAAGTAGTTATCTGAGATTGACATGGGGTATTCTAAATATCTCCCAGAAAGTCACTAAGCGATTACGTTCCTGAACCACTCAGTTTCTAAAGAATTTTAGTGTACACAGTTGCATAGCACTTTGGAGTTTATAAAATGATATCACAAACATTCCGTAACCAGTTAAGCGAAGTCCATGGTCCAATTTTAATAAAAAATGAACAGGCTCACATGAGAATGGGAGGGGCAGGACCATGTGAAGAAGTGGACATTGTGCCCCTGTCCATTTCAAAATATAATCAAGAGCCTTAGTTTTCTCATCTTTTTGTCCCTCTAATCTCCTATTCCCCCAAAACATTAAAGTTTGAAGTCCTTGGCCTTGGCTCGCTCCCTGAAATAAAAGTGTGTCACAAGGCCTTCAACTTTCTTCCACTGGTAGGGCAGTTCCAAAAGAGAAAGCCTAATGAATGATGAAGGGCACAGAGCAGTGGAAGCTAAGGAAGGAATCTATTTCACGGAAAAGCTGAGCACACAGAGGACGTGCACAGCTCATGATGGTGGATGACACTATCTCCATTCCACTTAAATTTACTCTTCTTCTCGTGGCAGTTTCTGTCTTTGCATTGGATTTGGAATAATCTTACCTTGCATCTTTTAAATATGTCTATACTGGTAGCCCTCTCATGGGACCTTTGTGTGTGTAAACATAAAAAAGATAATTTGACGGGTGTCATCTGGATTCATTCGGTATTGAGAACACGGTGTTCTTTTTGAGGGAGTTTATCAGGCAGCCCCAGGGTCCAAGCAAGAGAGCAGTGAAAAGAAAGTCCTCCTGTTTAACCACCCAAGAGCCCTGGCCTGCCGTTTCACAAAGACTTGGCTTTGTTACTCTGTAGAGTAAAGCAGCAATCCCCACCCAGGGCAATCTTGTCATTATACACAGCTCTCCTCCTACAAGGCAGTATGCAGATTGAGATCATTTATCAACTCTTCACTTACCCAGGATGATGATGTTAAATATAGTAAAATTTGCTACCTTCAAAAAAGTAGATTGTTCCTCTATTGAATGAGGTTTGGTCTGACTAAGGATATAGCTGAGTATACAGTTCAGACTCCAGACTGGAATAAATGCTTTTCGCCAGCCCTTTGTTATCCCAGAGTATAGTTATCATTTACTTCTAGGGTATTGTCCTCAGTGAACCACCCTTGCTCATTGTTTGCATTCTGGAAATCTTTAGAACGTCCTTCCTCCTTAGTTCAAATGCACTGGAAAGCACATTCCTTTTTCCTTCTACACGACTAATGATGATAGCAAGAACATATCTTGATAGAGCCATAGAGACAACATGCTTCCAGATCATGTCTCCCAGACCATCAGATTACAAGCATCCCCTATGAGGTGGGCTGGGAGTTAAGGCCCCCTCCTCCCAGGCTTGGGATCCATAGCTGCTGGCCTCTACTCTGGGCCTCCATTGCAGCCTTTTCTGGTAGGATGACGTAAGATGATGTGGTATTGCCAAGGATCTTGGGGTATCTTACTTCCTCTGGACTTGTGGTTCTTCCTCTTGTAGTCTGACCTACCACAGGGGCCCAACCCCAGGACTCGGCCTCTAGCTTTAGGCCTTCTTACTTTTGACAGTTTCCATGTAGTCTCTAGTCCCCTGTAAGATAGGATCGTACTGAAGCCTTTTGTTAGAAAACCAGGATGCTGTCTTCTTCCTGTGGTATTCCAGGGCTGGAATCCCGCCCCTTAAACACAGATTCCTAGACACCACGTTAGTCTTTGGGCACTGAACCTCATTGGCCATGAAGAGAACAATGGCTGGTATTTGTTGAATGTACATACCAGGCCCTGTGCTAGAATTTGGTCTGTTGGTGACGGAGTGTCCTACATGTATAGGTTTTAACCTTCACTTCCCACCTTAAACATAAGCATTACTACAGTCAAGTGGTATCATATATATATATGGACATTTAACTTACGCTAATTCAAGTATATATGCTCTCTGCAAAGGAAAAATATGTAAGACATAATCCATGCATAATTTGTATATATTCTCTGTTTATTCTATGTGCTTCTATTTACTCTTTCTATTATATATTTATAAATCCATCATCTGATATAGTAAAACCCCTAAGCATAGGGCCAACTATTGCTAAAAAGCTTCTGAATTTCTAGGCAGACCTTCTGCACTGTCTCCTCAGCGATGTTCAGACCCCATCCCACTTAGCCTGTGCCACCAGGCAAATGTCTCCAAGTTCTTGCACAGGTATTTTCCTACCAAATCATCGCATGATGGATGCATGATGCCTGAGGCTCCACATTAGTAATATACCAGCAAGAGCATGATCTTATCTGGTACACTGAGTAAAGCAGTAAAACCACCTAGATTAGTTAGTTTAGACACCACTGTCTTAAATGGCCCTGTGCAGAGGGAAGTAGTCAGAATCAGCATTTTGCAGCTAACTCTAAAGAGGCATTATCTGATTGCTTTACTGGGACATCCAGAATATGAATGACTCCCAGCTTGCATTCTGTTCTGGATTATCATCCTGCCTATACTTACAACTAATTGCCCTGCGTTTGAGTAAATCCTCTCACCATTCTGGGATTCAGTTTCCATTCCTGTGTACTGAGGTGGTTGAGCCAGATGATCTTTCTTGTCCCTTCCAGATCTAACACCTTGTAGTTCTTTCCACAAAAAAACGATTCTTCCCCCCTATGCAGCCTGTTCCCATCATTGCCCTCAGTTGGGCCCAAAGCTTTGTAAAGAGCTTTAGTGCACAACTTAATGGGTCATCTTCCAGCCCGCCTTGGTGGTTCTTACACACCACATTCTACAGCTGTTACCTGCTGTGCTGTGCTGTGGAATCTGGGGTCCCCCATACTTGTAGACAGCGGACCCTGTCTGGAATGAAATCTGTGGCGGATGTCACTGGAGAAAATGACCTCTTTCCTGTCGAGGGGACAGTGACATGTGTCTTCATATATTTTGATCCATTTATTTCACACATCTCTGCATAAGTCCAAAAGAGAGAAAGAGCGAGGGAGGGAGGAAAGCCACAGAAAGATGAAACACGATAGAAGGTCAATTTGAGTTTGCTTCTGGGTATAAGATAACTTCACAGTGGAAAAATTATGATAGATGTGTATAACGTTTCATCTTTAAAAAACACCTCAGACTATTTAAGGCCAGGGGCACCACACAGAGAGTTCTTGCATCTGGGCTTCCTCTTCGGGAAGTCAGACCGGGTAACGTGGGTGACTCTGAAGACAAAACTTGATAGGACCATTTACTTGCTCTTTGCATCCATGCTGCTCTGGGACCAGATGTTTTCTGACTTCTCTGAACTAACACATTTCATCAAACTGATTTGATGTGCTACTCTGCCCAGCCGTTAGCAGACCATCTCCCAGGACTGCCTAAAAGCAGATTACCCTCCTGCTCCTTTTGAATTTGCATCCAGATGAAATCTAGTCCAAGAAAACAGCAGGGCAGCCTTAAAATGGAACAGCAAAGAGATTTTACAAGAGGGCAACCAGCTGCATGAAGAACAGAGGAGAAAAAGAAGAGGGAATTGGCTACTGCTTTGGCTGACATTAAGTGACTCCTCAGGACTAGGAGGCCAGCTGGTCACCTTCTGCGCATAGAATCCACTCCTACTGGCATCTTCCTGACAGAGTGTCTCTGGGCTCCTACCTCCTTCCCCAATTTCTTGGAGGCTAGAAATATTTTCTCTTTCTCCCTGCCGTCTCTCAGTATACTCCCTGTAGTAGACTTGATTATTTGGTAATCCTTAGATAACTTCTAACTAAATATAAGGTAATACAAATATATGTAATTTTTAAATGCATCTACACATTAATATAGTGTGTGTGTGTGTGTGTAGACATACACACACACAATATATAAAATCTTGCTTAGCCCAGAACATAGGAACGACTTGATCACTATTTGGTAAAACAAAGAATGGAGGGTTAAGTGAGCACACAGTTTCTGTCCTCCTTGCTATTTTCTCATCCTATGTGCTTTTGTTTTTTCCTAAGAGGGTTAATTTACTGAAAAGGCAAAAGGTCCTAAAATAAAAGGAACATGACTGTCTCATCATCCCAGGCTGCCATCATAAAGTACCGTAGATTGGGTGGCTTAAACAGAGACCATGGTTTTTATCACAGTTCTGGAGACAGGCAGTCTAAGATCAAGGTGCTGACACGGTTGGGTTCTGGTGAGGTCCCTCTTACTGACTTAGACAGGGCTGCCTTGCTCTGTGCTCACAGGGCCTTTCCTCAGTGCTTCAGGAGGACAGAGTGTGAGTCTTTTCTTAGAAGGTGCGTTATTCCTATCATGGGGCCCACCCTCATGATCCTCTCAACATAATTGCCTCCTAAAGGCCCCATCTCCAAATACCATCACAGAGGTGGTTAGGGCTTCAACATAGTAGTTTGGGGAAATACATTCTGTTCTTAACTTCTCAGCTAGCCTCCAGCCAAATTTGTCGGTCATCTCACTGCCATTCCATGTTGCTGCTGCCCCTCTCCTCATCTCTTGCGTCTGAGAACTCCGAATAGAATACGCTGGGAGGGGCTCGCTAACTCCCACCCCGGAGTGCTCTGTGCAGCAATTACCTTCTTGAGAGGCTGTCTCCCCCAGCAGATTAGAAGTTCAAAAAGACTCGGCTCATTGCTGACCTGAGTAGAATTGTGCCAGCTGATAAGGCAAGACAGCTATGGGGTCTCCAGCTGGAGGCTGGTCAGGGAAGGGCTGGGAGCTACTCCCCGTCCCCCAGCATCCCTAGGCGCACAATCTGGTGGATTATTGACAACGCTGAGTGATGTGGATGGCATTTGTTAGTTTTCAATAGCTGCTATAAAATGAACTTCACGCCATCTGCAAAATTAGGATTCAGAAGCAGCCTTGGATATTAAAATATTTGTGGCTGCTCCTGCTATTATATAAGATTTTATATTTTATCAGCTCCCCATGGGACTAGGAGTATAAATTAAGATATATATTTAGAAGGCAGTAAATAAACTTAGGAAAGCAGCAGTACAATTAATGAATGGACAGAAAATTGCATACGGGAGGAGAAATAAGTTTTCTACACAGAGAGTCAGAAGTTAAGTGGGGTTTAAACATTCTCCTGTCACTATCAGGAAGATAGTAATAGCAAAAATAATACAGTGAAATTCATAAAGGTTTTTTTTTTTAGCAAAATGGTTAAATAATTCTATAAGAGATCCAGCAAGTGATAGACTTCTTCCCCCATCCTGTTGGGCTATAGAATTTGTCTCATTATTCAGAAGCATCATATGGTATTCTCTCCAACAGAGCAAATGTTTTAATCAAAAGAATTCCATAGGAACCATTCCAAGTCCTTATTCGACTGCCACCCAATATTTTAGCATAATTACTATATATGTCACGTTCTCTTTACCCCACATTCCTACTAAGGACCCAATCATAGCACAATTCAAAGATGCAATAGTAAATCAGGGCAATCACTATCTTTACAAAATCCCCAGGCAGGCAGGTTTGACTCACAAGACCCTTCCTGGGCAGCACTGTCACCCATTGAATGAGCGGTGCTCACTCTGGTGGTGGCCCTGGGGCAGGACTACAGGTAGAGAGACAAGCCCCTGGCTCTGGTAAGATTCCAAGGAAACTGTGGTTTTTGGATTTGTCTGGAAAGTTCCCTCCCACGTCCCTCCTTCTTCTTGCCCGTAGAGATAATATACAGAAAAGAAGTCTTCTTTTCTAGCAAGGAAATGCTATGTCAAGCCATGTTTATTTATGAAGCCTGTGATCAGGTCTCATGCCTCAGAGTGAGTGGGTATTAGCCTATGATTCTGACAGTCATCAGTCTGGGCCCCACTCCCACCAGGCTGGCCCTCACAACCAAGTCTAGGAGTCAGACACGCATAGAGAGAGGAAGCCCTGGGTTACAACATGAATATTTTCACATCGTGGCTGCCCCAGGATGAGGCCACCATTCACGCCCTCACTCCCTCTCCCAAATCTGCTCTTTGCTTCCAGTGCACTTCCGCATCAATCAAGCCTGGCCCTGGGACGTGGGGCTCTCTGGAGGAGTCTTTGAAATGCTGCTTGTACTAATGGCAGTGAGAGCCTTAGGAGGCCATTCCCTGAAGTATCACTGAACTGAAACATAATCCAAAAGATAGAAAAGGCTTTGGCCTACTGCTTGATATTAGAATGAAAATAATCATGGTAATAGCTTGCCTTCTCCTTGATACCTTTAATTCAGTAATATCAAGCAATTTGTACACAAGTAATTAAGAAAACACTCCTTTGTGGTAAGTTGCTAATTTAGCTCCCATTTTAAAGAGAGACAGAAAGAGGCTTAATGATTTTCCCCAGGGGAGACGCAGAGTAGGTAGCAACAGCATTGGGTATACAGTGATTTGTGGCAAAAGATCTCTCCTTGTTCGTCTCTAATCCCCAATATTGGGCTCACAAAATTACTTCGGAGCAGAGTTGGTCTTAAGTCTCTTGGGTGGTGTTACTGTGTTCTATTCAAGAGCCGCCTGGTTCTGCTGTGGAGGCAGCTGCTTTTCATAGCTGTCGGTGAATATTTTTGTACTCTCTTTTCATCACATGATGTATATCATTCCCCTCGCTGGCATTTCCAATCACTGAGAGCAGCAGAACCACGGAATGAATCGGAGCACTGTAATTTTTCCCCCTCATTGATCTGGGGTAGGGAGGGAGAGACTGGAGGGGGATGGGTAAGGTGGAATGGGCTTTCAAATCTCCTAACAGCAACACAATCCTATGTTTCTCATACCTCGGAGCTGCTTATTCAAGCTTCCGCAGCTGTCCATTCGCCTGCCCTCTGCCAGCTCCTTAGCTGGACGGGGCTTCTCCTTTTGCAAAGCCAGGATCTTCTGTGACCAAAGGAGTGCCAGGAACCTGAATGACTGGGGCACAGGACCCCAGTCTCCGCCTGCCTTTCTTCTTGCCCCTTCCTGCTCACAAGCTTCACTGTTGGTCAGAAAGAAGTTTCAGATGGGGAGTAGGAAATGCCACCTGATATTAGAGATGGTGCTCTGTGATAGTAGTGGTCATTATTTGTAATTATCCTTTTCATGTTGAAATGCTGTGGTGGAGGCTGCCGTTGCTGTTGCAAGATAGGTCATTAAATTTCTATCTCATTCATGGGAAATTTAAGCTGACAAAGGGGAAAAGACGAGATTGCTCTGAAATGCATTTTTCACTCTGAGCCCGACCAAGAACCTAGAGATTTGGCGGGGGGGGGGGTATAAAATTTATTGGTGAAAAAGACAGAACTTGGAGGTAGGAGATGGAATTTACAGTTGCTATTAAAATGGTTGCTGAGGTTCTTGAAGGTAGCGATGAGTTGTGTTCTTAAATACCTTCAATAATTATAGCAGTAATTAGCACAGGTAGGCACACATGAAAGTGTAACATGCAAGTAGATAAATATACTGGCAACTGTATCAATAAAGCACTTGCAAACATAAATTACTATATAAATGCTAATTAATTACATAAGCAGGCATACAGCATGGGATGGTTATTCATATTACTACTGCAAAGATAAATAGGCAAACAAACAGCAGTGCATTCATTTGGGCACATGGCTTCTCCCTGCCTCCTTTCTCTGGCCCCCTGTGATGGCTAGCCACTGTCCAACCCAACAGCCACTAGCCACATGTGGCTAATGAGCACTTCAAATGTTGCTGGTCCCAGATGAGATGAGCTGCAGGTGTAAAATACACAATCAGAATCTGAAGGCTTATTTTGCAAAAAAAAAAAAAAGGGGGGGGGAGGCAGTGGGGGAGTGAGAGAATGTAGAATACCTCCTTAATAATTTTTATATTGACTACAAATGGAAAAAATAATATTTTGGATAACTTGAGTTAAGCAAAATATATTATTAAAATTGATTTTACCTGTTGTTACTTTTTTAACCTGGCCACGAGAAAATTAAAACTTTTATTTGTGGCACACATTTGGGGCTTGAAGCACTTTTTTTTTTTTTAAATCTAGGCCATTTTATTTAATAAAATTTTACAAATTTTGGGAACAGTGTCTCAGTGTCTCAGCCAGAACCAGAGAAAGCTCGCTCACAGTCAGAGAGGAGGGCCCAACACAGAGGCGGCTGGATGGGCTGTGGTGCAGATGAATCCTCCCAGGGCTTTGTAGAAAGACCAGGCCTTGACTTTCCCATCCGTGTGCCTTGTCCATGGCGTGATGGTAATGCATTCAGGACTTCCTGAGCACCTGATTGGCTGCCTCCTGGTGACAGTCCCAGCTGAGAGCCAGGCCACCCTGGTGTGCCCCTGGCAGTGCCACACAGGCAGCCAGGCTTGGGGTCCCTCACCGGGCACCCCCAGGAGCCAACAGCACCTACACCGGGCAGAGAGCCCCTGATGCCACCTTGGTTCATGTCAGGCTGGAGCTCCTGTTGAGACAGGCTCTGCCAAAGGACACACTCTGAAATGATCAGACCCCAGCATGTACCAGTGGGCACAGTACAAGTCTGCAGAGGGATCCCAGGAAACAGGCCTGGGATTGGGGAAACATCCCCACAAAAACGTTCTGGTTTCCAGTACCAAACCAAACCAGTAAGAGAATGTAAAATTCCTCATAAAAGTACAAAGTCCTCCTGTTTTAGCAAACGTCACGATGAAACAAGGTTTCATTTTTAGGTTACGGGGAGTGAAAATCTTTTTCATTGGAATTGTGATGCATTGCCCATTTTGGTGTAAGGCAATGGAAGTACATTTCTGTTGGATGCTGTTCTCCTGGACAGTTGAACCTGTTTGCAAGGCAGAGAGAAGGATGATACCACTAGGGCTCCCTGGGCCATGTTCTGCTGCTGTAGCTGTCCCGCCTATGACACGTAAGGGAGAATATACTTAAGCTGCTTCTCTGGGCTGAGAAGGATGGTGCTGAAGCAAGTGGGCAGGCCACCCTCAGCACCCTGGGATGGCTACCTTTTGGAGCACCAGACACTTAGTAAAAAAAAAAAAAAAGAAAGAGGATTGACATTTAGGCTGCTTATCTACAAAAGGGGAGGAAGCAAATCATGAGATTATCCTTCTGCATGTTGGTAAGCACCTGTCTTACTGCCAGACCTGCCAGCTAATTATTCCTGAGGGAGGAAAGGGGGTGGCAGAAGGCCTGAGCACGACTGACCTTGGAGTGGGAAAAGGAAATACTTGTTTGGTGGAACTTACGCAACAGTTTACCTGAGAATTCACCGCATACGGGTGCGTAGGGCACCTATTTGTCTTGAAGAGAACTTGCCAGAATTCATTCATAAATTCTATCACCGGGTACAGTGTTTAATTGTTGGATAAATGTTGATAATTGTGAACACTGAGTTATGGTGCTATAGTCTTGGCTGGGCTATTTAAAGCCCTTGAATTCTTATTTGCATGTTATTTGCATAAGCTTACATACTAACTTCAGAAGGCTGTAACTCTATGCACAATTAAATTAGATTAAATTAATGAGTGCAACGCCCTACAATTGTGTGCAAATCTGATATCTGAAAATTAATGCATGTGGCAAACATAAGAGAGAAATCATGAATATATAAACTGCATGGCACTGTTAACATATCCCCCCTTTTGACAGGACAAACCCCTGTATGGGTCACCAGGTCCAGGAGATTATTTCTAAATTTCCTACCTTCCTTAGAGATGTTTATCTTTCAAAACACTTAGTGCTCATCTGGTCCAGTCTCACCCTGACCCAGATTGAGCAATGAGAGATGGAAGGCCCACAAAGGAAATGGTTTTGTCCAAGATAACATAACTGCTAGAGGCTGACCCAGGACTCAAATGTCCCCTGACCAGGCCAGCTCCTCACAGGTGGTACCCGGGCCTCGAGAACTATAGGAGGCTCACGTACTCTAGGACTGGACACGTAAATGTCACAAGTGAAGCCAGCAAACAAGCTTGTCCCCTTCCCTTTTCATATACACCTACCTAATCTCCTTGCAGACTGGGCTCCCTGCTGCAATTGTGAGATTTCTCTGGGTACCCAGGATGGGCATTCTGGAAAAGCATGTGCCACTGGCCCTGCAGATTTCTCTCCCATGACAGAGACATGGCCCAGAAGAGTGCCAGACCTGGGTCCTCTGAAGCACAGCACGGCAAACACCCCTGCCAGCATTTCGTGGAAGTTCTTCCAGCCTGATTCCCAGGCTGCAGGTTATTTCCATGCTACGACACTTCTTTCTACACAATGTAATGGATATATAGCTCTCTTTTACCTCAATAATAATATTAGTCCTGACAATGGAAGAAGTTTTTGGGTCTCCGGAAATAACGACAACAAAAAGCCAAAGCGCTAACTTTCTTGGAGCATTCACGTTTCATTACTTGTCCTGTGTCACCCTACAAGCATGAGAGTGCGCACGCGCGCGCGCACACACACAATGCATGTATACACATACACACATGAATGCACTGAGACAGACGCACACAAACACACACACACCTGGGCAACCCTACAAGTCAAGTCAGGAATTCTCCTCGAGACACAGTAATCAAACTCTTTCCCATCATTTGTTTGTTTGTATTGAATCAGGAGACCGATCCTGATTTGCATGTTGTTTTCATAAATTTGCATAGTGCATAAGGGGCCCTATCTCTTGAGCATCCCACACTGTCACAGAAGTGTGGCCAGCTTTCCTGTGTTCTAAAGGAACACAAAGGAATGCTTTATTTCCGCGAGCAGTTTTTACAGTGAAGCTTTTAAATGCTACAGAACATAGAAGGATTTTGTTTTAAGTACAGTACCATTGTGAGGAATTTTTGTCAACCCATCCCATTCTGACTGTGGTCACTGAGCAGCTTGGAAGCATGAGAGCAAGGGAACAAGGCAGGTTCAGAATGTCCTGCTCTAGGAGGGATATTTTTAAATAATCCATGTGGGACAATGACTAGAAATTCTCTCAGGATTTCTGTCCTGCTTACCTGGTAGTTTGCACACCAGACCTCCCAGGGTGACGCTATCCCCTTGCTGCGGACCCTAGCCCACCTGGCTTGGCTCTTAGCTCACTCCGTTAGTGAGGCTTGGACAATGGTGTGAGCTGCATATGTGCCTGTTCAGGCTTTGGTTTTGGAATAATGACTACACTGTGTATGTCTGACCACCTGATCTTAATCATTCAAAAGATTGAAGACAAAGGTTATCAGCCCTGTACTGGAATATGGTATTGAGACTCTTGTTGAAAATAAAATCCTATGTGCACAGCCCTCGCCATCTCCTACATAATGGCCTGGCCTGTGTGCAGTCCCTCCCTCCCTGTCTCCAACCTAATAAGCCATCCATTTACCTTTGCCATGTTCCTTTTGCCCTTTGACAATGAACCATTCACTGAAGTAAAAGGCGAGAGGAAGGGGTGGGGGGGTGGGACCCAATACCTCACTAGTTTTCCAGTCACTGTGCAAGGAATGGTCAACACAGGAATGGAGCAAATAAAAGTTTACCCAAGGAGAGGGAGAAAGAACCGAGGAGAACACAAAGAGAGTGACCATCCTCTGGGCCATTGCTCTGGGAGCTGGTATGGCCTGAGGGTCATAAATCATGGATTTCTTTGCAGTGGAGAGGTGGGTAGCAGACTCCCAGCCTGGGACTCGGCCAGAGACGAGGAGCAGGGAGGGTACAGGAGGGCAGCCCTGGACTCCTGATTTGGCCACAGCTGCCTCTGTGGTCCTGCCCACTTTGCTTAGCCTTTCAACATGACTTTCCGAAACTCTAAAATTGGGATAATAATACTACTTTAACATCATTTCTTTATTAAACAGCATAATAGGATGGAATGATATCATGTATTATTTTTGAGAGAAACTTAGGTTGACCATTGATGGGGCTGTGTTCTTCACCCTTTGCTTTGCCTCTCACAAATTGACTGGAAAAGGATATTGAACTCTTTGGTTACTCTTTGTTGTTGTTACTGTTGTTTTAAAGTCAGTCCCTGAACATTTCCAGATATTGTACCGCATATTCTGCCTGCCCTATGTAAACTGCAGTATACAAAGTCACCAAGTACTCCATTCATTCCATGCACCCTCCAGGCCCCCCCCCCCCCCAGGGGCCCACTGTTAAGGTTTCAACCAGATTCAGGGCTGAGGCCTTTGTGAGTGAGCTGAAGAATGGATCATCAATTTTCAAGTCATAGCCATAAATGCTTCATGTTTGTGAATACGAGCATATCTGGGCAGAGCAATACATCCCCCAGATACCATATTGGAATATGGTAGCATTGGAAGGACATGATGCAGCCACTCCTGCCAAGTCTTGGACCATCCTTCCACAGTACCGGCTCCAGTGGACCCTTCTCTGTTCTCAGTCTGTTTGGACTGTTCAACTACTGTGACCACTTTCTCTTTCCTGGACCACTTTCTTCTCTCAGCTTTTGTCACATTACTGTCTCTAGGTTTACATCAGTGTTTTCCTCAGTTTGTTCCCACTTCCTCTCTGTTTCACATGTTGATACTCTTCAGAACTCAGTCGTACCCAACTCCCTCCCTTGTTTTTTCTCCTGTTCTTGCTTGCTCTTTGTGTCTGTACTCTGAGCCTTAGATGCTCTCATCATTTCCAGGGTTGATTTCCATGGATATGATAATCAGTACCAAATTTATAACTGCATCACCTCCCTCTCAGAGACCATGTTCACATATCCAACAGCCTACTTGATATTCTTCACCTGAATGTATCAGAAACCTCTCAAATGGAACCTTTTTTAACATTTTCAAAATGGAAGTCTGCCTTTCTGGTCCCCCAACGACTTTCCACCTCTCCGGATACTCACTCAGCCTTTGGAGACAAAACTGTGGGGTCATTCTTGATTCTCTGCTTCACTGAACTCTCACCATCTAACCCACCAACAAATTCTATAGAATCAACCCGGAAAATGTGTCCCAAATCTGTCCATCTCCTCCAGCACCATCATTCCAGGCCAGACCACCTGCGTCTCTTACATGATCCACTTCAACACCTCCCAAACTGGTCTCTCTACTTCCGCTTTTGTCCCCTCCCTTGCCAACTCAATTATTCTCCACATAGCAGGGAAGGAAATTATAATGTAAATCAGATCAACGTGTGAAGCACAAATTGCATCAGGCCATTTCTCCACTCAGACTCCTTGGTGGCGTTCTATTTCACCTGGAACAAAATCTCATTTCTTCACTACACACTGTTGGGCCCTGTCCAACTATCCCATGTTAGCTGAGCCAGGCTCTCCTTTGGCTCAGTGATTTTTGGCCATCCTGACCTTCTCTCAGTGCCCCAAAGACACCCAACTCTTGCCTGATTCAGGTGTTCTGAATGCAGTTTTCCCCACATGCTGTAGCACTGTCTCTTTTATATCTCACTTTATTTTTTTAAATGTTGATTTATTTTTGAGAGTGACAAAGAGATAGAGTGTGAGCTGGGAAGGGGCAAAGAAAGAGTGAGACACAGAATCCAGTGCAGGCTCCAGGCTCCTAGCACAGAGCCCAACACTGGGCTTGAACTCAGGAACTGTGAGATCATGACGTGAGCGTAAGTCAGATGCTTAACCTACTGAGCCACCCAGGCATCCCTGTGCTTCACTTTAAATGCCATATGCCTAACACAGCTTCTCTAACAAACCTATCTAAAGACTGTTTTCCTCACAATGCTTCCATTACTTTCTACGTTAGCTCTTTCTTTGTTCCTTTATTAAACTTGTCCTCATAGTTAATTTATTGTTTTCTATTGCAAAAGTTTCTGATGAAACTTCAGTTTTATCTGAGTCCTTCAGTAAACTGTCAGCCCCATGAAGGCAGGCCTGGATCACATCTAACTTGTTGCCACTGGTTTCTCACTATTGAGCCCAATGGGAATGAATAAATGAAGAATTAAAATCTCAAAAATACTGTCAAGAGTTGAGATCCTTTTCCTTAAATTATAGTTGCAGTTTGAGTGCAAGACACTGGACACACCTAAGACACGTATTTCTGTGGCAGTCTCTAAATGGTTGTCTTGGGTGGCTCCAAGTCTTTCCTCAGCCACAATTCTCAGGGTGAGCATTTGGCACCATGGAAGATGACTAAAGTTGGAATGTTTGCCTAACTCTATAGGAATTGGCTGGTGTGGTTGTGGAGGTTTAAAAAGCCTGGCAATCTGCTAATTGCAGGCTGGAGACCCAGGAAAGCTGGTGGTGTCATTCAGTCAAAGTGTGAAGCCCTGAAAACCAGGATTGCTGTGACTGATGGCAGGAGAAGATGAATGTCCCAGGTCAAGCAGAGAAAGCAGATTGACCTTTTTGTTCTACTCAGGCTCTTTAGTGGATTGAGTAATGCTCACCCACATTGATGAGAGTGATCTTTACTCAGTCTACAGATTCAAATGCTAGTCTCTTCTAGAAACATCCTCGTAGGCACACCCCAAAATAATGTTTACTAGCTGTCGCAGCACCCCTAGCCCAGTTAAATTGGCACATAAAATAAATCATTGCAACTTGCTTCCCTTACTCCCCACCCAATCTAAAATTAAAAATTAAAAAATACTCTACCATAAGGTTTTGGAAATGACAGAAATGCACACATACGCCAAGGTTAAAATATCTTCTTCCTAGATTATCTGTTCTCCTAGATCTTTGTGTATTTGGCCCTCGGCATGAAATATAAGGAGCTATGTTATTAGGTTCTGGTTATATGTCCTGTTAATGAGCATACTGTGTTGGTTACATTTATATTAGCACTCCACCATTGACCTCATAATTCTGAAATAAACAACAATGGAATTGCATCTGTTATGCATCAGTACACTTTAAATGTGTATTAACACCAAAAGACTACATTTGCTTATTCAGAAGTTATTCAGGGGCCTTCAGCATTGAAAGGCACACGTTTGGATATTATGTTTCTGAACCTAAATGCACAGATGCTGTTTCCCTCTAGGAAAAGGTGAATGGCACTCACATGGATCTGAGCAGCTTCACCTTTCAAAAGAAATCACTTCTCCCCCTTTCTCGGGTGATTACTATTTTCACTGGCCTCTAGACTATTGTCAACTCTTGGTTCTTAGTCAACATTAACTAGCTTATAGATTAACCATCAGGGAGTAATTACGGTTAGCAGATGAATGAAAAAAATACTGTGACATAAATTAAGAAAAATATCTGCATTTTAGAGGGAAACCACATATACCAAAGACGCAGGGCCAGTGCTACACGACTACTTGTAAACACTCCCATCTGCTGAAAACCCCTCTTTTTCATCCATCCACACAGAGAAGGAAGGAGCTCAAGATCCATCCAGCAGCTGGGGAGTTGTGGCCAGTTGTACATGCACATTCCCTTTCTTTTAAGTTTGGAGCCAAAGAGTTCTTAACTCTCCTTGCTGCTGACATTTGATATTCTTTTAATCTGAGAGTAGGGAGAAAGATAAGGATGCACTCACCAGTGCAACACTTGAATTTTTTGTTTTATTTTGTTTTGTTCAAAAACCCAGGACTAGGAGCTTTTACTTCAGTGCTGGGACAGTGAGGGGCCAAGATGCAGGAAATGAATGGGGAGGAAAAGCCACTGAGGAGCTGACATTAAGAGGGAGCGTAATTTACCTTCAGAGCTGTGTGGCTTGACTGTGATGCATTGGGGCTGGGGTGTGAGACAGGGAGCAGTGACACGTGGCGTGGTCGGCTGGCGGAGAAGCACTGAGTGATTGCGGTAGTGGCGAGCAGAGGCTGCTAGCAAAAACCGGATCAGGCTGGTGCTGCACTCTATCACCTAAACCATCTGCTGGATGGCTTAGAAAGCAGAGGACCATTTGCTAAGTGACAACTGATGTCATTTTATTCTAATGTTCAACAAAAGAAGAACTCTGCCAGGAAGGAGACAATAATAACAGACTATTTTGCCACTTTTCATCAAGCAATTTGTATGATGTTTTGAATCCCTTAAGTATGATTCTTGTGTTATGCTTATATTTTGATAGCATCTGTAGAACAGGAAATGTGTCCCTAAACATTAGATGTCATTTTAAGGAAATTACTATTCCTCAAATCCATTGTAGGCACAGTTTTACCTGGATTTATTTGGCTGCTATTGGGGTTACTTGTGTAACTCCTTCCACCTCTTGTGCTCTGAGCCATTCAGGCACCATGCCTGAAGCATCTGCCAGCCGATGACATGTGGGTGCATCTCATCATGGTGCTGGTGACTTGGACTTGACCTTAGATCTGGGCCACCTGGAACTCTAAGCAGGTGGTCTTCTCATTTCAAAAACTGTAGCCAAGTCTTAGAAATTCCACAGGCCCCATACATGCCTTATCTTTGTCTTTGGAAAGTACATATTTGCTCTGCCAAAAAAAGATGAGGATTGCTTCAGGAGTGGTTGGATTTTCCTCAGAGTTCCAGTCAATATCATCCCTGATCACACACACGCACACGCACACACACACACACACACACACACACACACACACGACTCACCAATAATTCATTGAGCAGGAAGCTTCAACTTGATCCCCTTCACATTTTACCCTTTTCTCTGTCATGGAGACATCTGCACATGGTTTATAATTCTGGATTTATAAGCGACCTTCAGATAAGCTCTTAGGTTTAACCAGATGTGTAAGCATGCCTTCTTTTTGCTCTCCCCCTGTCCCCTTTTCTTCTTAGAACCTTAGGTTTCTGTTTCCAGGCCATTATGCTACTTGTCACTTTTGCCCTTGGTGGTCATCAACTACAGTCAGAGATAGAACACCTACTACCATTTATTGAGGCCCTATTGGTTGCCACAGACTGTGCAGGTGCTTATATGAAATTGTCGTTCTCTTCATTTGCACATCATGACCCGCATAGAAATTAGTGATACATTTAGACCATATTGATATAAGTGGAAGAGGAGGAGATCTGAACCTGGAGGCCATGGGCTTACAGCTCCAGCTGTTCTAGGCTGGAATCCTGATGGCTGAGGGGACAATATCTCCAACCACCTTTATCCCTTTTATAGTATGAAAGCAAGTCATGACTCTGATAGAATATTTCCTATATCTTTCACAATAATACTTGGAGTTAAATATTATGATCTGTTCATTGCTTCACACTTTGACCTATTTAATAAATGGTAAAGCCAGGACTTGAATCTGGTCTGGTTTGATCCCAGGCTATTTTTGTCCTATCACAAATCAACCTGCTTTTATAGCTGCTGATGCCGACTTGATCAGCCTTGGAGATGTAGGTGATGGTCTAGCTAAAATGCAGGAGGACCTGGGTTCTGAGGGACAGGCTGGCACATGAGTCAGGCATCAAAGAGAGATATCCGCCTGTGCTTTCATGTTTGGATCTGCAAAGATCAGTCCCAAAGAAGTCCTTTAGTCCTATGAAGAAGTGCGTAGATTAAGACAGGTTAACCATCTAAAGGTGTCACCTATAAAAAGGAGCTAGGCAGTAAGAAACGCTCCAGGTGACAGGTCACCACAGAAAGGCAATGAAGACCAGAATCAAATGAAAGTCAAAGCACCAGTGAAAGCTGGGGATTGATGCAATTCCCTGAGCCAGGGATTCTTCATCCTTACGGCATTAGAATCATTTGGATAATTTGTTCAAACATAGATTGCCCTACACACAGAATTTCAGATCCAGTAGATCTAAGTCAGGCCTGATAATTTTTGTTTCTAACAAGTTCCCTGGAAATGCTGACCCCATTGGCCAGAGGCCATTTTCCTTAGCAAAAAGTAAATGTGGCCGTTTTAAATGGAGGGCTATAGTCTTGTCTGGGGTAGAAAGGGAACAAACAAAAGGACAGATGTCTCACATTCTTTGTCTCAGGCCACTTACACTGCCCTCACAATTTGCTTGGGTTAGGTCAGAAGTCATTAGAGCAACTTTGTCTAACAGCACCTGCTGTCTCCTGTCAACCAGCATCCCAGGCACTTAGACCATCTCCTAGCTCAGGGTGACTGAAAAAACATGTATCGGTAAACACTTGTAGCCACTGGTGTGTTTAACTTTTGATGTTTTTGCCAATAATCCAGTGTCCTTCTAGTTCCATAGTTTTTTAACCCAAAGCTTAGAAATACAATATTAATTGCCCCCCAAAAGTAACACACCGCATCTCCATTTTCCTTCAGCTGACTGAAAAGAGAAGATCAAGTATTAAATCCTCTTAGTTTAGTTGTGGAATTACTCAAGCAGTGACATCCTTACAATACTGTAGGACCCTGAGTGTGCTAAGGGTACCTCTCTCTTAGCCCCAGTTTCTTTCCTCCTTGTATCCTGAGCACAGCTTACACCATTAATAGGGCATGGATTGGTGGCCCGTAAGCTATTTCAATCCCCATCTGGCTTCATTCCCTGTTGGAGAGCTTGTCAAGGCAATCCGTCTCTAAATTTGAGTAAGCCTCTCTTCACTTACACTCCTTCAAGAGGGGGAATCGAATTTCTTCCAGAGCGGGTTTATTGGTTGTTTACAAGGATGCAGGCAAGGCACAAGCAATTGCACCTTTATCCCTGAACTTTAAAGAAGCCACAGATTTCAAAAGAAAATAAATCTTTTAATCCTTCTACAACTACTCTCCCTTTTACTAAGTAGCTGGCATTTAAAAGAAACTGTTATTGAACATGCCTTCTGAGCCCTTTTGTAAGTGTTAACAAGAACTTCTCCTAAGAGACAAGGGCTCCTGTCTTTCCAGAAGATAGGTCCCATTGTGAGTATTTAAGGAAAAGTCAAATTTAGTCAAAATAGGCAATTATTTTTATTTCACCAGAAGCAAGCTCAAAATAATACCAAAATGCATTTATAAGCCAATAGTCAGTTTCAGGCTTTGAGTCCTCCTTTTGGGATGCATATATGAGGGAAGGTGGTCCAGAGAGCATCCTGAAGGGTTGCTCTGGCAGCACCTGCCAGCCAGCGCACACTAAAGCAGGTAATGAGGCTTAAAGAATGCCAACACCTACCTTTGCCATAGCCACGGAGTTGGTATCAAGCGAAAAGCTGTATCATTAACAAAAGCGACCAAAAAATAAAAACTTCGGAGGAACCCAAAAAGAAATATATGGAAACTACATTAAGAAAAAAATAACACTTTACTGAGAAACATAAATGAAGTTTTCACACAAGGATAAGTATATAAAATTTCTTTTTTTTTTTTTTAATGTTTGCTTATTTTTGAGAGACAGGCAGAGCACAAGTGGGGAAGGGGCAGAGAGAGAGGAAGACACAGAATCCGAAGCAGGCTCCAGTCTCTGAGCTGTCAGCACACAGCCTGATGCAGGGCTCGAACTCACAAACCATGAGATCATGACCTGAGCTAAAGTCAGTTACTTAACCGACTGAGCCACCCGGGTGCCCCAATGTACAATATTTTCAAGTGGAAAGACTAAATAGAGTAAAATTACCAATTCTTTCCTGTTTAATATTGTGATTTATCATGAGAAATGAATATATGGTTTTCCTCCAGTTCCTGGCACAGACCTCCTAAAACCCTTTGAATTTCCTAACTGATAAGAGCAATGAAAGTATGTTTTGTTACTCATAACAAGCCTTTTTCAGCCACTCCTGAGTTGATACTAGGGGTAACTGGAAAAGCCACTAAGTTTGGGGGCTGGATGCCAGGTGATTAGATGGCTGGAACTTGCAGTCCTTCCCCTCAGCCTCTAGGGCAAGGAAAGTGACTCAATCCCCAACGGCCAATGATTTAATCAATCAACCATGACTATGTAATGATGCCTCCATAAAGACCCAAAAGATGGGATGTGGAGAGCTTTTGGGTTGGTGAACATGCGGTATTGGAAGGATGGCGCATCTTTAGAAGTTAGGGAAGTTCTACCCCTTCTCCCACATACTTTCCTTATGTATCTCTCCTTTCTGGCTGTTCATGAATTGCATAAAAATACTGCTTTTATAATAAAGCAGCAATCTGTGTTGCTGATTTTCCTGAGTTCTGTGAATCCCTTTAGCAAATTAGTGGATCTGAGCAGGGAGTCATGGGAACTGTTGATGGATAGCCAGTCAGAAGCACAGGTGACAGTCTGGACTAGTGATTGGCATCTGAATTGGAAAAGGGGTCAGTCTTTGGGACTCAGCCCTCAAGCTGTGGGATCTGACATGATCTCCAGGTACAAAGTGTCAGAATTGAGTTAAATTGTAGATCATCCACCTGGTGTCACAGAATTGCTTGGTGTGGAGGGAAAATGACCCATACGTTGGATGACCAGAATACAGAACTATTGAGAATAGAGGAGGAATGCACAGAATTGTTTTTCCAAAACAAATATATACAACTAATAAAATTCTAGTAAAGAATTTGATGAGAGGGGCGCCTGGGTAGCTTAGTCGGTTAAGCGTCCGACTTTCGCTTAGGTCATGATCTCGTGGTTCATGGGTTCGAGCCCCGCGTTGGGCTCTGTGCTGACTGCCAGCTTAGAGCCTGGAGCCTATTTCAGAGTCTGTATCTCCCTCTCTCTCTGACCCTCCCCTGCTCACTCTGTCTCTCTCTCTCTCTCTCTCTCTCCCCTAGAAATAAATAAAAATATTTAAAAAAAAAAAAAGAATTTGATGAGATTGGTGGATGTATTAGCCCTCTCCAGAGAGAATCAGTAGTATAAATACAGAATCACACACACACACAAACACACACACACACACATGCACACACACTCATAAAGGAGATTTATTATAGGAATTGGCTCATGTGATTATGGAGGCCAAGGAGTCCCATGATTGGCCTTCTGCAAGCTGGAAAACCAAGGAAGTTGGAGGTATAATTTAGACTGAATCTGAAGGCCTGAGAACCAACAGAGCTGATGGTATAAGACCCAGTCCAAGTCTGAAGGCTCAAGAACCAGCAGCACCAATATCCAAGGGCAGAAAAAGACGGAAGTCCCAGTTTATGCAAAAGGAGCGAATTTGCCCTCCTTCCACCTCTTTGTTCTACTTGGGCCCTCACACATCGGTAAGAGTGAGCTTCTTTATCAGTCTGCCAATTCTCCTAGTCTCTTCTAGAAACACCCTCATAGCACACTTAGAAATCCTGTTTTACCAGTTTTCTGGGCATCCCTTAGCCCAGTCACTTGACACATAAAGTTAACCATTACAGGGGGGTTTGTGGGAGAAAGATACTTGATAAAGCTATACAAAAAAAGTAGCTGTGAAAATTTGAAAGTGAGAATTCTGTCTTATCCAGTCCCAAACTGTTAATGAAGTCACAAGAATCAGAATCCCAGGGTGGATGCAAGAAACAGCCTACAGAAAATGGAACTGTTTAGACAACCCCAAAACTGAGGCCAATTTTTCAACAAATGGGTTTCTAAGAATGGACTATTAAAAAAAATTCAAGTTCTGTCCTACTATCTCATCAGCCACCAGAATTTCACTTATACCATTAAAAAGAAAATATAAGTGAGTATTTAACTGATAAAGGAGAGATTTTGAATACCAAAAAAGTATAAAATCAACTAGAATGGTAACTTTGACTATACGTAAATCTTAAAATTTTGGAAGTCAAAAAGCACTCCTCATTACTGTCCCATGTTGCCTAAAATTCCATTCTTTGTTTTAGAGTAAGGCATTGAGAACCCAGGAGTCTTCTGTCAAAATCCAAAACCCTCAAGAGTCAGAGGTGAAATGCTGAGAAGCGTAGACCACATGGCATCAGTGGTTAATATAGTGAAGCACTTCTATTCTCCCTTGTAATAGCAACTTCCCTGAGACCCCTCCAGTGCCTTCTCTTCGCCACTTTGGCCACTGACCCTTCCACAAGACTGATCCTGACCATCCCAAGGGCTGGCAACTAGAGGAGTCATGTCTGCCCTGAAAGGACCATGAGGATGCAGAACCTCTACCTGTGTCCCTTCTGATCTGTGAGTGTCTACGGCAAGTCATCTGTCACATGTTTAAAATATTCTCCCCTGCTGAAAGCCATGACAAATGGTTCATTATTAAGGTTTGGTTGATGTAGTAACTGCCATTTTGGACAGAAAATAGAGCTCTGGAAGTATAGGTGAAAAGTCCGATATGCCTTGATGCATGCAGGGTGAAATAGCACATCTCAGAGAAGGCTTCTGAGAGTGACTGAGGCATCCAGTGGGCAAGCAGGTAGTTCCTGATCTGTAGAGGAAGCTTGCACAAAAAAGAAAAAGAGGGAAAAAATGGAATACTGAGGATTCTTCAGACTACCCCGCTCCATATTCACACTTTTACCAATGGCTCACCAGGTAACTGGGCCACCTTCAAGACTGTCTACTCTGGCATTTCGTTCTGGGTGAAATAAAGTTGAATGAAGCCAGGAGGCACAGTCTGCCTGCAGGATATTAGTGGAAGAGAGAAGACGCCAGAGTCTGGAGTGTTTGTTGGTCAGCACAGCCTCTCTGGTTTGTGTAGGGGAGGGAGTTTGACAGGTAGCAGGTGCATGAATACCAGGAATGCCAAATATATGACCCGCTTTGCACAGGTAGACCTGCACCAGGAAAACTGTCCCACCCAAAATGGTAAAAGCACACCGCCACTGAGAAACATGGAGAAGGAAATCCAATGCCATTTTGCCTTTATAAATCTTGATGGCTATGGTTTGGCATTTCTTTTTTGTGGGGGAAGGAGAAGAGCATTTCTTCAATACAGAACAATAGAGTTTGAAAGTTTTTTTTAAGCAAGTTTTTTTTTCTTTTTTACTTTCTTTGATGTTAAAAGAAAAAGATTCTAATAATGACATTTTATACCAAGAGTCATTAGACCAAAGTATCTGCCTGAAGCAAAATTTTATGGCCAAGTTATGAACCTGCAAACAGAACCTTAACTATTGTGATAGGAGCTGACTGTAGTTATAAAAGCGAATTTGTTGAATAAAATATGTTTATAATTCACTGGGCTCAGAATCAGGTAGGTGGGGAGAAACCTCCTGTGAGTCGTTACAATTTTGCAAAATAGTCAAAAGAGCAGTTCGCTGGTTAGGCAGGTAGAGGAGTGCATGCCCTGTTGTCATGATTACAGTGTGCGATTTCATTTATTCATGGGGTGCCAGGGATGCGTAGCCCTTTGAGCTGCTAAAACACAGTGGACAAAAGCCGGAAAATGAATTGAAATCCTGGCCTTAAAGAGACTGCAATTGAAATGTGTAAGCAAGTTCAGTTTGCCTGATGAAAAAAGCGCAGAAAGAGCATTCATGCAAGAGGCTTTTTGCAGATCCTGGTGGGTTTCAGCACTGATTCTGAAAGAGGGTAGGAAGGGCAGGATATAGATTCATTTGGAAGTTATTGTGGGCAGCCAAAGCAAAGGGAAAGAAAACAAGGCCTAGCCAAAAAGTAAGAATCTCACTGGGACATAAAGACTAGAACCAAACAAAAGAAGGGACAATGCTTAATACTGCAGAGGATAGGATTCAGAAGTTCTTTTTCTATAGTAAAAAAAAGAATAGCATGGCTAGTGTGTAAAGGAAAAAAAGCTACTCTAGCTTTTCCCACAGACAGATGACCTATGTAATCACCATCAATACGTAAGATGAGGATCAAACACAGGTTGAAAGGACAGAGAAAAGAGAATCACAGCTTAGGAAAGGTAGCGCCTTCACACTAGCCCAGGTATTTCTGGTTGCAATAAGTTTAATAGCAAAGCAGCTTTAAAGAGAGAGAATTAGAGGCTGAATTGTGTTCCCTCTCCAAATCCATATATTGAAGCGGTAATGCCCAGTTCCTCAGAATGTGACTGTATTTGGAGATGGTGCGTCTAAAGAAGTGAACAGGTTAAAATGAGGCCGCTAGATGGGTCTTACTGCATTCTGACTGGTGTCCTTCTAAGAAGAGGAGATTGGGACACACGGGGACTCCGGAGATGTGCACATACAGTGGAAAGACTCTGCAGAGAAAGTGAGAAGGTGGCCGTCTGCAAGTCAAGGAGAGAAGCCTCACCAGAAACCACACCTGCTGACCCCTTGACTTTAGACTTCCAGTCTCCAGGACCGCAACAAAATTAATTTCTGTTTCAGCTGCCTAGGCGGTGGTGTGTGTTACGGCAGCCCTAGCAAACTAATATAAACAGACTGTGGGAGGGAGGGCAGGAGGAAAAGAATAAAAGACCATTTTAAATATCAAGAAGAAGAAAAGGAAGCAGCAGCAGCAGTATTCGTTGAAAACCTGATTCATAGTAGGTCCTGAATATGACATAGCAATGCATCTCATTTCTTAGAAATGACTTTAGAAATTTTACAGACTTTACTCATTTTACAGAAAAGAGAATGTAAGGCCAGTGAGAACAAAATCACTGTGCATTGTCACGGTCAGTTGTTTCTCCCCTAATGTTGGAGTTCAGGTCTCCTGGTCTTGATCTTGGGCCCTCTCTGTCCACTGTGCCCCTCAGGGCCTTGATGCCGGCAGGCTTGAAAGTCTCCCTCCATGCTGGGACTCCTCCACCCATCCTCCAGCTATGACCAAGATAGTCTTCCCCAAACCTAAATGTCTTGTAACTCTCTCACTTACAACCTCAGTAGCCATTCTTTATCCTCAGGTTCAAGTTTAAACTTCTCCACAGGTCGTTAACTCCCTGAAGGTCATTATTTCAGGTCCTCAAGCAGAGCTATGTTCTCTCTCACATCTAGGCCTCCTCATGCTGCCCTCCTGCTGTCTAGAGCTTTCCCCACCTGCCCTTGCCCCCTGCTCTTTGGATAGTAAACCCTTCTTCATTTTTCAGGTCTATAGATCTTCTTTAGAGATCACTTCTTCCAAAAGCCTGGATTCTGGATTAGCTGTTGTTGTTTTCCTAAATTCTCCCCATATTTCTCCCATTTTAGTGCTCATCATATTATATTGTAATTGAGACTCCAATGGGCAATAAACTGGATAAGAGCAAACACCAGGATGGTCTCATGCCTAATAAATATAAGGTGAGGGAATTATGTTTCAGAGACGTTTCATTGCTATCAGGTATGTTTTAGGGAGGTATCATTTGCACTGCTTTGGATTTCAGCAGACATTTGTCAATCTGACTAGCCCATTGTTCCACGTAGATGCTTAATAAATACTAGCTAAATAAGTGAAAAACCAGGTTATTACAATATGTGCTGTCAGAAAGCAAGAGGGAGGTTGCATATTCTCGCTGCCTACGCTTTATCAGTAATTTCTTCATCTGACCCATTTTACTCATCTTCGCCCAAAGAAATTGTGAGACCACAGAGCACAGGATAGAAGTGTTCCTGGAGGTCATATAGGAAATGGCACTGCTTACAAGAGGATTAAAAACCTCGAAGAAGAGGTAGAAGAATTTGGGGAGGCCTCTGAAATGGGTATTTCTAGGTGTCCAGAGTCCAGCTCTGGCCCTCCCAGAGTAAGCCAACAACATCCCCAGGAAGCTCAGGCAAGAGGGGCAGAGATAGGCTTTTTATCGAACAGTCTTCACATCCAGCCAAAGCTCTGCACACTGAGAGATTGGATGACCTCCCCAAGGTCATGAGGCCAGCCAGGTGGGACGGTGGGGGTAGGATTGGAACGCAGGAAATGTGGTTCCAAGGTCCAGGCTACTAGGCAGTATACTTCATGGTAAGATGAATTTCCTGAATTCCTCCACTGATGAGCCATGGTGGTTCAGGGTCCTAGACCCCGACTTCATCCCTGGAGGGGTTGAGTTGTTGCTCTGCTTCTTGCACATTTGATGTGTTGGAGAGACCCAGCAGGCCCTTTCAGAAGGAAAGATTTTTGTCTCTGAAGGTCCCGATTCCTACCAGTGGAATGTCACCAGACAGAAGAGGCAGGTGGCAAATTTAAGTAATTAGTGAAAATCAGGACTCACGGTCTTGAGAATAATTAATGTTGTCTTCTAATCTCTTTCCTCTGGGGGAAACTTTGCATATTGCTTAAAAGAAATGTCATCTACGCCTCACTGTTTCCAGAACCTTGCTGTGAATAGCAGCACTTGCAGAGCCCTGCAGAAGCATCGTTTAAAGGGTCTTTACCTCAATTACCAGCCAAGCCCATACATTTCCCTGCAGATTTAAATACCACCCAGGTCCCTGTAATGGTGGAACTGTCAGGAATGGTCAGATAGTTGGTTACAAGGTGTCAGGGAGCCTCCTGTGCCCACTGTCAGATGGTACCTAATGAGCAGTGACTGGGGCCCCACAGAAGAGTACAGCCCAGGTGTTTTGAGGAATTACAAAGAAGCTTCACAGGAATGATATTGTATGGCATACAGGGAAGGATGAGAAGAATATTCACAGGTGAAGAGGGGCAGAGACATAGAGAAAACAACAAGAACAAAGGGAAAAGAGTTGAAAATGCAGGAAACGAACAAGGAAGGGACCATTGTGTTGGGCTTTATAAAATAGAAAAGGAAAAAATATTGCAAAAGGAGACTAGAGCTACTTTGTGGTGAACCTTTGAGATGAGCCAAAGAAATAGGTTTGATCTGGAAGATACTAGAGCATCACTGAAAGTTTTTGAGGCAAGGGTTGCCTGGCTGGCTCAGTCAGTTAAGCATCCGACTTCAAATTAGGTTATGATCTCACGGTTCATGAGTTGAAGCCCCACATTGGGCTCTGTGCTAACAGCTTGGAGCCTGGAGCCTGCTTTGGATTCTGTATCTCCCTCTCTCTATGCCCCTCCCCTGCTCTCTCTCTCTCTCTCTCTCTCTCTCTCCCCCTCAAAAAAACATTAAAAATTTTTTTAAAAGAAGGTATTTGAGGAGAGACATGCAGTGAGTATCTTAGAACTGGAAGGAATCTTTCTTAAGGGAAAGAGAAGACAGAGGATTTAGCCAAGGGATATCCAGAAATAGAAGCCAGGTCTCTTGACCCACAGTCCAGGGCTCTGTACACTGATTAACCTTTCTTGGCCAGTCCATTAATTATGTCTGATTGCATGGCACCTAAATGGTATTAGCCATAGTGACTTTCTTTTTGTTGTTTTTCGTTTCTCATAGTCATAAATGAGGTGTGCTCACATAGTTAAGAAGAAACTAGAAAACTACCATGTCTTTGTTGCTTAGCATGTCCCAGTCCCAGAGTTAAATGCCTTCTATATACTTTCACATTTGATCACTCCCCATATCCCTATCATCCACATAACAATTGCTCAGGTGCTCTGCCAAAGATCTCAAAATCACAGAGATGAAAGTATGAAAGTACCCTAAATGTTTGTTGATGGATGAATAGGCAAAGAAAATGTGTATATATATATATATATA